>NC_136983.1:2049665-2427165 GCF_032717465.1 Coenobita brevimanus | reverse complement strand
TTTTTTTTTACTCGATATTATTATTATTTATTTATTTATCAACTTCGCAGGATGGTATTTTCAGCAATGCGCCCTATACTGTTGCGTTAGATTCAGGCTGTGTGTGTGTGTGTGTGTGTGTGTGTGTGTGTGTGTGTGTGTGTGTGTGTGTGTGTGTGTGTGTGTGTGTGTGTGTGTGTGTGTGTGTGTGTGTGTGTTCCTCCTAGCTATTAAATGGATCTGAATGAAATTTTCAAGGTGAGTTCGACTAGTCACTGGAGAGGTTTTCCACTGTATATAATCCTGCAACCATGATTTTTAGGTGGGTCAGTCTCCTCACCAAATCAAAAATTCTCGGAAACAGTGAAAGGATGGCAGATATGGCTTTGATATCATAGTACATGTTGTACGATGGACTGTAATTCATAATCCGATATTTGGGGAGAGTGATCCCCGTAATGACTCTTGGGGGGGTCAGCCCTCCTCCCAAAAATAAAAACAATCAGTAATAGCGAAACGTTGATGTGAAGCTACAGAACGTGGTGAATGCTTTTTGGCGTATCCGATGGAGCCAGGATTCCGCGGGCTTGAATGATGAGTGAATGGAAGCAAATGTGGGCTGTCTGGACGTTGCTACTCCTCACCCTACCCTTGGGTGGGAAAGGAGGTCCGGATGATGATGATAATGAATAGGGGGATGTGAGCCCATGAATTTCAACGAAACTTTTCCTCTCAGATCGTTTGGTTCCTTGATAATGTCTTGCACTATGCAGTACTGTATAGTTTTCCACCATTTTTTTTATGGGGATCAGCCCCCCTCACCAAATCAGAAATTCTCAGTAGTGAAAGAACGGCAGCTATGGTTTTGATACCACAGTACAAGTTCTACAATGGACTCTCATCTGCAATGCGACAACTGGGGAGCGTGATCCCCAATAATTCTTTGGAGGGGAGGGGGGTCAGTCTGCTCCCAAAAATAAAAACAATCAATAACAGGAGAAAGATCTGAATAAAACGTGCTAGGTGAATTCGTCTGGTTACTCCAAATGTCTTCCACTAAATACAACTTTCCAACCAAGATTTTAAGGGAGGCCATTTCCCCCTCACCAAACTGAACATTCTCAGAGTTAGTGAAAGGCTGGCAGAGATGGTTTTAATACTTTAATATCTTAGTAACGCACTGTAGAATGGACTCGCATCCGTTACACAATAGCTGGGGAGCGTGTCCCCCAATGATTCTTTAGGGGGTCAGCCCCCTCACATCAATAAAAAAAAATTACAGTATCAGAAATAGGGAATTGTGATCATACAGATTTCAAAGAAATCGGTATTCATATTGCAGGATTAGTCTTTGAATGCACAAGAAGAAACTGTACATTTACTTTATTTCTGTTGTGCACTTATGGCTGTGCATGCATTCTCTATCCTGATGCGCAGCGTACGTAATCTTGAAATTACCATTAAAGAAAAGTAAGCTTCCTCTTGCAACATTTGGGTCAGCTGTTTATTTGGAGTCAGGTGTTCATATTACCGGTATATGAGGAACACGCTATTATTATTGACGAATACATCATCCCTGTGATAAATGTTAATACAGCAGGAGTCATGGTTAAAGCTTTCAAATGTTGATGTATGTACAGTGTTTGGTTGCATCAGTGGTGTGGCCAGGTCTCCCATACTAAGGGGGGGAAGGGGTCTGAGGGGCCCATTTGTAGAGATTGTGCATGCCTCGAATACTCCGAAATTTCAAATAGGGGACCAAAGGTGGGCCCGGGTCTGACTGGAGGGAGCAGGGAGCCGGGCAGCTCAGCATCCCCTCCCCTTCCTGTAGTTACACCACTGTCATTTATGGAACTATACTGTTTTTAATCTAACTTAGCGCAGATTTTCGTCCTTTTGCAGATTATAACACGCAGGTCAGTGGTAGGAAATGACAATGTTACTGCCTTACATTCTTTCCATAGCACTTCGTAACTAACATCATATTCTAGTATTAATCTCTTGTTACAGGTCAGTATTCAAGAGAGAAAGACCGCAAAAATGGGCCAAGTTAAACTTAAAAAAGGATATAACATCGATTGAACAACGGTAAAGTTTAGAGAGAAGCCAAACAGCTTTAGCAGAGAAGAATTTAAATATATATATAATTATACAATTAGAAACATTTGTCTGGGAAAGAGAAATGTATGGAGAGAGGCCTTAATTTCACTCTTTACCATATTGACGTTCGAAGAGTCTTTAGTTATACCACTTTTACTTTAACTTGGCGTAGAATACTGAGATGAAACAAAAAATTGTGTGATGCTAGTCATAAAGAAGTGCTACGAAAATTATATAAAGCTGTAGTAGCATTGTCTATCTCTGGCACTGCGCTACGTGAAATATAAAGAACACAACTCTGGGGCAGACTAAGGTAAACAGACTCTAGGCCAAGGACATGAGAGGGACGGATGCTTAGTCTTGGCGGCGGTGGTGTTGATACCGCCTGTGTAAGGGTCAGTGTGGCAATACCGTATGTAAGGCAGACGGCCACGGGGACGGTATGGTGCCAAACATCTAGTCACATGGGCATCTAGACCTTGTGTATTGAGAAACTTACACCCTTGTGGCGTGTACACACATACGTAAACACACACACACACACACACACACACGTATTTTTTCTACTCCCCCTAATGGTATTACGTAACCCCTATCATCACCTAGACCGAATCCCGTTGAGGAGCCGCAGCCCACTAAACTACCAGGCGTCCATTTGGCTATATGGTTACCACCCAGCGTTGTAAATGGTTTCCTGGGCGTACTACTTATTGTGTGCAGGCACTATAACTACAATGGATGAGAGGATGACGGACGCCCCCACTGGTTGAGAGAGAGAGAGAGAGAGAGAGAGAGCAAAGTCCATCCATCCTCCACTCTTTTTTTTTTTTTGGTCCCATCAGGAGCGTAGGGACCCGGAGCTAGGCTATTCAGTCCCGACATGATTGGCAAGGGTGATCAGTCTCACATCCCCCTGAATGGCATTACGTGAGCAATAACCCCAACCATAGTAGTGGTAGTACTGCAGTTGTTGTTGTCAAGTGAGTACCAGGATAACACAACAGTATTTAACAGCTGAGGGATTTCCTTCATCCAAAGGTTACAAAATACTACTACTACTACTAATAATAAAGTTCACGGAAGCTGACACCAGAGTATTTCGTTCAGCTGTGCGAAACATTAACGATCATGAGGCTAAAAACTATTGATTATGGCTGAAAATTATTGACTGACCGTTTCACATTGCAATGGACGGATTTAAGGCGTTCATACAGATTGACACCAAATAAAATCGTTCACCTGGGCGAAATATTAACTGCCAGAAGTTTAAAATTCTCAAAGTATTAAGTATTTGCTGAAACCATGATCACGCTCAATATATGGATTACTTCAACGTGACTATGGTAATTCCACATTGACAGTAATAATAAATTCACAATGTGCACTGTTCCGAATGTAAGGGTTAGCCGGACCACAATCGGTAAAAAATTAAATACAGCTAGTTAGTGGGGATGTTATTATCTAAACACAGTAACCTTCCACAATTCTTTAGATTAACACTCATCCTTTGTGACTGACACCGCTTCTGCGTCCCTAAAGCTTGTAACGATGCTAGGACAGGTTAATAGTAAGCACTTCACTTCAGAAATATAGTTCCCACTTTCTTCTTAAATGACATCCCGGCCATCACAAAAAGAAAAATGAACAAACTGTGAGGGAGCAGCGCAAAACCCAATATTCTCCCCAACCCCCTCACCTACCTTCACTTCCGCCTGCAGTACGCGTCTCCTCCCTTCCTTACTTCCCAGATTTCTGCCCGGCTGTTCACATTTTCTCCGCCTGGGGTAGAATGAGGGTTGGCTGAGGGTCCCTGGGGTGCGTAGCGATCACAGAGCAGCCTCATCCTTCCACCATAACTCTTCACACGATCCCCTTTAGGCCGACTGACGCGCTTTGTTGTGTTTGCATCAGCTGACACAGGCGCCGGGGAAACAGGCCTAACGGGATTTTCAAAAGCCTTAGGAGTGCTTCCACGAGGCTTTAAATTATAGTTCTTACTTTGACCTTTCCCAGGTTTTCGTCTCTGATTTTTGCAGCGTATTTCTCGTAGCTCTGGGACCGAAAAAATTTGATATGGCTCTACATCCTTTCCCAAGCACTTCATGACAAACTCATGTTCAAGTTCTTTTACTGGTCCAGATTTTCGTCCTTTTTGTAGTAAAAAAAAAAAAAAAAATGTGGTTCTGTACTTCCAAATCACTTCTTCGTGACCAACTCATGTTTTTGTGCTAATATATTAGACGGAGAGTAATTTTAGACCAGGTTAGAGTAGAAAGAGCACAGCATTTTTAGGAGGAGAAAGAGGGTGAAAAATAATTCACATGGTAGTACGTCGGATCAACAAGCATTTTGCAGTTTGAATTAATGCATATTGTTGGAATATATAATCTTCCTTCACCTCGCCAACATGTGGTGCCAAAAATGTGATGTTCCACTTCATAATCTGATCGTCCGGAAGTCATTGGTAAGCTATTCCGGATAATGTATGACTCTAAGTGAATACAGCACACACCCAAATAGACTGACCTTGTACATATATCCGGTGCATATTAGGAGTGTTAAAATGCGGGTGTGTTGCATGGGATAGGATATTGCTCAATGACTTCGTTTCTGAGACAGAGAATCTCATTTAGGAAATATTACTAACTTAAAAATTTAGCAGTATCGGAGCCACGCAGATCATTGATTTGGTTATGTAAAAAATGTCGCAGTTCTTTGAACATATGGATTTAGCCAAAACGTATACATGGAATTTGTCTCTTTGAAAGTAATTGAAACGGTATTACGAGGTTAATGTAAACCTATTTATATCCAGAATGACGACTTTCTTAGATGAAGCAATGAAGATAACTTGTAAAATAATTATACATTTGCACAATCAAATATAGCATACTTTTCTCTATAACAAGAATAACTTTTAGTCCGTGTTTAGTTGAACAATAATTCATCGACATGGGACTATGAAGAAATCAATAAGTAATTGCACCTGTCATTTGTTTGTGAAAAAGAACCAAGCTAACGGTTAATGGCGGCCTCAGTCAACAGATGGCAGCTGCTTCATGTACACAACACCTTCAACTTTTTGGGAAAATGTGCTTATTTCATGACTGATGGGGGCCGCCTGCGGTCACAACAAAGACAAACTACCACATAGAGGGTAAGTAAAGTCACGCCCTTGCACCAAACGCTCCAGAATGAGGATAAAAGAGGTGAAATGGGCGTGAGGGGGCGGGAGTGCAGTGAAGGGGAATTCTGAGTGATGGTTTTCACGAGCTAACTTTGTGGGCGTTCCCAGTGTAACCTTAGCCAGGGGTCCCGTGGCCTGGCTGGTGGCGGGAAAATGCTGGTCTGTATCAGATTTGAGAGTGTGTATGGTGCATAATGTTCGAGGGATGGTGTGGTGGGGGATTTAGCATTGTTTAATGGGGGATTTCCTGACAATATGTCAGTTTTTCTCTTACTGTCTCTTTCTCACATTATTCAGATATTCAGTCAGTCATACTTTCTTCTGTCTAATGGAAAAAATTGTGCAACTTGTATGTATTTAACAGGCAATGGTATTAATTGATGAAGCTCAGTGTTTTATTCCTTCCTTCAGCCTGTACCAGTAGACATCATCCACTTTATTCTTGCAGTGGTCAAACTGCAAAGAGCTTCCATTAACAAAAGGTGAAAATTTTATGTCAAAGACTTATTTCCATAATAGTATAATTCATTCATGACACCCATATTTTGTGGAAATGACATTCTTGTCACTAAGAGCACTAGGTTAGGTTTGTTGACAGTCGGTGGCATCCTACAGAGGGCAGTAGGTCAGTTTGGACCCAAAGGTTAGATTAGGTTAGGGTAAGGCTAGGTTAACTTGTATTAGGGTAGGAGGGACAAAATTATTAGTAATGGATTGACCAGGAAGCTAAGTAAACCTCAAAGCCTGACGTGATAGGTGTCTGTTTACCATGGTTTGCATGTAAAACTAATGATATTGTATATGATATCTGCAAAATTGTACCATACATTTCTTCAACTATTTAAAGCAATCAATGATAATTAGGTTAAAGATTATTGAGAAAAAGTACCAGTGCAGATTATTTACATGGAAGTTTGCCTACAATTTCACCCCAGAAACTTTTAGTTTTATTCAGCTTAGGAGAGACTGTCTCTAGCTTAATGGATTAGATATAATTTACATTACCCATTCATTTACTCTGAGGGTGGCTAATTTTATGGTTATACTGAACTGAGAAAAGGCAATTTTCCCCCCCCCCCTATTTCTTTGGTGTTCTTATGCTTTTCCCATAAAGGATGCTGTATTGATTAGTGGAAGGTGTTTTGAAAACCTAACTATCCTCATGTACCCAAACCTTTAGATATTGTATACGCTACACTCTGTGGTATTATTTTGGAATTACATCCAGCTAATGGAGACTGCAATTAACAGGTTCACCATTTAGTCTGTGCAGTTTTAAACAATTTTTCTTCTGTACACATTCACCACAAATGTACTTTTTAGTATGGTACCGGTACTTATTAAATAAGGAGTGGGTGGTTTCCTAGCTAGTTGCTAAAACTGTTATGGCATCCGTGTTAAAATTGGATTAGGTTGGGTTAGGGTAGGGTAGTAAATGCAGTAAATGACAGGGATAGGAGCTGGAGACTCTCCCCCCACCTCCTTATTTCCTCAGTACTGTATGTAAAAAACCAGACGTGGCAG
Source organism: Coenobita brevimanus (assembly GCF_032717465.1). Classification (NCBI taxonomy): domain Eukaryota; kingdom Metazoa; phylum Arthropoda; class Malacostraca; order Decapoda; family Coenobitidae; genus Coenobita; species Coenobita brevimanus. The sequence continues at coordinate 2,420,375 of NC_136983.1, read as the reverse complement.
ATGCTTATAGAAGGAAAAGTGCTTAGAATGGTTTAAGTTCAGTAAAGAATACAGGATGCATTACAGAACATAAATCCTCAATCAAAGCACCCCCTCCTCCCCAAAAATATCTCTGTAGGTTTGGTTAGATAAGGTTAGGTTCTGAAGAAATGTTCCAGCAGATGAGTAGACTAAGGCCTCCTAAGTATAGTACCATAATAATAGTTGTTGCAACCACAGACGTACCTTAACATGAACCTAGTGGACAGCAGGCTTAAGTTTCTCATCTCTGCAGTCTGCAGTCCATGTCTCAGGGGTTAGGGAAGTGATTAAGCAAATGAAAAATATTGTATAGCCAAATAGTTGAGTCTCCTGGTTGCCTCAGTGTCACCACATGATGACATCCCCCTCATGCACCAAGGTTACGTTGACAGTATTTTATTATATACTAGGTACCGGTACTTAGCTTAGGCAATGAGCGTTTTGTTATTTAAAACTACACACCCATCAGACACTAAATTAATATGTTCAATTACTTAATGCAATTCTGAGATATTTCTTTTCCATATACATCCATGGGCGAGGCTTTTTTATGTGCTTACGGTAGTAGAAAAGGAGGCGAGAGAGACTCCAGCTCCTCTCTCCGTCAGTTATCACACCCATGTTCAGATTAGGTTAAGTTTGTTTAGGTTAGCTCATTACATGTCTCTGTCCATGTTACCAAGGAAGGATACTGGTACGTCGGTGTTAGAAATACTTTATACATCATTTCGCATATACAGTACAGTGTAATACTCTGCTTCTACCCCATTGGACAGTCTCTCCAGTGTTGTGGGGATGGCTCCTTCAAATTATCAATGTTTACCGTGTATCACTAATGTGTTCCCTACTCCCACACCCATACCCTTACCAGCTGACTGAAATGTTCCAGCAGTGCATAGAAGACTGCTTGGTTTTTGGACAATCCCTAGCATCACAGTACAGTAACTCATCTCATACACTGGTTTGTAGTGGTTGGAAATGTCAGATAGAATGACAATCATGTTCTTTGTGTGTACTTGGTTTGAATCTCTTAAGATGAAGCTGGATTTTTTTTTTTTTTTTTTTTTTTAAATCATATAATATCATCATTATGTGGCAGGTGGGGGCACTTACCATCCACTTATTTGATGTAGCGCTGCTCTCGGGTGTCTGCCCTTTCCTCTCCTCCGTCCTTCTTTCCTTCCATCCTCATCTGTCTTTCTTTCCTTCAGTCTTTCCTCGTCCTTCTGCCTACGGGTGACTCTACACTCCCTCTTCTGTCTTTCTTTCCTTCATTCTTTCCTCTTCCTTCTGCCTGTGGGTGATTCTACACTGAGTGACAAGCCAAATGGTTTCCAGTACACCAGGAAACCGTTTACTATGCTGGGTGGTAACCATGTACGGTAACCAAATTTTGGTGCCTGGTGACTTAGTGGGTAATTACGGTGTTCCAATCGGATTGGGCCGGTGCAGGTTTATATCCAAGGGGTGGTTAGGGTTTGTTGCTCACGTAATGCCTCTCAGGGATGAGTGAGGCTGGTCACTCTCTTCTTAAATGTCGGGACCAACTTGCCTAGCCCCGGCCTCCTACGCTCCTCATGGGGCAATGTAGGATTGGATGATGGATGGATGGACATCAGGTGTGTAGGCTGGTTTTCTGTCCATAAATGTTTTGAATTTTGGAAGCCTAGTATGCCCCTTTCACCACACAAGGGATAATATAGAACTGACTTGACTTTCATCTTATTCTTACTGTACTATGGCTTCACTCTAATGCCACCCTTCACACCACAGCACACACACACACACACACACACACACACACACACACACACACACACACACACACATTACATGGATGAGGAGATGATGGAAAAATTGATAGTGGCTATGATTTGCCCCAGGTTGGAATATGCTGCAGTAGTGCGGTCTCCACACATAAAGAAAGATATAACCAAGATCGAGAAAATACAAAGAACAGCAACCAAGCTGGTCCCTATCCTGACAGATGTATTGTACAAGGAAAGTCTAGAAAAGCTGGGTCTGCCTTCCCTAGTAGAAAGAAAAGAGTGGGGGTTACGTGATTGCAGTGTTCAGGGCCTTGATGGGAGTAGACAAAATTGACGAGAAGATCTGTTCATATGGGTTGGGGGAGCAACAAGAGGACATGAAAAGAAACTGAAAAAGACAAGTTGCTTGAAGGATATCAAGAAATACAGTTTTCCACATAGATGCATTGACCTGTGGAATAGCCTGGACAAAGAGATCATCCAGTCAAAAAGCTTAAACAATTTTAGAGCAAAGTTTGACTTGTTGAGTCACGGAGACAGGACCCCATGAGCGTAGCTCATTTCCTGTACAGTATATCACAACTAGGTAAATATACACACACACACACACACACACACACACACACACACACACACACACAGTCTCTCTCTCTCTCTCTCTCTCTCTCTCTCTCTCTCTCTCTCTCTCTCTCTCTCAACACACATTGTTCACACTATAATACCATCCCTCACACCACACCACAATATGCCATTCATTCTCACTTTACACATGGGTCTTACTGATTCCATCCCACACACCGCAATGCATGTTCATTATCACAAAACACTTTGTCTGCTGTATAATACCACTCCTCACACCACACCACAATACACAATTTTCATTGCCCCTACACACTGTGGTCTCACAAATACCACCCCTCACACCACAACATGCACTGTTATTCACAACACCTTTTAAAAATACCCTATCATTGAGAGAAAAAGGCTGAAGTGGACAAGTTTCTGTAGTTCATGGGTTACACATTTTTGTCAACTATTGGCCACAATAGCAACAGCATGATAAACAGCAGAAGTGTGTGTGTGTCGTGATGCTGCTCTTTTATATTGTACAGTTCATCATCTGTCTTTTAGTCTTAACTGTGACTGTAAATAATTACTATACACTGGATTAACAGTTAAAGTCATGTACATTGCAGTATGTTACTGTACAAATTATAACCGTGTATTGTATGTGTTATAAATACTTGTCATTGCTTTTTGTGGTAAAATACAGAACTTTGCAACCACAGTAGAAGTTTATTTACAATATCCAGGTTTGTGTGTCACCACTAACCCCCTGAGTTTTTTTATGAAAAAGTAATAGGCTAGCCAAAGACTGAGAGTCTGCAAAAGCTTATCCTCTGCAAAGAAATTGAGAAGAAAATCAAAGCCAAAGAAAAGTCTTTTAGAGGTGCTGTGTTACACTGTGTTAAGACTGGCCAATGACAGAGGGAATAACAGAATGAGGAAGGCAGTTTCTGAGTTGACCATTTGTGTGCATGACTTACCTACCATGGATTATAAATTAACCATTTCATTAAATATTTGGCTAAAAGGGGTGGAAGTATGTAATTCATCTGGTGCTGTGCCATCAGTAATGGGGAAGAGATGAAAGCAGAGGGTTCACAAGAAAAGTGTATGTCGTACCGGTACAGTATTTGTAAGTGCATGCAAGCAGTTTGTATGGCAGTTGTCTGAACGATTCATTGAGATACAGTATGCACTAATGTGAGGTTTTACAGTCAGAGCTCATCATGGCACGGAGTGATAGCTCTGTAATGAAAGAATGGTGTGCTGTATGAAATAAGTGAAATTTTTCCATATTATAAAAAGGAAGAATTATCTCATGTACCGGTAATTCTTTGGAAGGAACCATCTTTGCAGGCTTACCACTTTGGGTTACTGCCTTAAAAAAAAAAAAAAATGTATATGCAAATAAGATAGCTGTATATATTTGTATGCTGTAATACAATGCTGTGTAAAATGTATACAGTATGTAATTGTAACATGCAATATAGCAATAGAGTAATTCCTAACATAGTGTACAGGCAGTCCTCATTATAAGTATGGTAAGGGATATACTCCAAAATATCACTACTTAACCTTTACACTTGGTATTGTAAATTTTTGTAGGTAGCAGTGGAATATTAATAGACAACATTTTATTATCTGTGAACTTACTTAAAAAACAAAAGGGAATATTCCAAGAAAGCTGACTTTCTAATGGAGAATATAAAAAAAAGTGTCAAAAAGATCAACATAATGAGGAATATAAAAAATAAATGTGTATTCTTAAGGTGCAAAATACTGAGAAAAATAAATGAAAGGACATCAGAATATACAGCTTGTGATGAGGCCTTACTGTGTCTTACTATATTGCGGGCTTATTAACCTACCAAGCCCATTGTTACCCAGTGAAGCATGAGCCAGTGTACAGTAACCCAGGCTAACCACTGAGTGGGGTGTTGCAGGTTCTGATGTGATGGCTGCACTGGTGCTCGCAAGTTGACGACTCAAATGCAACACAAGCAACATGGATGCTGGTAAGGTTGCCATTTTGTGTCACCTAACAATTTTGGTGTGCAGACATTCATTGCCTCACCCTTGTGTATTTATTTATTTATTTATTTTAATTGTGGCTTTGGGAAGTTTCTTTATTACTGTATATCTTTTCTGTTTGCATAGCTGTGGTTGCCCAACACTTTGGCGTACGTTGAGTTTCTTGTCTTTAGATGGGAATAAGAGATTATATGCACAAATGAGGCTTGGGATGTTGATGGTGATAATGATGATGTATTTGTATTTGTCTGGACATTATGGTGCTTACATTCTTTTTAGCTTCCTTTCCCATTTGTTTGGTGTTCTTACAATATTATTATTATTATTATTGTTATTATTACTATTACTAATGGTGTTATATTTATCATTATTAGTATTACTATTTTTATTGTTATTATTATTAAGGTGGCAGTAAGTCATTTTTAGTTGGAGAAGATATTTGGAATGAGGATGATTGATTGAAATATATATTGATGATGTATTTATGGGGACTTTACTTTTTATTTGTGCTTTTTGCCTTATTATATTAACCTCTTGTTTTTAGATAGGCTTAAGGGTTGAGACAATGAGGTCGATGCTTGTGTGGGATTATTTGTGCTTCGATTCACCGGGTTTTGTTTAAGTAGCCTTTTGGAATGTAAATATATTGTTGTTTTGTGTGAAGTTCTTGAGCTTTAATTGTTTTTATGTTCAGCTTTTTTTAACATATTTATTTATTTATTTATTTTTAGCAGAATTGCCAAGCCAGTTATTCTTTAACTTCCTTCACGGGTTCTGCTTTAGTTATCTTGTCTCCAAATTCAAACTCTAAATTGAAACCCAAGGCCAGAGGGAAGGGATGGCATCAGTATGGTTTATGGCCACAAACCACTTAAATCCAGGTTTTGTCCTTTTTCGTTTATTTTTGCTGCCACTAAAGTACAGAACTGTATTATATTCAGCTTCGGAAAGGCCTCTCCTATTGAAGGGGGTTAATGAAGCTATACCCAACTCCTCCATTTTGTGAAGTCAGTCCCAAGGTTAGTAAAGTTGTCAGGAGATTGCAAGAGTGATATAAAAAGTGCATCCCTGGGTTCACTGGGTGGGGGGGGGGGAAGGAATGAAAAGTCACCCATGGTAATTTTTGTGCCAAACCATGGTACTCCCATAATTGCTTTTGTTGCCATTATTGGTTAAAAAAAAAAAAAAAAATGAAAAGCCAACACTACTCCCATAGCCAGCTTCTTAAAAAAAAAAAAAAAAAAAATCTTTAGCTAGGTTTTTTGCATCTGTTCCAGTGTTTGCCGACCTATTTTGCTTAATCATTAAAAAAAAAGAAAAAAAAGTATAAGCTAATGCATGCTCAGTTGGCTAACATCAAAAAGGTGTCAGCATACTAGTCACTTATAGCAGTCACACTATTTGTTTATGTGTTCTTGTTTCAGCTTGGACTCTGTTTTTCTAGGTAGCTATTTTTCATCAACGCCATTGTTTGTCAGTCACATTTTAGTTAATTATCAACCCCATTAATTTGGTGGGAATTAGGGTTGAGATGATGGTGATTGATGATGTATATTTGATTATCAGGCTAATTATTTTCACGTTCTTTTGTACCTTTAATAGTTAGCAATGTTCGTTTGTTTATCAGGCTAATTACTTTCTTGTTCATTTGTACATTTACTAGATATATCAGCTGTCCAGATGAAGCAGTAGTGTACAGTGTTGTATGTACAATACAGTACAGTACATGTAGTGCATTTTGTAGCTAAGTACTTAACCGATTGTCCAGGGGATGTCCTTTGCGTTATAATTTTCATGCAGACTCCAAATTATTATATTGAGCTTACAGTCATCAAATTTATGGGGGTAGATATAGCCAGTTAACCTCAAGAATACAAGAAACCTTTCCTAAGTTGAATAAAATAATTTAGTAGCAAAAAAGAATAAACAAGAAAGAAAGGTTGCTGGTTATTTAAAAAATGTGAAAAGAAATAGGTAAGTTTCCTGGTGTAGAGGAAACCATGTGACTCTACACTGAGTGACAAGCCAAGTGGTTTCCTGTACACCAGGAAGCCATTTGCTTCGCAGGGTGGTAACCATTTTACCAGATTATGGCGCCTGGTGGTTTAGTGGGTAATTAGGGTGCTCCAATCGGATTGAGCCAGTGAAGGTTTATATCTAAGGGGTGGTTGGGGTTTATTGCTCACGTAATGCCACTCAGGGATGAGTGAGGCTGGTCACTCTCATCTTAAATGTCAGGACCAACTTTCCTAGCTCCAGGCTCCTATGCTCCTCGTGGGGCAACGTAGGATTGGATGATGGATGAATGAATAATAATAATAATAATAATACAGTAATAACAACAACATTGACAAAAACAAGAAAACTTCCCGCAGGGATGTAGGACGTTTTAATGAAAAACACAGTCTCTGGGTGATTGTGAAACTGGGGCTTGACATTTGTTATTTCATGACCAAGGGTCTCATATGCCTGGAGATAGTAATGCTTGAACCATTTTATATGTATCTTTGTGTTAACAGCCATTCTCTTAAATATTTTCATATTTAACTACTGTACAGTTATTTTACTTTTGATTTTACGACACAGCAATTAACAGTACAGTACAGTATCTGGAGTAGGATGTTGTGTGCATGAGCGGCTTCTTTCCAGCTGCAAATAGAAGTACGGTAATAGCCATATTCTTAAAACTATGAGTGTGTGTGTGTATTGAAGATGTATGTAAGACCTCAGATATCAATGGCCAGTTGTGGAGTACATATTATTATAGTGTAAGCTTGTATGCCATGTAGCAGAACACATTTGGCAGTGAGGTAGGAAGGGAGAACACAGTATATTTTCACTATACAGTATTTAGCAGAAATGACCTTTAAAAATTTAGGACTTGCTTTCCTCTTTGCAGGCTTGATTCTAAGGATGTGGCTGTAAGTGTTCTGTATTCAAAATGGGGCTGAAGTGTAGGTAGTCCCACAGAATTTGATGGTCAGTGTGGAATTTTTTTTAGAACTGGATGTGCTTTGCCTTTATACTACATTATGAAACTGTCAGCAATGAGTTAGGCAGAAAATTGGTCATCCTTGTGTCTCAGAAATGAAGAGAAAATGTAATAATTGTGGGTTTATCAATCCTTTTGCCATTATCAGTTATAAGAATACAGTAGAACCTTAGCAACTCAGTATGATTGGGACTAAAGCTTGCTGAAATAATTATTTTGCCAAATTATCTAGTATATAGAATTCTCCTCATATACTGTAAGTTTACATAATAACCAAATATGATGGGTATCACAGAATTGTAAACATACATACCTCACCCTGCGGAATCTGGCAAACTTAAGAACTATAGGATGCAGCATTGATAAGGTTCTACTTTTTGGTGAAAAGCTGATTGGTAACGTAAGTATAAGATGCTTTAGCTAGTGACATAAGTAAAAGATGCTTCATCTTGACCATTCTTCCTCCCCCCAATAGCGCACAGAAACCAGGAAATCCGGAAGATGCTCAACCCGGACTCCCGTTCCCTCATGGGTAAACATGACTCTAGCTCTCTGCATCTTAACTCAAATATCCCCCCTCCCGCCTCTCCTACATCCTTGTTCCCAGAGCCATATTCTCAAGGTCTTGACCTTCTCATGATTTAATCAACTCTGATATTTATTCCGGTTAAAGTTAGATGATTATATTCATTTGAGAGTAACCTATAGGAGTCTGAGTGTTTAGATTTTGTTCAGGATTGAGTCATTGAAAATATGGCTCCCAAGATGCTTGCCAGAGTGTCTGAGGAAGAGATCAGTCATGGTAGCCTTTTCACTTTGACAAAACCTTTTATTTGAGATTTTGCTGTATTAACAGAAAAATTGACATCCACGCTTGGTGTCTCCTTATAATATCTGTTTTGCATCTAGACTCAAGAACAGATGTCACTTGTATGTAAACAGATGAGTCATTTGTACACACTCCTAAACTAATTGTTGTTTAACCCCTTGAATCTGGGTGGTCATTTTTAGTTATTGTTGCTGCTGCACTACTTGTCAACAAATGGGTTGGTGGAGGGTTAGTGCCCCTTCCTGTAAAACATCTAACTCAGAGATAAACGGTCGCCCTTTACAGGATTATGGCGTCAGGCTATAGATAAATAAACCGTTGCTGCTGCCAGATGATTTTATTCAACTTAGTAAAGGCTTCATACAGGCGAACTATCCTATATGAGTGACCATTTTGCTAATGTCTTATATGGTCATAACAGTCTAGCACCCTTTATTCAGTAGACAATCCCCAGTTTCACTTACATGATCACTATGACCCCTTACGAAGCACAGTGTTTCAATATATGATCACCAGTTTTATGTATATGATTGCTATGTTCCCTGCATTTGATATATGATCGGTTGTTGTGAAATTGGATTTCCAGGAATGTAACATGATGATCGTATAGCCAGAGTGGCCAATATTGAAGCCCCTGTATCCTAGTCAGTTAAGGAAGCTCACTAATACCTTTTCCTGAGTGATTTGTTTTGCTTATTACTCCTTACCATCCTCTTCAGTGTTATATAAACCCTTCTGATATCACTACACCTTGCATAGATATCATACACATGCATATCAGCCAGCCATATCCAGGAATAAATCATTAAGGAAGAGATGCTAGGGCCCTCCTTAACTGATGAGAATATGAGTCAAGGAGTTTATGCAGGCTGTATCTAACCCATCTAGTAAAAAAAAAAAATAAGAAACAGTACAAAGCTAAATAACATGATCATGACATTGAGAATAAAATGAAGAAGATATCTCTAGTACAATGACAATTTTTTTTTTTTTTTTTTTTTTTTTTTCCCACCAGATGATTATATTCAGCTTAGGAAGGATGTTTGATGCTGATGGAGCTAGAAATAAACTCTGCTATCACTTTTGCATTGAGATATTTTTCTTTTAAGCTGAATTAAATCCCCTGAATTAGCAAGAAGAAATTAAAGTGGAAGTCACTAGATTCTAAGGATTAAGAATTATATGCATATACAGTATATATATATATATATATATATATACACTGTACAGGTGGTCCCCTGCTTATGATCGGGTTACATTCCAAGAAACCAAATTTTTCTTAAGTGAGAAATGCATTTAATACACCGAACATTATAGCCTAGCCTAGCCTACCTTAAACGTGCTTAGAACACTTACATTAGCCTACAGATGGACAAAATCATTAACCCAAAGCCACTTTTATAATCAGGAGTTGAATATCTCATGTAATTAATTGAATACTGTACTGTAATGATATTGTCGATTGTGAAAGTCCAGGGTCACGTATGATGGCCATTATGGGCTCGGTCCTTCTGGCCATGAGTCATTTAGGGCATATCATCCAAATAGGTTGTATTGTGTTGTTTAGGCCGTTAGGCAATTCGGCCCTTTGCCAATTTGGACATTATGGCCTAAATGACTTATGGCCAAAAGAACCAGGACCCTATATGCGTGCTGCCTTCATGCTGGGCAGTTATCTTGAGTTTCATCACAAGAGTAATTGTCATCCTCCTATTCTCACAAGTAGCAGGAGAGACAGGTGGGCATTTCATAGACATGATGGATGCACAAAACACAACATAGATACAGGGGAGTATCCAAAAAAATGCTGGCAGCACAGAACACTGTAGAGCATCAGAGCATTGATTACTCTAGCGAATGCCCGGGCAGACTTGAACTCAGTTTGCTGCCACTGCCTAATATCATGAGAGAGTGAATGTAGGGAAGAGTAAAGTGATGGTCTTTGAGAGAGGTGAAGTCAGTGAATGTACAGCGAGGTTGGATGGTGAGGAATTGGAAAATGTGAGTACGTTTAAGTACTTGGGTAGTATGATGAGTAAGGATGGAGGTTTGGAGGGTGAAGTGCTTGAAAGGGTACAGCAGGGAAGAAAGGTTGCTGGTTCTTTGAAAGCAGTGATAAGAAACAGGGAAGTGAGCATGGAAGTGAAAAAGTTACTACATGACAGTATTGTGATACCAACTCTAACGTATGGAAGTGAAGCTTGGACGTTGTTGGAAGGACACAAGTCAAGAGTGAGAGCAGTGGAAATGAGTTATTTAAGAGGAGCCTGTGGAGTCACATGGAGAGACAGGCTGACGAATAAGGATATAAAGGAGCATTGTGGTGTTGATGTGGATGTGATAGGAAGCGTTATGAGGAACACACTGAGGTGGTTTGGCCATGTGGAGAGGATGGAGGGTGAAAGACTGACGAAGAGAGTGTATGTGAGTGAGGTGGAGGGGAAAGAGGGAGGGGGAGGCCGAGGATGAGATGGAGAGATGGGGTGGAGAGGTATATGAGAGAGGGGGGTGTGAGTTGGGAGCAGGGGAGTGAAATGGCGGGGGACAGGGCGACTTGGAGGCGATTTGTTTGTGGCCACCCCAAGCGGGATTGAGGCGTCTGGCAATAGATAGATAGATAGATAGTATTGTACTGCATATCACTAGCCCAGGAATATATCAAAATTCAAATTTCGAAGTACGGTTTCTACCATCGTAAAACTGAAAATTCGTAAGTTGATTTCATAAAATGGGGACTGCCTATATATATAAAGTCATTTGTCATCACCTCCATATATTACTGTAAAACACACACACACACACACACACACACACACACACACACACACACACACACACACACACAAAGGAGTTTTATGGAATAACTTGTTGACATCCCTGTACATTATAAAGAAAGATTTGTTAGTTTTATTAAATCATTTGTTGTTATCCCTGTACAAAGAAAATTATGACCAGCTGGTCGTTCGTCCATGTAAAGAATCACCTAGATGTTCAGTTATGGCGTGTGTACTGTCTGTGTTATAGTCTTGCCCAAAGCATTGGGCTTGACACTGTGCAGTAAGTAGATATGGGATAGCTTTTGCTGTTGTCACACATCTGTCATCTGCTGAGCCATTGAAAGCAGGTGCATGTTGTAGTAGCCTCAGACTCATTGAATGTAAACCCAGCAGACTGCAGGCCGAAGTTGTCTAGAAGTAGTCCACCATCTTCCCCAAAAAGGATAGAGATGGTGTTGAGGAAATTAACCCACCGACTCCCGTTGACGTATATAAAAGTCCACACATTTTGTCACTGACTCCCATTGACTTATATAAACACTGCAATTGCAAGGTCTGTCATTTGCACATTTTTCAAATTTCGTGCGTGATTTTTGGTATGTATACACGGGACACCTTCCTCTACAAGATGCCAGGCAGGGACAATGCCTTACCCCACATGACCTCCCCCCCTCCACACCATTGTCTTGGCAATTCACCTGTTACCAGTGACCTGGCCAGTAAAGACATGTCGTGCCACGGTACGAAATTCAAGGCCAGAGTGATTCCCCAATCAATGATAATGTGGAGGACAAAGTTTACCGGGCATTAGAGGAAGAAACAGTCAGAAATTATTATCAGGTAATGTCGCCAAAAAAGGTCAGGTATGTTGATGTGTTTGGTGAGTGTAACAGTGCTTATATTGCCTATATTACTGTATGAAAACCAATATACTCTCGTACTACATATAAATTCGTACCAAATAAATAAATAAATACCGTTTATGAGTGGTGTGGAATAGTTACCCTCCCATAGAACTCGTTTTCTTTGGAGCCAGCCTGATTGAAAACACACTAAGGTAAGGGGTACTGCTACCTGTATCCAGTATTTTAAACCTCAGGTGAGCGATTTCTCTATGAATTTTCGATGTTTCTCACCAAAAGCGGAGGCTTGAGCCAAAAAATATTTTTTTTCCAAAATTGGTCGGGATTGGGGGGGTCAGTGGTGGAAAATTGGTCAGGACGGGGCGGGTCAAGGGTAACCAGGCAGGGAAACCACCTGGCTTCGTTGGTGCCACTGTGAGAAGGCATCCTCTTTCGGTGTCAGATAGGTGGTTAAAGTGATCTGCTGTCTGAAGGGATCCAAATTTTATCCCAAAATAGGGTGGGGGACAGTTTGATTTGAATTCCATGAAAATGGACTTTACTATTCATCCACAAGACCCAATGATATGTCATAAAAACACTTAATACCATTACACAAGTCCTGAAGGAGACATCCCTAGCATGTACTTAATCTGGAGTATAGGTATTATTTACAAAGTGGTGACATGTAGATGTGCAAGTCATATAGGTAATTACTGTACTTGGCTTCTGAAAACAGACATCAAAATCTGAAACACACACACACACACACACACACACACACACACACACACACACACACATACACAGTCAGTTACATAACTCCATCAGGACAGTGACAGCCTTTTATTTTAATATATTATTACAGTTATATTAAATTGGCAGAAACTGAACTCTGGGGTTAGGGGGGAGGCGGTGCCTGAATCATTAGAGAGGCGGCCTGCGGTCCTAATGGACCCAGGATCAAATCCCTGCTGGGGCAGGGAACAGTTTAAGGATTTGAATTTCCCAAAAGCAGACTTTCCTGATCTACCAGATGACCCGCCAAAATGTCGCAAAAATACCCCCGCTAATACCAATACAGTACACCAGTCCTGTATGAGACAGCCCTAGCATGTATTCAATATGGATGATGGGTTTTAGCGCCAAAGTGGTGACATGTGGAGGTGTAGGAGGACTACTGGGCCTTGGTATAGGTCACTGCCCCCAAGACATAGGCCCTGAAGCCTTTACCCAAGAGTCGGACCAAAAAAAAAAAAAAAAAAAACTTTCATTAATCCCTTCATTACTGGGGTGCTTTTCATTGCTGAATAAAATCTGGTGACAACAAAAATATACTGTAGTTGGAAATGATGTCCATGGGTAGGAGTTGAAATGTATGGGTGTCCTATACTCTTTTCACCTTAACTTGTCCTAGAATTGTCATCAGTCTACCTTGGAAAGCATAGTCAGAACAATAGATATATGCTGGAATATGATGCTAGTTACAAGGAAATGCTGTGGAAGGGATAGAGCCAGAGTGCCCCCCCCCCCCTCCAAGAGTGATCCATGTGAAATATGCTGGAAAAGAATGAAAATCTGGGCCAAGTTAAGGTGAACTATAGTAATACCTGGGATCATACAACACATGGACATCCTCGCAGTTCTTGGGATAAAGCAGCCATAAAATTCACAAGAATTTTCCCCTTCACTCTGGTGACCTATGTATATTATTTATTTTATTTTTAGACAGTTTTATTAAGTTTGGGTGAGACTTTCTGCCATCATTAACCTCTTCACAGGTGGAGTCTTGGATACAGTAGATTGTGTAATGGTGTCTTGATGACAAAAAAAAAGTTTGTTTACCAAAAGGCAGCCACAAATGAGGTTGGCATATGCTCGATCATGCACAAGCTGAGTTGCTTAGTCTAGCACTCACTCAGGCCCTCGCTGTGCAAGTGAACGAAACATGGAGACTTTGGAGAAAGGTCATCATGGCTTGTGAGGCATTGTTGTAACTGGAGATAGGAAGCAATGCACACACTCCTTAGCACTCTGAATATGAGTTGATCCCCTTGTCACATTTTTATTGCATGTGTGATATTGAAACTTGCTTGAAGCCTTCCCTGTAGGCTGTGTGCAAATGAGGAACAGTTGATTGAAAAGGACATTATTTTGCTAAAGAATTCGTTAACAGTGCTTGAAAATGGCTCGTTAGGTGACAGAAGAGTGACCACTTTAGCATAAGTTGTCCAGCTATTCTCTGCTACACAGTCTCTTGGCAAACAAAGTTGTAACCTCACACAACCACTGATCCCTACCGTGGCAAGCTATCAACTCCCCACAACACTGTTTAAATATATGGTTCTTGGTTTTATAATTTCAGCATCTTATATTGTTTCAGGAACTGCTCAAGAACTGTGCCTGTGCTGAGCCTGCTTGTTTATTTATATATACATGTTGGTCATGTGCTTGTCTTGTATATGTAGAGATTTTGTTTGGGTACTTAATTTTCATCCACTCCATTACAGACTTCAAGCTGTCCTAGTTATAAGTCAGAGATGGGTTTCAGTGTAATTTTTTTTTTTTTTTTTAATTGGCACTGTCAATTTTGGAAACTGAAGGAAATTAGATAGCAACTGAGCGATAATAGGCATTCCTTAAGTAATTATTTTGGACTTATTGTAAGAAAGAACATAAAAAGCAAAGGAGATTTTTATTGAGGATGTAATGTATATGCTTTGACCCTAAAGTACCTCTGCTTTGTTGAGACCTGTTTATGGTGCACAGTTGTGATTTTGGTTGGACAGTTAAGTATTATCCACCCCACTACTGACCACAGGCAGCCCTAGTGATAAGGATGGTCTCCAAAATATCACTTTTTTTTTTTTTTTTTTTAATACAATTGGTAATTATTATATTAATTAGTTAGTGGTGGGACTACAATAGGCAATTTTTCTGTAGTTTATTCTTTCCTCAGTAGCAAAAAAGAACATAAACAAGGTAGCTTATAGCAAGGACTTGTTAAACATTTTTTTACTTCTTGTTTTTGTTGTTACTAGAAAATATAATGAATAATAATGATAAACACATTAAGCATATTTTGAAAAACTGTGCCACGTGTAGTGTAGTGATTTGATGAACTCTTAGATACAAGAAGGCACTCTTGAGCTGATTAAAATCATCTGGTGGTATTAAGATATAATAGTTAAGATTTTTGTTATGGTTAGAGTTAGTTGAAACTTTTTTTAATCCACATATTAAGAGAATCATTGGCAGTAGCAAGAATAGAGTAAGTAATCAAGCTTTGTCAGGGAGTTGTTTTCAGTCCTAGGATTGCATTCCGTGTTAAAATCATCTTGGTTAGTCTGAATGAAGGAGGTTTATGCCTAGCAGCTGAGCTGCCCAGTTATATTGGTGACACAACATGAAGGCATCCCATTTCAGAGTTGTTTTCAGTCCTAGGATTGCATTCCCTGTTAAAATCATCTTGGTTAGTCTGAATGAAGGAGGTTTATGCCCAGCAGCTGAGCTGCCCAGTTATATTGGTGACACAACATGAAGGCATCCCATTTCAGCATCTTAGACTTTCCTAATTAGGTTGGGGCACCCACCATCTACTCGCTTTATGTAATGATGCATTCCCAAGGTAACTCTACTCATTGGCAAACCATGAAACCTTTTTAGTTTATTCAGGCTGACACTCAAAAATTCTGTTTACCTGGTGCTGGAAAAGAATGCCATCATGTGGTGACTTTGATGTAACTGATTGGTCCCACTGTCTGGTTATACAAATACCCCTCAACTCTCAACCCTCTCCCTATCCCATGAATGGAGGATAGTGGATTGCAGGAAATGGACAGCTTCAGCCTGCAGTCCATTGGGTTCATGCCCAGATGAGCTTGGGGAGACGACAGATAAAACAAAAGCAAATTCGTAGAAAAAAAAATTGCATTCAGAAGTTTTAAAAATATCATCATTACTCCATAGGTTAAAATACAGTAGATGTACAGTATTTTGCTGTATTATTAAATTAACACCCAAAACATTTTATATGGGAGTATGATACAGTATGGTACCATTATCAAGTGCCTTGCTGTGATTTTGGGGTTGGATTATCAATAATCTCGCAGTGTGCATAACTTTGTCAGTTTATTTACACTATCAGTAATACCATAATGTGTTTGGTAAAGTGGCATGCCTCTGATGCTGCAGATGATAACACAAATTGGTTAACTTTATCATATGTTATTCCGTTCTTGCTACTGCCAGATATTATTTAGTTTAAGCAATTAGAAATGTTATTAATTCTTTTATTAGAACTGTGTATCTTTCTTATTGCTGCTGCTGCCAGACAATTTTATTCAGATTACCAGTGATGCCCTCTTTTAGGGATGGGGCAAGTTTTTTTTTTTTTTTTTTTTTTAAGGACAGTCACTAGTAATCCTTTGAGTACAGTACATTGATTTTTTAAATTTATTATTACTACCAGCTAAAACTTTAGTTAAGCTGAGGAGGTACATTCATTGTGAAGGGGTAAGAGACAGCCCCCCCCCCTTAGTAACCATTCAGCACCATAACATCACTTTTTGTTCTATAGTTACTACCAGCAGCCTAGAGCTTAAGGGAGGGCTGTTGTAATGATGTGACATAGCATCTTTAGCATTAATCAGATTATAGAGCAACTATGATATTTGTTTTCAGATTATTTTATTTTATGATGCCTGTTATTCTCACTGGATTTTCTATATTGGTAAATTCAGTGTGCATTTCATTTAGCTGCAAGGCATTTTAGAGAGCATGAAAGCAGAGCTTCTCTTTAAAGCCATGATTTTAGAATAGAGTCATTTTTGTAGAGCATGCAGACAGAGTTGTGTACTTACAGCAGACATAGCAAAATTTGGCAAACCCTAAAATTCTGACAGTCATTTGTGAAACCAATATTGACAGTAAAACCTTTTTGGTTTCCCTACCTAACCTTCTGCATGCACTCTAGTGTGGCATACAGACTGACCACATGCAGTGTTCACAACGGTTCCATAAATGACACTTTGAAATTAGGGACTTGCCGACACCTTATTCAGTTTCATGGCTGTATTGTTAAATCTAAAGTTGTGAAGGGGAAGGTGAACCCTTAATTTTGACATTGTTACTCGTATTAAAACACATGATGGAAATAAAGGAAGTTTGACCCCCCTACCTCAATGTTCACTGTGTGATGTGAACTTTCACTAAAAGGTTTGAGTATCTGAACACAGTAAGCAAACCACATACTGAAAAATATTATAGAAAAAGCTGAAAGCAACCCTCCTTGTTTGTATCTCTATCAGTTATGGTTACTTTATCATATACCAATGTATTGACATAAAGTGCAGCAATCCACAAAAAGGCATACCAACCTTTCCAAGTTGACAGGCTGTGTTCTTACCATACCTGCCTCCATTGTGCTTGGGTGTTCAAGTAGTTTTGGAGGGGATGTACAATGGAATGTAGTATTTATATTTCCTCCCCTCACAAGTGTTTAAAATTGACAATCATAAATTTAGAGCTTATCTACACCTTCATAAACTTTTGATAATATGGCCATCTGTCTCAAAAATACAGCCATAAAACTTTCTGCATGCACAGTGATTGTGGCACTCTTATAGAGTGAATAAATTAGCTTAATTTAAAATAAAATCCATTTCAGTACATTCCAATGTAAACTTTTTTTTTTTTTTTTTTTTTTTTTTTTTTTTATAGCACATTGACAGACCAACCCCTTCAGTTCAGCAATGTGTTTTTTATTGTTATCACAGGATTATAATATTTAAATATAAGGGGAGATTTCTCAGAGTGAGGGGGTTAGAAGCAATGTTCATTAACCCCTTCCTGAGTCTCTCTCTCTCTCTCTCTCTCTCTCTCTCTCTCTCTCTCTCTCTCTCTCTCTCTCTCTCTCTCTCTCTCTCTCTCTCTCGCTCAAACTGAATAAACTCATTGGATAGAAGCAATAATGAAATGCAGGAATATTCTCATACTGAAGGGGTTGTACTGAAGGCCTCAAATGCAAGACAGTGATATGAGTTAATGCTAAGAAATTTGAAGGCTTGAGTGATGGGTGGGGAAAAGCATGATGATGATGATGATTGTTGGGTGAATGGGTTTGTGGACCATTTCATTGGTGGGTCTGTTGATAAATTCACTTATTTTGTTGTCATTTTTCAGCTTATGTACCCCACTCATCCCATTTTGAAACTGTGGGAAATTAGGTTAGAGTGATGATGATGATGATGATGATGATGAAATGCAATTTAGTAATATGGTCCGTGGAGACTACTGGGCATCTCTTCCTTAATTTTTTTTTTTTTATTAATGTTTAAAAGTTGTATTTACTTGTACCAGTATGTTATGTGTAACTTTGTATATTTTCAGGTATGTTATTTCTATTCCTTATATCAATATAATTTCATAAAGAACATACACCTGAGCATATGTAATGTACAAGAGTAAGGTGTTAAGGAGGAGGTACAGTAGTGGGGATTTTTTATTGTTATGTACAGTACAATATTTATATTTTTTAAGTAGCAGCCATGGCTCAGTGGGTTAGAGCGCTCTGACCGAAGGGTCGGGGGTTCGAGTCCACCCAAGGGTAATTGGTAGACACCAGGAAAGACATCTGGGTCATGAAGTGCTACACACTCCAAACCTAAGTCCACTTCCCAGGGGCAACACCTTGGCCTTTATTGAAAAAAAGGGGACAGGGTGTAAAAAAAAAAAAAAGAAGAAGAAAAATCAATGTGTTATGTTGGATGACTAACTTTTTCTTTACAGTATGTGGTGAAAAGACCTTACCATCAATTTCTTGAAACAGATTTACAGTTTTTCTCGTCAAATATTTGGTATGGTAGCCTTAAGGTAGTGTTTAATAAAAATGAACTGCTACGGGCGCGATGCTGAGAAGTCTTGTTGCCAGATCTAAGGGTGCAGCCCCTGATGTTCTGAAGAATAGGCAGACATAAACAGCTCTTGGTGATTGGTGAAGATTTGACAAAAAGATGTATTAGTGTAATAATAGTAATTGTAGCCCCATGTTTATCTGAAATATGAACTCACTGGAATGCAGACTGTATCTGTCCTCAACAAGTTACCATCCTCCATTTGAGGGATAGGGAGGGAATGAGGGACATATGAATAACCAGCAGTGGAACCACCCGCTTATATTGGTGCCACCACGTGAATGTGTTTGTCTCCAGCTCCATATATGAGTGTGAGTGTGGAGAGCAGAGCAGCAAGAGATAATCTTAAGACAGCTTGGGATGAGGTCCTACAAAAATTAACAGAGTTTGGGGGTTGAACAGGGATGCTGCCAGAGATCACTTAGCATGCAGAGCCACATCAGGTAAACAAGGCTAAAAACACAGTAAGCTTGTACAGTGCCATTCAACACAAACTATAGGAGGCATTGCAAAGGCTCAAATGATAGCTGAATAGAGGGGTGACTCATTTTTGCTTGCCATTGTGGTGATAATTCAACCACTTATCTGTTTGTATTGTTCCTGTTCCTGGAAATACCCACCCCATTTATCTTAGTACTGTATAGTGGAGATAAGGGTAGGATAATGGTAACAAATCTGCTTTTGTACCTGCTTGTTTCCTGTTGATTCTATACACCCCATTTAAATATGGTTGTGAGAATAGGGCTTACAGCTGGTGGTCTAGTGGGTTAAGGCTGGATGTGGCCCATAAGCACTGAAGTACTAGGGATGGTTGGAGTTTATTGCTCAAATTATGCTCTTCAGGGGAACATGACTGGTCCCCTCACCTTAATCCCTTCAGCCTTTCTAGTTTACTGTTAATGTTATGATTTTATTCAATTTTGATGGGCTGCCTTCTGGAGAAAGGGTTGTGAGAGCCATAGCTTACTCCCAGTTTGTAAAGTCTCCCCTAAGTTATATAAAAATCTTCTGATGGTACAAGAAGAGAATTTAAAAATCTATCATCACCTTGAAGGGGTTAAATGGTTTAACTGAGTACCAGAACCATTGACCCTTACACAGGTTTGGATGATGAGTGGATAAATGACTAAGGCTAGGGCATTTCTGGTGTTGTCTAGGCAGTGTGTGGTGATGCAGTTTTTATAATGTGGATGAATGAACGGGGTTAGGATGATGATTGGCATTTAGCACGGCAAAGAATTGTGTGGTCATTTTCTGGTATTGTTTAGGCATTGTGTGTTGATGTACTTTTTGTGGTGGTGTATGGGCTAGTCATGAAGAAGTGCCATGGAAAGTATGTAGAGCCATAGCATTGTCTTCTGCCATTGAGCTATGTGAAATAAGCAGCAAAAGATTGAAAATTTGGTTCATGTTAAGGTGAAAAGGGTATAGACGTTTTTAGTCATAGCCACCCCTGATGAACTTACAGGCTTGTGTGGTGGACAGAGTTGAATGGGGAAGAGTGGTGATAGGGAGACATTAAGGCATTTGTAATACAAGCCACTTTGCAAATCTCTTAGAAATCTCTCGGAGTTGTGGACATGCAAGGCTGATCAGGGAATAGTAATTTTAATAAACATTTTTTTTTTTAATCTGTTTATTTTTTATCCAAACCACTTTTATTAATCTGTACTTGTGTGGGTGGTCAGGGTTGAGCGAGGAGGAGTTGGTGGAGAGGGCGCGGGAGGAACGTGCCACCATCGCAGGCCGGTACCAACTGGGCCGGGAGGAGGGGGCCATCATCGACCCCTGGGAGGACCCAAACTACGAGGTTTACCACACCACAGACAGATATGGATTTATACAGTGAGTCTGTTGTTTGTTTGAATGCACGCATGTTCAATCCCAGAGTGGGGTGAAGAACAGTTTGATTATTTGAATTTCATTAAAACAGACTTTACTGATCCACCACATTCAAATTTCATGAAAACAGACTGTACTGGTCATTCTAATTTTGTCGAAACAGACTAGTGTTCTTCCAGAAAACTCACTGACGTGTCATTAACCCCTAAAGTCCGTTCATCATTGATCAGTGTGTTTTAGACCAATAAAATTCGGTCCGAACCACATCGATTTATTAGGAGCCACAGAAAACTGGGAAGAGGTTGCCACACCTCTTTGATGATATAAATGGAACCTTGGTTAGAGTTTATCCTCTGGAGGGGTTAGATATAGCTCTTATTAACTTCTGTACCAGAGAGTTTCCCAAAACCAAATAAAATCACCTTTCACTCCTGCAGCTAAAAGTCCTTGAGCAGGGAGTATACTAAATCCACAGCTGTTTTGTGTAGTAATGACAACAGGCAGGCCATTCACTTACTCCTTTTACCCAAACTTGGCCCATATTTTCGTCCTTTTGCGGCTTATATTATGAAGCTTAGTGACAGACAAAGACATTAATATGGCTCTAAATCCCTCCTATAGCAATTCCCCGTGATTAGCATCATATTCTGGTGTTAATCTCATACAGTATATTCTCAGTAATCTGTTGTAATTCAGCCAGGTCCTGTGCCAAATAACATGAAATGCTTGATATTGCATGTCGGGCTCAACAGTCGGCTTATACCCGAATATTATGATTCTCTCCATCTTGGCCCTCTGTCCTAAAATCATTACCATGAGTAAAAGATGAAACTAAGCATACCAAAACTAGGACATGATCACTGACATGCCATTAGCTTTGCAGTACAATACAGTACACTACCTTGATTGTAGGACGCCAGAGAGTTAATAACAGCACCAGGGTTTTGCTACCGCGTGGTTGGAAGAGCGGAGTTCACAGGTACATCTTCACTGAACAACATTCACTGGCAAGAGTGAGAGCACAGAGGTATTCTCAGCGTGCCAAATGAGGTGCATTTGTGGTAGATTCTGATTGGCTGGTGTGTAGCTGGCATTTTCATTTGCTCCCGAGCTTTGAGAGTTCCCCTAACATTGGTTGACTGTCATTACCAGCCAGTTGAGACACCTCAATGCCAGATACAGTATTGCATTGGACTGCTCGTAATGTCTCTCTCTCTCTCTCTCTCTCTTTTTTTTTTTTTTTTTACTCTGGGCATAGGCTTCACAGCCTGCTCTCAAGGCCCAGTAGTCCTCCTACATACCATACACCTCTGCATGTCACCACTCCGGCGCTAACACCCACCATCCATATTGAATACATGCTAAGGCTGTCTCGTACAGGACTGGTGTATTGGTATTAGCGGGGGTATTTTTACATGTTGGTGGGTCTTCTGGTAGATCAGTAAGGTCTGATTTTGTGAAATTCAAATCCTTAAACTGTTCCCTGCCCCAGCGGGGATTTGACCCTGGGTCCAGTAGGACTACAGGCCACCTCTCTACCGGTTGAGCCACCGCCTGGATGTTGCTTGGTTTAGCCGGATATTGCTTTCATAGAGCCACGATAGCTGTACCGGATATTGCATTAGGCCATATATTATGACAGTGGATAATTGAGAGCTTACTGTACTATGACTCACCATTCAAGATAGACAGATGGTAGTTTTAGGCCAAGTTAGAGCAAAAAGAGTACAGTACTGTATAGTGTAGACTTCAGTAGTTCAGTTTCATCAGGTTAACCATGGGTGCATCTTCAAGGTGTCCACCTGTGGTGTCTGTGACTTTAATTCCCCCTGCACAGAGACTTTTAGCTCTGGGTGTACCAGCAGGAATACACTACAAAAAGATGTTACTATACTATCTACCAATATATATATTTATATGTCTATCTATAGCCAGATACCTTATTTCCATGAGGGGTGGCCACATGCTGAACAAATTAAATGCAAATTAACCATACATCTGATTCCCCCCCTCCCCCCATGCAGTGACACTCGGCTACCCCAGTCCCGGTCAAAGGAAGAAGCAAAGAACCTTGAGGTTGAAGTGTCCCGCCTCCCCAAATGGCTGAAGATGATAAAGTCATGGGACAAATACTGGGGCAAGGAGAAGTTCGTCAAGCGGGTCTACAAAGGAATACCAGACCGAGTGAGGGGCACGGTGTGGTCCAGGATGCTGCTGCTCGACCGCATGAAGGAGGAGCAGAAGGGCAAATACGAGGTGAGGTGAAGTCAGGATTCCAGGGGCTTAAGTGAGGGGTGAATAAACAAGTGTGTAGCCCTTTTTATCGGGCATGATGTTGATCAGTTCTCCTTCCGTCATGTTTTTCTTCTTCCTTGCTTTCTGGACCCTCAATTACCCATATCCTTAGGTGGGAAAAAAGAGGTTGGGATGATAATGTTACAGTGTTTTAGTATTCCTCTTTTGGTATTATGCAAGTGCAGTAAGAGACAAGAGTTGGTTTAGTATTCCACTGTACAGTACAGTATCTGCATCACACTTGGAGCATGTCTTATCACTTTCCTCCCTGATGCCTTCAGTCAAAGAGAATCATCATTGGCCAGAGACATAGCATAGATCTCTTAGTTTAGGAATATTGGCCAGCAGAGGAAAGTGAGAAGTAGAAGAGAACAAATATACCGTTAATATTTATCCAAGACTGGCTGTATAACAAACAGTTATTAGGCCTTAGATTATCTTGGAACTGTTACTGTAGTTCAAGGAATTGGAGCTGGAGTAGATGTTATTCCTTTGCGGTATATTTCTTGTGTGATCATTATGCAGGTGTGAATAATTCGTAAGCTTTTATCCTTATATTGTGTACTGTATATCCATCTGAAACAATTTTGGAAGTAGAAGAGAGAGTATCAGTGTGAGCTCAGTTATTTACATTTTTTTGTATTTCCTATGGGTTCATGTTCAGATGAGCTTGAGGTTGTAGCAGCACAACTGCTGCGGTTGCGCTGATGAGAAATCTACCATACTTATGGTGGTGCTGTGGGTGGAGTGAAGTAGCAGTGTCATCCATCCAGGAACCAAACGTCCTCATATTTTCCTGTAGCTCTTTGTGGGGAAGGACTGTCTGCGGTACCACAAGAGGGTGCCAGTTCCCTACACAGTGTACAAGGTGCTACCCAAAAGTTCCCGAAATTTGAAAGCAGGGCGAAAAGTGTTTGTCATATGGTGTGTGGATGCTAAGTAGCTGTGCACGCACCCTTTATTTATTAGTGAGTCAAGCAGCATTTTGCAGGGTGGATGCCATCACTGCATGAGTTTTTTTTTTTTTTTTTTTTTTTCGGGGTTCGTTTGCGAATTTTGTGATTTAAAAAATGGAGGATGTGAAAGAGCAGCGTGTGTGCATTAGTTTTGTGTGAAACTCAGGAAGAATGTGGCAGAAACTCATAAAATGTTAAAACAAGCATTTTGTGACAAGTATTTGGGGGTTACACAAACCTGTGGCTGATTTAAGTGTTTTAAAAACAGACGAATGTCCACAGATACCAGTGCACATTCTGGTCACTCTTTCACCATTTTGACTTCTGACATTGTGGCCAAAGTTCATGCAACCATCCTAGAAGATCACAGGAAAACAATCCATAGTGTACAGTATGTGACATTGTTAGCCTATTGTATGAAACTTTTCAATGCATTTTGTCTGGCAGTGTGAGGTGAAAATGTCCAGGCAAGTGGCGCACAAACAAATGAGTGCGTTACGATGACAGTGCTCCAGCGCAAACCAGGTTTGGCCTTTTGTGATTTTCTCCCCTTTCTGAAAATGAAAATCCAGCTGAGAACACTAAGATTTGACACCACTGAGGAGCTCCAGGCGAAAATCGCAGAGGGTCCTGAACAAGCTGACGCTCAAGGCCTTCCAGAACGGGTTCCAATTGTGGGAGAAAAGCTGTGATCGATGTCTGCATGCCCAAGGAGACTACTTTGAAGGAGACAGTGTTGATTAGGACTTGACAATTCCCCCCCCCCCCTTCTTTAGTCAAATTCCGGGAACTTTTGGGTAGCACCTCATATACATAGGCGGGTCCTGGCGTACGAGTGGAATATGTCAATGGAGGACTGCTCAGATAGCGGAAACTTGAATAATGGATTGAAAAATAAAAAGGATTATGAAAACTTGTATAACAGAGTGCTGTACATAACTTATGGGGAAAATAGGGTTAGGTTAACTGACCCACCAAGTATGGGTCTAAGTTACCCATTCTCACATAATGTGTTTTTGTATAATGGATGCTCGTATAATGGGACCTGCTTGTACTTTGCTATAACTGTAGGACGGCTCCACAAACCTGGTTGGTTACCTGTGGTCAGGAGGCTTTCTTGGCCAGGCAGACCAAGGTTAAGTATCAATAGAAACAGCCACAGGAGTACATAACTTTTACTGATCTCACTCTGGGCATCTGTTCCCTCAGGAGATGCGAAAGTTGGGGTGCAAGTGGTCGACAGATGTGCGGCAAATTGACTTGGATGTGAACCGCACCTATCGCGACCACTTCATCTTTCGCAAACGCTACGACGAGAAGCAGCAGCAACTCTTTCATGTCCTAGGTGGGTGTGGGGCCCAGTGTCACTTTCTTATCTCTCTCTCCCATCTCCTTTCTCTCCTCCTTAATTAGCTTCATCCATCTTCTCCATTCCCTTTAATCTTCTTTTTGTTGTATATTCTTTCCTTCATCCTTGATTGTCTCTTGTCTTTCTCCCACCTTCTTTCTTCCCTCTTTAACCCATTGGGCATGGGGATCTTTTTCACTTCATTCGTGTCATCATCATTAACTTTCATTATTTTCAGTTTCATGTTCTTTCCTGGTAACATGAGTTAGACTGGTTCATCTGATAGCACTTCTCCATCTTGCACTGTCCTGTGTCAGGCAATGCATATAGATCTGAGGTCAGCACACACCACCTCATCCAGTGTCTTTACTGGTCTACTTCTCCATCAACAGTCCCAAATCGCAAAGTTTTTACACCTGGTCACCCAGCTTCCTGGGTCCATCCTTTCAGAATGTTCAAACCATCTCAATCTTCTCCTTTCTGCTTTCTTCCTGATGTTTTTCCATTTTCAGCTGTTTTGAGTATGATCCACCATCTGGCTTCAGTCTGTGTATCCATTAGTTCATTCCCGTGTTTCGTTCAAGTTTTGATTCATTATCATCATCATCATCCAGACCTCATTTCCCATCCTAAGGCAGGGTGAGGAGTAGCAATGTCCAGACAGCGTAAATATGCCCAATCCAATGGGCCACGTTTCCATTCGCTCACCATTTGAGCCCCTGGAATCCTGGCTGTATCTGATTCTCCAAAAACATTCACCACATTCTGTAGCTTCACATAAACATATCCAATAGAGTCAGTCCGGATGCTGTCACGTTAAAAAGGGGTGCCAAATCCCTGATCATGCGCATCTCCTCACACTGTTCATCCAGCCAGCTCAATCTCTTGTCAGTCCCCTTGCCTCACCAACTTCCAAACCTCTCTTCCTCACACACTAATCCACCATATCCATCCACCTTCTCCGTGGCCTACCTTGCCTCCTCCCTCCTTCAAATCCGCGCAGATATACCTTTTTCATCACTCTGTTATCCATTCTCTCAACATGCCTGTACCATCTCAGTACACTCTCATTGATTCTGGTGTCCACAGACTTCTTCGCTTCCACATCTTTCATGAATCACATTATTTCATATCCTATTTACTCTACTCCATATATATTCCTCAGCAATCCCATGGGATTAAGGCATCTGGCAATAGATAGATTAATTTAATTGGTCAAGTTCACATACATTTGAGCATGGGGCTGCAACAACAACAACAACAACAACAGGAACATCAACAGCAGCAACATCCCTGCTCCTTGCACTTTCATGTGACATCCACCTCCCTGCAAGGTAGTAAAAATTAGATAGGAAAAAGTTATGATTATTCTAAAGAGGTTTAAATATCCATTGTCTTCCCTGATCAGCCTTTAGTGTTAGTCTTTTCCTTCATGCCCTTCTCCCATGTGTCATTATCATCATCATCATTATCTGTCTTATACTGTGTTTCCACTTTGCATGAGTCAGACTGGTTCACATGAATACATCTCCATCATGCTTTACTAAGTATAAGGTCAGTACATACCAGTACATCCCATTTCTTCCTCAGTTTAACTATCAGCCTCAGTCTAACCCTCCTGCAATGGCCCAACACCTTTTTACTTTTATGCCTACTCACCCAACTTCCCTGGTCCATCCTATGACATGTCCACATCATCCCAGTCTCCTCCTTACCACTTCCTTTTCACTAAATTGCTCCTTTTGCATTTCAGTGGCCTACTCAATGTACAACCAAGAGGTGGGATACTGCCAGGGAATGTCACAAATTGCTGCACTACTGCTCATGTACCTCAATGAAGAGGATGCATTCTGGGCACTCTCAGCACTTATGACATCACCAAAATATGCTATGCATGGTTAGTTCACACTCAGTAATGTTTCAGAGGTGTGTGTTTTCATTATCCTAACACAATTTCTCATGTTCACAAGGCATGAGGAGGTCTAGACTAAAGCCTTTTCTTATCTGTTAGGGCATAAATGAGAAAGTTCTCAGTACCCAGCCCCCACCTCATGTAAAATGGGAGGTGTAAGGTTGTTACACACCAGTTAGGTGGTAGTCATGATATTGTTATGCTAGTATAGAGGACTTCCACACACACTCCCCACTCATGCTCTTTCAGTTGCATTTGTAGTTCATAGGATATATGTGACAGCTAAATATGTTAGGAGATGGAAACCCCCATTCTTTGTGTTGGGAAAGGGATGTAGTGACCCCACTGTCTAGCCCTTGTGCTGCATAAATCTTTATATCTTCTTCATCACACGTTGGAGGGAGATGTGGGTTGTAGAAACACAAACACTCATAGCACAATCAGGGACAAAAGATGGCCTGCTGTTCCACTGCATCTGCTTCACACTTATGGCATGTCTGTCATTTTTTATCCCTGACACATCAGGTCAGAGTGTTTCATCTGTGGGCAGAGAAATATACTAAGCCTCTCTTAGTTTGTGAATATTAGCCACCATAGGAAAGTGAAAAGTTGAAGACATGAAGTATTAGGTGAATTCGTATCCTCAGTTGTGCCTCCCAGGGTCAGCAATAGTCAATTATTTACCAGGTCTGTGTGCTGAAGAGGGAAGGCATCTTGTAGTGGCACTGGTGGTGTATAGCTGGGTGGTGGCATTGTCCAGTTAGACAAACGTCCCTCAGCACCCTCCCTATTCCCCCAAAAAGAGAGTGGTGGGCTGCAGGAGAGGGGTAAATTCAGCCTGCAGTCCACTGGGTTCACATTAAGATGAACCTGGGGCTACAGCTACTACTAATACTACTGCCAGCTCTAAGTGTAATTTTGCTTCTTCTCCACCATCCCAATTTGCCTTGGATTAATTGATTTCACCATTAATCACATGAAGCTTCCCCCCCCCCCCCCCCCCATTCGCCACGAGGGTGACTGATCTTGTTCGGTACCCTGTACGAGGCTTCCCACGCATGCTCCCCTCCATTGCTTTTCCAGGGAAAAGCTGCTGTCTTGTGATAATAGCTATGGTGCTTTGTATATTTGTGTCTACGGTATGTGTGTATGTGTGTATAGACCTATGTGTGTAAGACTGAATCTGCCACTGCTTGTGTTTGTAATAAAAATACTGTAATATTAACCAAAAAATATTTGTGAGTAGGTTTATCATAACACAGTGCAGAGAAAGATTATATAAATACAGATTAATTCAGTGTACTTATTAGAAATGTTGAAAGAGCTGTGTTAACATGAATAAACTGAAAAAGACATTGCTTCGATATATGAGGTAAATGAGCAGGATAAACGTGTGCATCTCATGACCCAAGCCAATTGAATGAGCCGAGAGCTTGAGAGGTTTGAGGGACGAGTAAATGGATGTTTGGCATATTTAACAAGGCACTATTTTTATGGTTCCGCTTTTATACCCTCCTTGTTCTTATTCTGGATGCGACTGTGCTATTTATCTGTTGGAAATAAGATTAAGATGGTGGCGGCGGCGATTGTATTTCCATTATCATTACCACCACCGCCTTGATCTCTTTTCCCACCAAAGGATGTGCCAAACTGTGTTCTTTCTGCTTTAAAAAGGCTTAAACATGCCACCTCTCCGTCTTGACTGCAGAGTTATGAGAACAGATTAACACTAGAATATGATGCTGGTCATGCAGAAATTATATTAAATGGGTATAGAGCTGTAGCAGTATCTTATTCTGCCACTGAGCCACATGAAACAAACTACAAAAGGACAAAAATTTGGGCCAAGTTAAGCTTAAAGTAGCATAGTCATATGCTCCTGTCCTGCTGTATTCAGCATCATGTATCCTCACATAACAGAGGTCTTCATCCCAGGGTTCCCAAAGATACAAGAATATGATGTTAGTCATAAAGATATGATATGGAAAGGAGGTAAAACCACAGCATTATCTAGCCACAATGTTATCTTATTCTACCATTGAGGTGTGTGAAATAAGTTGTAGAAGGAATTTTTTGCCAAGTTAAGGTGAAAAGAGTACAATAGTTACATGCTTCCATGCCCTCTGTAACTAGCATCACATCTCCTTGTTTTACAAGGTTCTTCTGTTCCCTCTGTATTCCACATCATGTTTCATCCTTTAACAGGGTTCTTCATCCCGGGGTTCCCAAAGCTGCTGCGCTACCAGCAACACCATGACAAGGTCCTGGAGAAGTTCCTGCCCAAGCTGAAGAAACACCTGGAGCGCAACTGTATTGACTCCGGCCTCTACACACTCAAGTGGTTCTTTCAGTGCTTCCTTGATCGGGTAGGACATTTTAGGTGTATTTTGTGCCATGCATCCATGCTCCAGTCATGAATGCATATTTGTCTTTCTGTCAGAATACTGTCACTTGTACTGAGGTGGACATATTGGACTGATAATTGGCATGCAAATCTGTCTTATTTATAGCCAGATGCCCTAATCCTGGAGGATGTGGTCACAAACAATTTGCCTCTGGATCACCCAGTACTCCACCATCAGTAACCTTCCTTTTCATCCTACACCACCCTCACTTACTCAGTACAGTATATGCCTCTCTGCCTCATCCATGGTCTCCCTTTCCTCCTCTTGCCCTCCACCTCACTCAGTGTGTATACCCTTTCCTAATCAAGTTTATTAACTCCCTTTTCTTCGTTTGGTCAGACCATCCTAGGGCACTTTTAACACTTTCCAGCACATCTTTTCTTCATTTGGTCAAACCATCCTAGGGCACTTTTAACACTTTCCAGCACATCTACATCAACACAACATTCCCGAACTTCCTCACATGTCTGTTTGTCTATCTCTCCACTTCAGGCCTCACACTCCTCTTTGAGAACTCATTTTTGCTCTTCTTACTCATGACTGTGTCCATTCTGCGGAGTCCATACTTTAGTTCCAGATTATACTTTGGGGCAGGATCTTCTCTAGGATTTTTAAAAAGAGGGAGGTGGCCAAGCCGAATTATGAGATAGCTCAAAGACAATTTCATGAGGGAGTCTAGGAGTATTCTGTTGGAAATCTGGGCTGGCTAGCTATTTTTCAGGGGTGGCTAGTGCTACCCCAGCCACCCTTCTAGTAATGCCACTGGTGTGAAGATCACAGTATCGTCTTGCAACAATTTTACATCCATATCTACTTCCCTGTCTCTTATCACTGCCCTCAGTGCACCTGCAATTGTCATTCCTCGCTGTAGAATTTTGCACACTTCATCCTCTGAACTTCAGTCCTTGCTCATCACAGTACAATACTTTAACTAGATATGTGAAGGCACTCTCTGTCACCATTTCCTGGCCATTCACCCACATTATGCGCTCCATGTCCCTCACAAACAATAACTTTTACATACTTACGTACATACATAATGTGTGTAAAAATGAAACAGTGCATATAGAATCTTAGTATTGAGATTGGCCATTGTGTAACTGATGTTTCCTATGGACAAGCTAAACCAGGTGCCAAAGCCAGGTACTATCTTCCCAGCAGTTGCTGGAAGCTGTTGAACTTTAATGCTGTTTACATGTGGTTGAGCTTCCTGCATATGAGTAATGACTGTGTGGCTAGTTACCAAGCTTGTAGTCACTTGCTGTAATTGCAGTACATCCTATGGTTGATGGTAACCATCTGTCCCCCCTCCCCTTAAAAAGAAAATAATAATAAAAATAAAAAATACAAAAAATTGTAAAAGTGGATTATTCTCCTCTGAAGACCTTCTGTGCTTAGGAAAAAGATTGGAATGTTGATGATGAAGATGGTGAATGCACTCATCTGGATGTAGAAAGAATAAGATTAGGTAAAACATCATTATAATGGAAAGGGTTCAATATACAATACTGCGTTATCTGTCTGTCAGTCAATTGCCAGATGCCTAAATCCCATAAGAGGTGGCCACAAACAAATCGCCTCCACATCGCCCTGTCCAATACCACTTCACTGCCTTGCTCCCAGCCCACACCCCCCTCTCTCATATACCTCTCCATTCAATCCCTCCATCTCCTCCTCGGTCTCCCCCTCCCTCTCCCCCCCTCCACCTCACTCGTATACATTCTCTTTGTTAGTCTCTCACTCCATCCTCACCACGTGGTGAAACCACCTCAGTTTATTTCTCCTAACACTTTCTGTCACATCCATATCCACACCACAGCTCTTCTTCACTTTCTTATTTGTCAATCTGTCTCTCCATGTAACTCCACATGCTCCTTTCAGGTAACTCATTTCCACTGCTCTCACTCTTGACTTGTGTCCGTCCAAAAAGGTCCAAGCTTCAATTCCATATGTTAAAGTTATCACAATACTGTCATTTAGTGACTTTTTTACTTCCATGCATACTTCCCTGTTCCTAATCACTGCTTTAAAAAAACCAGCAACCTTTCTTCCTTGTTGTAACTTTTCAAACACTTACCCTCTAAACTTCCAGCCTTACTCATCACACAACCCAAGTACCGGTACCTAAATGCACTCACATTTTCCATTTCCTCCTCATCCAACCTTACTGTACATTCAGTGATTTCACCTCTCTCAAAGACCATAACTTTACTCTTCCCTACATTCACCTTTAGATTCCATTTCTTACACACCCTCTCAAACTCATTCATCAAGCCTTGCAGTTTATTCTATCTATCTGTCTATTGCCAGACGCCATAATCCTGTAAGGGGTGGTCATTTGACTTTGAGTTATTTGTTTTACGGTGAGGGGCACTAACCCTCCACCAACCCACTTGTTGACACGTAGGGAGCACGTATGGTTTGGTTATATGGTTACCACCCAGCGTTGTAAATGGTTTCTTGGCTTACGTGAAACCACTTGGCTTGTCACTCGGTGTAAAGCCACCTGTAAAGGAAAGAAAAGCAATAAGAAGTGACAGGAAAGATGGGAGAAATAGGATGAGAGGAGGGCAGGCACAGAAAAAGAATGATAAAGGCTAAGGAAGAAATAGGAAGCACTACATCAAATGAGTGGATGATGGTCGCCACCACCTACCACAATTGCAGTTTATGATAATAATAATTAAGTAATCTGGTCATTGTGTAAAAAGTGCCAGCACTTTCAAAGAAATTTGCTAGTGCTTGAAAAACATATGCTCTTGCAGTAGTGTGGCACCTACATAGCTAATTTTCCCCATTTATTTCCCAGGTGCCGTTCCCACTAACGCTGCGGCTGTGGGACATTTTCCTGCTGGAGGGAGAGCGATTACTGGTGGCATTTGCGTACACTATACTCAAGCTCCATCGACGCCACATTACACGCCTTGACATGGACCAGATATTGGACTACCTGCAGAAGAAGTCAGTAGCCATTGTTTTTGTTATTTGCTTCCCCCCCCCCCATTGATTTGAATCTCCAGAAGGCATTTTTTTTTTTTTCTTCTTATTTTGGGAGGAGGGAGGTAATTTCTCCTATCATGTTTTTCATGCACTCTGAACTCTATTTTACGCCCATCCTTGGGTAGGAATAGAGGTCTCCTGCATATTGTATATACACACACACACCATATGAGGAGTCTCGTGGACAAGGGGCGAATGCGCCACGCCCATCAAAAATGAGTTATGCAAGTTTTCCAATAGATGGAAGCACTGAAAATCTCGTGGTGAAGAGCGTTTTCCGATTCCGACCCATGTGGGTTCAGAATTCTAGGTTCAATCTCCCTTGTTTTGCACACGTGGAGGGGAGGAGGAGGAGGGTGGGGAGGATCTGTGATTTCAGAGCTGTAGGGGCGAATGTCGGCACGCGTCCAGCCAATGGGCGAGCGGCTCCCTCTGTCAGAGTTAAAGGGCCGCCTCTCAGCCAATCAGACGCATGCTAGCACCCCCGCTAGTCATCCCGCCAAGCACGTGAATGAAGCCTGGCTTTGTTTACACTCCGATGACGTCCTCAACTACTAACCATTAGGCCCCCCCCCCCCTCTTCATCTTGGTGTGCGGTTGGAGTTGTAAATAGTTGGTGAGTATTATAACTTCATTGTGTCAGTCATTAACAATACAATGGTTATCATACACACAATATAACAACCTGTTGCCGATAAGGAGATGAAAATATTTAATTAATAATTATAGGAAAAATATTAATTATAGGAATTTTTGGCTGAAAATTTCACAGTATCTTAGTTTCATTTACATCTAATTCGGGAATGAATTTCAAGTTGATTGAACAATAATTACTATATGCTGAAAAAACACCATCGCGTGTTTTACTGTGTGTGTGTGTGTGTGTGTGTGTGTGTGTGTGTGTGTGTTTTCATTTTTTCCCGCAGTATAAATTTGCCTCTTCCAGAGGATTCTAATGATATGTAATAACATGCTATTCCATAATATTCTATGTCTTCCACCTATTCCTGAACTTTAAACGCTCATAACAAAAAAAAGAAAAAATGGCGCATTCGCCCCTTGTCCACGAGACGCCTCATATATGAAGTTATGCAGCTGTTGCCATTAGGGTCTACGTTGGTTATCTGCCCATAACCCCGTCAATCAAGGGAGGTATTTTTCTTTATATTCAAACTGTCACCTGACTATTTATTTATTTATTTATTATTATCATTATTAATAGCTTCAAGAATGAACCATAGGAGAGGAGTGCAATGGAGACTGTTCCAGTTCTGTTCACCATGAGAGAATTCCTTCATCATCATCATCATCATCTAATCCTATGTTGCCCCATGAGGAGCGTAGGAGCCCGGGGCTAGGAAAGTTGGTCCTGGCATTTTAAGATGAGAGTGACCAGCCTCACTCATCCCTAAGTGGCATTACAGGAACAATAAACCCCAACCACCCCTTGGATATAAACCTTCACCGGCTCAATCTGACTGGAGCACCTTTATTACCCACTAAACCACCAGGAGCCAAAATTTGGTTATATGGTTACCACCCAGCATAGGAAATGGTTTCCTGGTGTACAGCAAACCATTTTGCTTGTCACTCAGTGTA
The DNA here is from genome assembly GCF_032717465.1 of Coenobita brevimanus. NCBI lineage: Eukaryota > Metazoa > Arthropoda > Malacostraca > Decapoda > Coenobitidae > Coenobita > Coenobita brevimanus. The sequence continues at coordinate 2,386,276 of NC_136983.1, read as the reverse complement.
GTCACCCACAGGCAGAAGGAAGAGGAAAGAATGAAGGAAAGAAAGACACAAGAGAGAGTGTAAACTAAAAGTAAATAGTTTGAAGGTGACAAAAATAAACTGAATACCCATTATCCTTTCTGTTAATCATTACTGCTCCAAACCTCCCTCCTGTACAGTATTTACTCCTTCGCTTTGTCCTACATTATTTACTCCATCACCTTTATCCTGTACTATTTACTCCATCACTTATATCCAACATTATCACTTTGTCTTACGGCTCTTCGGTTTGATGCATGATTTAACCCCATCAGTTTAGTGATGTACTGTTTATTTTATCATGCACCTACCCAGTGAGTTTAGTCACGTTTACAGAGACTTTCTGAACTGGAGAGATTAGATACTGGTATACATTTCATTTACCCCTTCACTACATGTAGTCTCCTCAGAACTTAATAAAATCATTTGATTTTGTTTCATTTCATATGTAAAGGCTCCAAATCAATCTTGGTTACCTAATGGGGGTTCTCCACACTGCTCAGTCCAGCTTCTTTCTTCAGTTTCTTATCTCTGAGGTCACTCTGTATGGTCTCGTCTCAAGTCTATTTCTGACTGCTTCTCGCAACTCTCCCCTCAGCTGTAGCATGGATAGAAAAAAAAGTGCCGTCAGATTGAAGAGGTTAATAGTCATGTCAACTGCCACTACACATCACCCTCCCTCATATTTTGTCCAGGCATCTCAAATTGAATGGATCTTGAATCTGACTCTGTTACTGTATCTTGTTTTTGTTTTTTCTTGGAGGGAACAATTTGCAGGCTCCTGGCCTTTGATTCCTTCTTCCTTGCATAAAAAAAGAAAAAAGCCTCATGTGTCATATAGTTTCATAATTTTTCTTTCATTATTGTCACTCAGTGCCAACCTCCCTCATTTACTTCCCCACTGTATTCTGTACTTCTCTAGTACAGTACTACCTCCCAGATCCAAACATCCAATTTCCAAAAGCCTCCACTTTCCAAAATGCTGTTTTATGCAGTAGGAGAGTGTTGACATCTTGTTCTCACATGATCAGTGCATATTTGAAGACAAAGTTTGCGAGTAGGCAGGTATAAGAACAGCTTGTATATTATTAATACAAGTTACTTCATTGCATTTACTGTTCATGGTACTGTATGGTAATTTTTACAAGATTTTCTTATAGGTATCATTGTCATTCCACTTTCCAAAAGTATCCCATTTTCCAAAAGGTCTTTGGACCCAAGTATTTCAGATTTGAGAGTTTGTACTCTATGCTTCTGATCTTTTTGCCACTCCACATCCTTCTCCCATCCCTTCTTTACACCCTCACTTGCATCCACAGACTGGAGAAAAACTTTGGGTATGAGGATGACTATGTGATAGAAAGTCTGGAGAAGAGCATGGAGGAGCTGAAGAAGGCGAAGTTGGACCATCCTGGTGGACCGCCAGATCACGAGCTGCCTCAACAACCATTTGGTGAGAAAGAGAGAGGGAGAGAGACTGACAGACCAACCAAGTAGACCAGATAGAGATTTTTAGTTAGCTTAGAGACAGTATGAGAAAGAGAAATGTGGGGTAACTGAGAGAGAGAGAAACTGTGAGGTAAATAAAACACAGGCAGACAGATTATAGGTTAAGTTTTGTTCATTTTAGGACTTTCTTTCCATCTTTAAACAGTTAATTTATCAGGATATTAATAATGAAGAAACTCTCACCATAGAACTTCCGGTACCTGGTAGACTGTGTGTAGAATATTGTAGGGATGTGGTTTTGGTTGCATAGGAAGCATTGTAAACACTCTTCCTTAATTATTTATTTTACATATTGTGCCTTAACATGGTCCCGTATGTTACAATATGGTCGTATAGAGAGAATGAGCATGATCAAGATGGTGAGAATGGTGGATGAGTATAAATAAGATGGTGAGAATGGTTTATGTGAGTGACTTTGAGGGCGAGAGAAGGTGTGCTAAGCCAAGAAGAAGATGAATGGATAAGGCAGATGAAATTAATGTGTAAGGAGAGAGATATGGAAGCTGATGAGGCTAGGGAACTGACAAGGGTTTGAGCTGATTGAATAAATCTTTTATGATGGAGTGCATGTAGAGATGTAAACATTATGCAAGAGATTTTTCAGGTGTAACATGCAAGGTAAATCATCAAGGAGGAGGTGCTACCTAAGTCTCCTCAACCAAGAAGATTATAACATCTTGTGTGAATGAACAATGAGGATGTTCTCAAGTCGAAAGAGTAACCTAGGCTTACTGATTTACTTTTTCCTGTCAGGCTTGTTTATGGAGCTTACCATAGAGAAGAGAATATTTAAGTGTAATATGCAAAATAAATCACTAAGGACAAGGTACTCTTTGTCTCCTCTGCCAACTAGAGTATGACTACTTTTGTGAGTAAACAATAAAGACATTTCTGAGCTGTTGTTATGGGCCTTGTCTGATTTGAAATATGAAACCAATGGACTTCAGGCTTAATTTGCCTCTATCATACAGTCCAGCATCTTTCTCTTGGAGGGTAGGGAAGTAGTTGAGGAATATTTGTATAACCAGGTGATGGAGCTGCATGGTCATATCAGTGCCACCACATGAAAGCATCCCTTTTCAGCACCTGTCCCTGAGCTGAATGGGTTAGATGAGGCTTCATGATTTACCTCTCATCAGGCATGTTCACGGAGCCGACCATAGAGAAGGAGACAGGGGTGCGACGTGACTTCACGGACGAGGAGCGACTCATCACGGAGCGGCTGATGAAGCGCACCGAGACCATCGCACTCAACGGGTCCCACCTCTCCGTCGACAGGGGTCAGTCTAGCATGGTTTCTTCCACTGCACTGCTGCATGATGTGTCTCTTCCTTCTCTGACCTCTCCTGTCCCTCCATTTCCTTCTACGTCATCCTCCTCTCATCGTTCTCCCCCTTTCCCCACCTCCTCCTCCCCCTCCTCCTCTGCTCCTGGGTCCCTTCCTATCCCCTCTTCCTCTTTCTCTGCTCATGGGTCCCATCCTCTTCCATCCTTCTCCTCCTCTGCTCTTGGGTCATATCCTCTTCATTCTTCTTCTTCTTCTATTCCCTCTGAGATTAAATGTCCTCCTCCATCATCATCTCATCAACATCCATCTCGCAAAGTCTCCCCCACTGCTTTGCGGCTTAATTTATCTCCACCTTCAGCTTCTGCTTCCCATGCATCCCCCTCTTCCTCCACCTTCTCTCCTGGATTGGTATTTCCTCCATCTTCATCCCCTGTTCCCCATTCAAACTTGCTTTCTGCTCCTCGTAAACTGTCTCCCACTGCCCTGCGCCTAAACCTAATTCCCTCTCCTCTGCCTCCTTCTCTTTCTGTTTCCCCTACCTCCCCTACTTCCCCCACCGGCTTTCCTACCATCCCTGCCTCCCTTCCCACTTCTCCCACCTCCCCTCCACATCCCACTACCCTACCTTTAGCTCCTCATTCTTCCCCTCCCTCGTCTCGCAAAGTCTCTCCCACTGCCTTCCGTCTGAATCTGGTTCCCCCTCCTCCAACTCCGTCCCTGTCAATTTCTCCCCCATCTCCTCCCTCTACATCTCCCTCTCATTCATTCATTTATCCCTCACAAACTCTTTCTTCTTCTCCTTCCTCCCCCTCTGTGTCGTCTCCCACTTCTCCATATGCTCTACCTCTGTATCCTTCCACTCATTTGTTGTCTCCTTATTATGTCCCAAAGCCTGTTAAATCATTGTCTCTCCCTTCCTCCTCTTCTCTTCCTCTGCCTTGTTCAAGTTCTTCCTCTTCACCTCCACCTCCTTCCTTGCTGCTCCCTCCCTCCTCTCCACCTTCCTTATCTCTCCCTCCCTGCTCTCCACCTTCCTTACCTCTCCCTCCCTCCTCCCCACCTACCCAACTCACCCCTACCCACTCGCCACCTTTACCAACAACTTCCCCCTCTTTATGTATTGTCTCTCCATCTGCTCTGCCTTTCCCCACTCCTCCTCCTACTTCCTCCCTACCTCCCCTGTCTTCCCACTCCCCATATACTCCTCCCCTCCCCTCCCACACCTCTTCATTCCCTTCTGTCTCCCAGAATGAAGAGGTTTCATTTGTTTTCTGGCTGTGATGCACATATTTTCAAGCACTGGATGTTGCCTTGACATTGATGTGGTTCTTAACTCCTTCAATCCACTGAGATTTTATTATTTTATTTTTAGTATTAGTATTATTATATTCTTTCTATGAGATGATTCTGTTCTTCATTGGATATATTTTTCAAACTTTAGAAGGTAAATATACTCTTAATTAACTGAGCTAAGTTTTTAAAACTTTGGAAGGTAGATACCGGTACAACCTTATATAATGCCTTCCTTACCTGAGAGCTTTTTTTGTAAAGAAATAGCAAGATTAAAATACAGAGTACGTCTTGATAACCCCTTGAATCCAATTTTGTGTATTCTTATTTTATTCTTGATACCACCCAAGGATTTTATTCAACTTCATGTTGTGAACGGGTTAAATATGGCTAGCTACATAATCCCTCCAGTTTCGAAAGTCTCTTCTAAACTGAATAAAACCATCTGGTGAGAGCATCATTGAAACAGAAAATGCATCACTTGATGGAAGGATTTAAGTTTATTGTTAAAATTTATTCTTACTATCTCCTGAGTTTAGTCTTGGGATAAATATCTCAAACTAGAGAGGTTAGTTAAGGTCTTCACTTCTGGTTACCCATTTAGTTCCGTAGGTCATTCCTAAGTGGCACAAAATTGCCCATTTGTTAGGCAGAGTAAAAGAAAAAGTCATTGTAGTGAAGCAATTAATGCTTTCACTACAGTGCCTTTTTAATCTTATTATTGCCACCACCAGACAGCTGTATCAATCTTAGGAGAACAACCTGATAGTGAATAAGATAATTAAAGCTGTATCTAACTGCTCTTGTTTGAGAGTCCACCAAGTAGATCATCTGGAGATAACTAAGAGCAAAGTTTAGAAAGGGACCATGGTGTTGGGAGGTTAACAAGTCTTTTAATACTTTTGAATTGCCATAATTTTAACCCCTTGGATCCTGGTTAAGTCGTATTGAGTTTATTCTTGTCGCTACCAGATGATTTTATTCAGTTTGTGGAAGGTTTCAATTATTCATCATCATCTCTGATGCCTTACTCTCTCCTGGGAACCCCCAGCTTGGGGATGGTCATGACAGAAGTGCCTCCAGGCTATGATATCTTCACTCACACTTCTCACTCTTCTAATCATTCCTCTTCCTCTTCCTACTCAGTCTTCGGTGTATTCATCCATTCTCTTCTTCCACACCACATAAGGTCTGCCTTTACCAACACTGCCCTCTGTATCACAAACACAGTCCTTGGCACCCCATCTGTAAGCATTCTTTGTACAGTACATGTCCATTCCTTCTCATTGTATTCCTCTTTGTCCACTCAGCAGATTCATTCCTTACTCCTATATCTTTTTCCATAATGCCCTTAAATATCATTGTTTCTTGTTTTGAAGTCATATAGTAAGGCTATACCTAACCCTTTCAGTTTGAAGACTTTGCCCTAAGATAAATAAAATCATTGGAGAAATGACAAGAATGAATGGCTTAAGACCTCTGGCTCTGTGGGTTAAAGACTTTTTTCCAGTATTCCATATTCTCTGATTGTAAGTAACTGAAGGAAAATAGGTGGCCTTAAATATTCTGGTCATTGCTGACATATGTGATAAAGTAGATTTAGTGTTACATAGCTGATATAGCCAAAGAACTGGTGCCAAGCTACCTTTTTCTAGTCATATATTTAGTCATTAATTTTGTATTTTTATGGACCATACATTGTTTTAATTTAAGCCCTTGTTACAATGTACCTGGTGGTCTTGTGGTTAGCATGCCTTATTTGGAGTGATGGCCTTGTACAGGTTTGATCCCCAAGACGTGACTGGAAGTTATTTTGGTCATATAATACCACCAGGGAAGCAGGCTAGTCATCAGTCCTTAAATGTACTGGACTTCAGTAGCTGTGCCTCAGGCCCCTACACCTCAAAGGGGGTAAAATGGGTGTGGCTGTTACCATTACTGCTGTTGAGAGTGTCATTGTCAAGACTAGTGGGGGTAATTATTGTTTGTTTTGTTTGTATGTGGGTGTCTTCAAGAATGTTGTACACACCAAGAAATGCGTGTCAGAAAGAATTTTGTTACAAACTTTGGCTACATTCTTGTTGGGTTTGTTGATTTTGTAACAGCTCTTTCTTGGTGGTTAACCCCTTTAGTCTTTCTTAGTTTGTTCTTCCTGCTGCCAGACTTTTTATTTATTTATTTTTTTTATGCAAAAGGAAAAAGACAAAGGTTAGAATCTGCCAGTGAAATTGGTCTTCCCAGGAAAACTTAAATAGAATGGAGCCAGAATCAGATTCATTCGTTTTGAAATTCCCAGAAACATTGTGTTTAAAATACCAAAGGTCATAGGCAGATGGAAATACAGATTAAGTAAGACAGTTTCAGACCAGTTTTATACATGGAGAACTGAGAAGAGCAGTTAGCTCTTGCATTAGAGAGCTAATCAGAAAAGGTGTGAGAGTGCAGTGCTTTGTGGGTGCAGAGCAGCACTGCAATGGAGATAGGTTGAAGGAAGTCAGTAAGACTTAGGAAAGGCCTCTTGTATTGAAGAGGTTAAGACATTCTCTAACTCCTCCAGGTCAAAAAGTCTATTTTAAGATGAAGAAAATTAGGAGATGACAAGAATACTGTTAAATCTTTGGGCCACACAGATTTTAGCACATTACACCATAATTAATCTTGTCTGATGCATTATCGATGAAAACTACAGTATGTCACCATTAAAAAGATGTGAATAAGATGCTAGAGAATATTTAGGTATACTAGACAAGAACAGCATAGGTGCCTGGTGGTCAGGTTGTTAGAACACCCCAGTCAAAGTGATCATCTTATGTTCAGTCCCAATAAACTGTGATTTTAGGTTTTCTGATTACTATATATACGTATTGTAATGTCATCACGGGAAGTAGGTATTTCACCTACCCTTAATTGCACTACATTACGTTACCCTATCCTCAGGCTCTTACACCCCAGAAGGGTAAAATAGGATTGGCTTTGGGTGTGGGTGTGTGTGTGTGTGGGTGTGTATGCATGTGTGGGTGTGGGTGTGGGTGTGGGTGTGAGTGCATGTGTGTGCATGTGAATGTGGGTGTGCATGCTCATGCAAAATTTTTCACTAATGAAGAGGTGCTACAAAGTCTTCTATGCCAACAAGAATAGAGCTGCTTGTGTATATAGTTTGGTGATGGGTGGTGATAAAGATGTTAGGGCTGAACATTTGTGTATCACAGCCTCTTTGCTTCCATTGTGTTGACTCCCATCCTGTCACTTACTGCATGGACTGGTGTCTGTCTCATGCTCTCACCTCCACCAGAATCCCCAGTCATATGCTGTATAAATATCAGCCTCTGTAATTCAGAATGCCTGATTCTGTACTGTACTTCCTTTTCATGAAATGCTGATTCCTGAATTATTTAACTGTTGCATTTTTGAAGCACAGATGGTGAAAAAGTAAGCAGGTCTTCAATTAGGGAGTCATTTGTGAAACCAGTGATGAGAGAAACGTGTGTTTGTCATCTCTGCCTTGCTGCATAATGCTGTCTGTGATGTGGCATGCTGGCTCACTACATCTAATGCATTCAGTTGTTCCATAAATGACCTTCAGAAAGTAAGGCTTTAATACACATTCACCATCTCCATTATAGATGGCTGAAGTTTCACAAAGTGCCTCATACATTTCTTGGTCAGTTTATATATCATACCTTCTGAAAATTCTAACCTGGTGTCATATTTGGAGTATAATAAAGTGCTGAGAGAAATGTACAGGAATGTACAGAATGACACTAATAAGGCAGCTCTGGCTGTGTGTGATATCAAATAAAAGTAAAATGATGCCATGCTTCTATGTATGGTCAGTTGTACAGCTAATGATTTTCTGTAGACTTAAATCAGGCACTAGATCCACTTATGAACTTTCCAGCAGTTGGTATAAATTGTTAAGAAAACAAATCTGAACATATGTGCAATGAGACTGATAATAATGTAAGTCACAGCTTGACATTTTGTAATTGTGTCTAAGTACCTTGCCTGTGTAGCTAGTTACCAAGCTTCTAGTCACACTGCACACTTATGGCAGTAGAGTATCTGATGCTACTCAGGTGAAATTGTGCCACAAAGACTTGTCTCATTTGTGTCGTCCTGTACGTATCATTTACTGTGTAATGTGCAGGGTCAGAGGCAGTTGGTTGGTGATGCTTAAGTACTGTTTTCTCTCTAAGTAATGACATATGATGGCTTGATAATGACTGGGTATTCAGTGTCACTTTCTGTGGTGTTTTGTTAATAAACGTTTATATCTTACTGTCTGTTCAATCCACTGTTCATGCTGTCTCCCTTCTAACACTGCCTTCATTGTATGTGTGTGTGTGTGTGTGTGTGTGTGTGTGTATGCACGCACACGTGTGTGTTTTGCATGTGTATTTTACGTAGTTGTAGTGTATGTGCATGTACTGTATGTGTGGGTATGTCTACTCTGTAATTCTTTAACACTTTTACTAACCACTGTGTATGATAGGTTCTTCCTTAACTTACACTGATAATGTGCCTCACAAGTGAGATCATTAATGATTATCTGAGTAGCCACGTTTGGGATACATTACCAGGGCCTTTCTCTCTAGGGCTTAAAAGACTTGCTAGCACTTTTTACTTAGTGATTTATTTTGCATGATGGACATTGGTATTCTTTCTCTCTTTTCTTTTTTTTTAATCAATATAGATTCCACAAAAACATAATAAAAGAATAGTCTGATGTATTCATTACCCAGGATACCTTTTAAATATTAACATCCAACACACTCCACAAAAACATACAGTAGAATAATAGTGTACAATATGCAGAAAACAGCTACTTGTAATAAGTAAAGGATGCCATGGCGCATCCAAGTAATAAAACCCCATAACACTGTTCGTATTATTAGCAAGCTGTAATAATCTACTGTATACATTATTCGGTCGACTTAAAGTGTTAGATATTGTACACTCTTGTGTTACTGAGCTTACAGGAGACTCCCAAGCACTTCTTCCTCACTAGTAAATTTCTGCATGTGTCACATTACTGTACTGTCTTTACATGGCATTTGTGCGGTGTTTATCCATATATAAAATATATTTAATGAATAATATATAGGAGGTTATTAAGACGTATTGCACCATGTTATTATTCCCTTCTGTGTTATTTATGCAGTCTACAATACAGTGATCCATGATTATTGCACATAATTGTTGATGATTGGTACCAATCCTTGTGCATGACAACAGAAGCAAAAAACCTTTGGGATTTATCGCCACTGGTGTCGGGCATCAAAGTCATAAACCCATATTTTCCATTTTACAACAATTTTCACCCACTAAATACATACCTACTGTTATGGGAAGTATCAAGAGACAGATAGGCATGGTTAGATTAACAGCAGGTGATGAAAAGGGGACAGTAATGAAGAAGCAATACCACAAAGAGACCTAAGATGGGCTTGAGGAAAGGGGTTCTGAGGCTAGGGATGGAGAGATATTGGTCTCCACCACCTGGAATTAACTCACTGAGTAGGGCTTCATTTTTTAATCAGCCATTGGAAACCACAGATACTACACCGTCATTGTCATCAGAAACCAGCTCAGGTGTGTGATAACGAGTTTTTAGTAAAAAATGCCCGATAACATTAGCAGCGCAGATTTTCATCATGCAATGATAACAAACACCACTGTAATCAAGTGCGTGATAACCAAGGGATCACTCTACAGTACTTTCAAATCAGAAGACATAATCACATAGAAGAGAATGTTACACCTGTCAGTCAGGTTATATTATACAGTAGGTTATTGTCCTCCCCCCAACCGTCATTGGTCACCTAATGGCAGCTTTCCAAGCTGCTCAGTCTCTGGCAGCTTCCGTATTTAGTCCCTTATCCCTAGGGTCACACTCAACAACCTCATCCAAGGTCTTTTCCATTCTGCTTCTTCCTACCCAACCCCTAACATTAACACTTCTCACTGTCTGCACCCAGTTATCATCCCCCATCCTCTTCACATGCCCAAACAATCTGAATCTACCCCTCCTCATCACAACACCAATACACTCCAGTCCCATCCTACCTCTCAGCTCTTCTATCATAAACCTAGCCCCCCCAAGCCTTGCACTCAGGGATGCACTGCACATCCACCTAGTCATTGCCATTTCTGTACATTTGAGCCTGCAAGTATCCTCATCCTTTACTGCCCAGGTCTCACTACCATACAGCATTACACTCCTAACACATTCCACATACAATAATCCCTTAGCACGGAGGGAGAGTCCTCTCAGTGTCAGGAGAGGCAAAAGCTCCCTGAACTTCTTCCAACCACTCCTCACTCTATCCACAGAGGTAGCTCCAGCCCCACCTTCATAACATAACATGTCCCCCAAAAAACAAAACTCTTCCATACATTCAAGAGACCAGCAAGTTCAATCCTTTCACGCCTGGCAATCTCCATATGAGCTCCCCGACACATCGCACAGATGAAATCAACGTTATCTTGCAGTCTACCTCTAATACCACTACATCTCTTATGCACCCACTTATCACAAACACTGCACAAAATGGAATTACAGTACTTTCTGCACCCTTGTGGCAAATCACTAAGTTTGATTTTTTCCAGACGTATATTTGACGATTTTCTGATTTTATTTGTTGGTTCTGATGAGTTATTTGCAGGTGTTAGGCTTAGGTTAACTGCTTTTATAGCTGTTAGACCATTTATATTGGCTTTAAACTTGTTTGTGGACTCATTTGGGTAGGTTAGGACTTGGTTGGTGGGGAAACCCAGGGCTCAGAAACTCATCCCTATACTTTACGTGTTAAATTTTCCCTGAGATATGACACCCCGCCTAACTATTGGTTTTTAATTAATTAATTGCATTGTTAAAAGTGGGATATGCCTGTATTAAATAATTTAATATCTTGTGAAAATGGCATTGGCATTATATCGAGTACTGTACTTGTTGAAAAATATCATGCTTCAGTTTAGCCACAGTTAAGGAAAATGATTAACAATCTATCAGGTATTTTTGGAAAGGTGGACGATTTTCAGTACAGTAGAGGCAGGTCTCATTATGCAAGCACTTGCCATACGAGAATCCAGTGATATGAGAATGGGCAATTTCCACCCAAATTCAGGGATGTGAGCAGGGTCAGTTAACCAAACCCAGTTTTTCCAATAAGTTATGTACTCTGTTATATCAGTTATGTGTGTGTGTGTGTGTGTTTGATGATAATAATAATAATAATCATCATCATCCGGACCTCCTTTCCCACCCATGGGCAGGGTGAGGAGTAGCAATGTCCAGACAGCCCAAAATTGCCCAGTCCAATGGGCCACGCTTCCATTCACTCATCATTCAAACCCCCGGAATCCTGGCTCTATCGGATACGCCAAAAACATTCACCATGTTCTGTAGCTTCACATATCGTATCCAACAGAGTCAATCCAGACGCTGCCATGTTAAAAAGGGGTGCCAAAAATCCCTGATCATGCACATCTCCTTACAAAATTCATCCAGCCAGCTCGATCTCCTGTCAGTTCCCTAGCCTCACCGACTTCCAAACCTCTCTTCCTCACACATTCATCCACCATATCTCTCCACCTTCTCCTTGGCCTACCTCGCCTCCTCCCTCCTTCAAATTCACTCAGATATACCTTCTTCCCCACTCTATTGTTATCCATTCTCTCTACATGACCATACCATCTCAGTACGCTTTCTTCAATTCTGGTGTCCACCGACTTCCTCACTCCGCATCTTTCACAAATCACATTATTTCGTATCCTATCCACCCTCTGTACTCCATATACATTCCTCAGCAGTCCCATCTCCACTGCTCCTACTCTTGACTTTTCGTTTTCATGCCACACCATAGTCTCACATCCATATGTTAAAGTTGGCACTAACACTCCTTCATGTAAGCCTCGTGCAGCTGCAGCACTCAAGGCTCTGTTTCTTATCAAGGCCTTCATTACACCAGCTACTTTTCTTCCTTGTGTCACTCTACTTTCAACTTCTTTTGCACATTTTCCTCTCTTTTCCATCACTGTACCCAGGTATTTGAACTCTCTCACCAATTCCAGTCTCTCTCCGTATCTATCTATCTATTGCCAGACACCACAATATAATAATAATAATAATGATAATAATAATAATCCAGTTCCATTAGCACATCCCACTATTAACACATTGTACTGCCTATATTGCATTTTCGTTATGCATGGCTAAATTGAAGCATAACACGACAAGTACAGTACAGTACTGTACTTGGTTTAATGTTACAGCTATATTCACGTGATATTAGTCCATTTTAAATGCAGCTTGTGCAAATACTACGAAAATTATCAGTGTCATTATTTTCAACTTCCCTGTCGTCCAAAACTTGAAAGTCATCAGTTGATCAGTGCAGTTCCCTAATTTTTGGCTCTTAACCCCTTCAAGCACGATTTTCAGTAAGTTTGTGTGACGTGATCAGAGAAGATGGTCTGAGGGCAGCCTTGACTCACACACAGAAGAAAACATTCCCTTGGATTTTATTTGCCCCAGAAACTGGTTATATTGATATAAATTTATACCATCATTTTCGCAGATGTTTATACTACACGATAAGCTAATGAAAACACACAAAACCGATGAGTAAAAGTACAGTTAAAGTACTGAAATGCAGTGAGAATAATGTGTTTCCACAGTGAAAAGAACTTCCCAAAACCGTACCATGCAAGAGCTAAGCATATCTCTATATTCAGAATTTCACGAGCTTTCACATGGTGCCTTCAGAATTTTGATACAACCGATAGTTTTCGAGTAAATCGCCAAAAATCGAGTGCATGCACTCTCCCCCCACCCCCCATCGAAAACCGAGAGAAGGCCAACTATTTGAGTGTTGGCCTTGAAATAGACACCCTTCCCTATGATGCAGCAAAGACTGATGCACTTCATGTTAAAACTTAGTTTTTGGTGAATACTTTTGTCCAGAATTGCTTAATCGGCATCCCTTCAGACCAACACTGACAAGTGCATCAGTGCATCATCGGTTCCTCTTCAACATAACACTATTGCGACGCGTTTCGAGGTAATTGTGCGGGAGGGGGTTAAGCTTGTAGTCAGCAGCCCAAATCGTATTACATATCACCTTCCCAAAGTTTATGTGTGTGTGAATGATAGTTTTAAGTTAAATTATCTTGGCCTCTTTTTCTATATGTTTAATATGCTTAAGCTTTTAAATTTATCACACTAATCTTAGCTTTCCAGGTCTAGCTATATCTGCATTTTTCAGCAAAGAATTTGAAGTGCAGTACTAAGAATATTATAAAAGCGGTAATAGCCAGTCCCACATAACCCTCACTGACTGTAGGAATTGGAGGCTAGGATACAGTAGATTGACACTTTCCTCCAAGTTTTTTTTTTTTTTTTGAGTAGCTTTTACCTTAACTTGGTCCAGAATTTTGCTATTTTGAAGCTTATTTCACATAGCTCAGTGGCAGAAAATGCTGTGGCTCTACATCCTTCCCCATAGCACTTCATCAAGACGAGCACCATGTTCTGGTTTTAATCCATTGCCATAATGCAGCAGTGATGATAAACAGAGGGTAAATTTAAGTTAGGTAAGAGTGAAAAAGGTACTCGACTGTAGTACATTTATTTTCATCCAACAAAGATCTCGAATCCCTTTTCACCTTAGTTCATGGGCAAGTGTAGGCAGATTGAGGAGTAAACTTGACTGGTAACCAAGGAGACCCACCTGTACCTCACAGCTAAGACTTATCAAATTCCATGTCACCACAGCATAATAGTTGAGTAATGGGAGTGGCTTAGTTTCATGAGATAAAAAGAAGCTAATTATCTGGTTTATTCAGCACATGGGAAACATCTTACAGTGAAGGGGTTATTGAAGCCAGTATCTAACCCCTCCACTGTGAATATATCTATCTATCTATCTGTCAGACGTCTTAATCCTGTAAGGGGTGGCCACAAATAAATTGCCTCCATGTCGCCCTGTCCCCCGCCATTTCGTTGCCCTGCTCCCAGCTCACACCTCCTCTCTCATATGCCTCTCCACTCCATCCCTCCATCTCATCCTTGGCCTCCCATTCCCTCCCTCACTCACATACACTCCCTTCGTCAGTCTCTCACTCTGCATCCTCTCCACTTGGCCAAACCACCTCAGTGTGTTTCTCCTAACACTTCCTATCACATCCACATCCACACCACAATGCTTCTTTTTTCCTCATTTGTCAGTTTGTCTGTCCATGGGACTCCATGTGTTCCTCTCCAGGAACTCATTTCCACTGCTCTCACTCTTGACTTTTGTCCCTCCAACAATGTCCGAGCTTCACTTCCATACGTTAGAGTTGGTATCACAATACTGTCATGTAGTAACTTTTTCACTTCCATACTCACTTCCCTAATTCTTATCACTGCTTTCAAGGAACCAGCAACCTTTCTTCCATGTTGTACCCTGTCAAGCACTTCACCCTCCAAACCTCCATCCTTACTCATCACATTACCCAAGTACTTAAACACACTCACATTTTCCATTTCCTCCTCATCCAACCTCACTGTATATTCACTGACTTCTCTCAAAGACCATAATTTTATTCTTCCCTGCATTCACCTTTAGATTCCATTTCATACACACTCTCCCAAACTCTTCCACCAAGCCTTGCAGCTCCCCTTCATCTTCACTTAACAGTACATTATCATCTTCAAACAACAGTACAGGGAGTTTCCAAACACTGATATCTGAATATATCATAAGCTGAATAAATTCTTAGTGTTGATAAGAATAAGCTAAGAAGTACTTATGTTACTGTAACTTGGCCTAAATTTTTATCCTGTTGTAGCTCATTTCAAATTGCTCTGTGGCAGAAAAAGACAAGACTACAGCTCAGTATGCTTTCCATAGTGCTTCTTCATGACCAGCACCACAATATAGTGCTAATCTGTTGTTAAACCTCAGCATTCAGTGGCGAGACTGCAGTATTAGGCCAAGTTAGAGTGAAATGAGTATAGAAAGTACAACATTAGATTCAAAGGGTTAAGTAATGAGTAATGTACATTTGCTGTATAATTTGCAAACTTGGATTTTGTTAGACCTCAAAAAATTGAAGTATTTTATGTATCCCCTCCCCCTCCCCCCCACCTTGGCTTCCCTCCTGGTCCCATCAATAGGAAAAAAAGGTAATCACAATCTTCCCATTACATGACTCCTTTCTGCCTTGCTCACCAGTCTAAGTGTTCAGTGTTGTAGTGTGCATGTTTGTTCTCTTGTGACTGTGTTTATGTGATTGGGTATTGTGTTAAGGTACTATCAGCCTGCTCACCTACAAATAAACATAACAACATTCACACACACACACACACACACCTTACTACATAACTTAGGGTATATCCTCTTTAACAACAATAAATAATAGAATTCCCTGTGAATAGAAAGGATTTTTTTTTTTTTTTTCCAGTTGAAAATGGGATGAAATTCTGTCTCTTCATTATTTCCTACTTGCAGTTATCAAAACAGGGCTTCTTTATGTTTAAGCAGGTCAGAGTGATGCCATATGTAGACATGATAAAATAATTATAAAATATACAGCAAACAAAATTTAGTTAGCTGTATAAAATAGTACAGGACAGTACACAGTAGGTGTGGTAGGGTAGTGTGCTGTTGGTGTCACAGGTTCAGGTAATTCATGATGTACACTAAACCCTGTACATCAGCAGATCAAGCAGATGACTGTGTCAGATACATTGAGCTTGAATACACAGCTCTGAGGCAGAAATTTTCCAGATCATGGCACCACGATCAAGTCCTGACAAATGTAGTTACATAATTCAGAATATTACATAATGGAGGGATGGGTCACATGTTATTTCAAGATCGAGAGGAATCTTACTCTCACAACACTGACACTCCTTCAGCACAGTCCCAGCAAAAGATCTCTCGGAGCACCCAGTTGAATTGGCCAGTTTCCATTGGTCATGTCCATATGAGTGTGGGGTGGGAACAACAACAGAGAAGGTATACTCTGTTTTGTATTACAGTATATTTATAAACATCAGCCATTATACATATTTAGTTTTCATGCTTAGTACATAGATACTCATTAGTCAAATGCTTGACCAGTATGCTAGTATGAATTAAAAACTTTTGAAGTATTTTGCAGCTTAGTACTGTATAGTTGTTTACAATATTGTGTAGGAGCTTAGTGTAGTCTAGTGTACATTGATAGACATGTATTTTGATTAAGGTGATTGTGTAGTTCAGTGTGTCTGTGTAACTACTGTACTAATTTTTGTGTTTGTTTAACTAGGTTAACTACTGTACCATGCTTGCGTGTCAGCCTGAGCTAAGTACAAAGTATGTTTAGTTGTAGTGTTGTGTTGTGCTGTGGTGTTGAGGTGGTTTTGTAGTGTGTGGTGTGGCTGATGCTGCTGGGTTGTGCCTGTGATGGCCATGGGAGATGACAGGTGGACCAGCTGTCAATCCCTCACACTTTCAGGAATTCCCAGATTTCATTTTTTTTTTTTTCCCCCCCAACCTCTTCTGGGCATGAGCTCAGTGGACTACAGATTGAAATTGCCTTTCTTCTTCAGTCCACTATCTTCCTTCCAGGGGATAGAGATGGAGTTAAGGGATGATTGTATAACCTGGCAGCGAGAAGGTATATCAGTACCACCCATTGTTTAATAAGATCGTGGTGGATATCACAAAATACCCGAGTGCAACAGTACCAGTGAATCATATGGATAGAGTATACTTATGTGTAACCCATAGGTCAGGCTTTCTTATAAAAATGGTAATGTACAGGAAAATACTAGCCTGTTCACCTCCTCTGTCTTTTTTCATTGCAGAAGTCATTAATGGTTGAACTATATGGTGGTCAGAGGGGCATACCCACAGATGAATGATAATATACACCTCAGTCCACTGTCACATTCCAACATCTGTGAATCCAGTGATGAAACAGAGGCAGGAGAGATGAATGGACTTAAGATTCTGCTTGCATAGTATCTTAATCTTTTATCGGTTCACTGTCATCTTAAATGTCGGGACCAACTGCCTAGCCCCGGGCTCCTACGCTCCTCATGGGGCAATGTAGGATTGGATGTTGGATGGATAGATATTTCAGTTGAGGTAGGGGCCTGAGGCTAGTCTACCACTGCAGCCACTGTTGGTCCAACCCATTGTTGTTATTGCTTAAACTGCTGTTGCCATCACTATACGTGTGAGTGTGTATGCATGCTTGCGTGTGTGTGCATGCATACATGCTTGATCATACATATTTGTGTGTGTGTGTGTGTGTGTGTGTGTGTGTGTGTGTGTAAAAGCTTTTATACACTTGGTGGTAGTGGTGAAAATACTTCATTTTGAGTTACGAGCATACCTTATGCATGAGATCAATCCCCAAGAGGCAGCTAAAGGTTTTTGCCTTACAGTGCCCTTGAAGGGAGTACTGTAGGCTGGTTACCTACATTAAAATGTACTGGACTGTGCTAGCTTGACCTAAGATCCCAACACCTTGAAGGAGGTAATGTGGGATTGCTGTTACTGTTATTTTGTGTGTGTGTGTGTGTGTGTGTGTGTGTGTGTGTGTGTGTGTGTTTCTTTACAGGTGGTCCTCATTATAAGTCAAGGATATGCTCCAATGTATCACAAATTTCTCCAGACAGTTGTTGTTTTTGAATTGGTGGAAACTGGCAAAATCGACTTTTTAGGTTACAGTGGAACTATAAATAGGCAATTTTTCTGTCATAGAAATCATATTAATAGCAAAAGTGAACATAAAAAAAGGGGGACTTATAAGGAGGACTTGAAATATAATGTTCATACTGTAACTATATAAATTGTTGATATTACACTGTTGTTCAAAGCCATCAGCTGAGGAGACTACTTTGATGTTTGTGCTCACAATAGGATGGCAGGTATCTTAAGGCATCATCCTTTTGGCATCTCTCTTAAGTTGTATTATGAAGACTTGATTGTGTTTGCCTGCCCCAAAGTCATATTAGCTGTCTTAGCTCCCCCAGTTTTCAGTAATACTTTTGGTGTGTGTAAAAGGTATTTACCTCTGTACTACCTTTATTATTCAGATATTACGGACATAATTATGAAACATGAACTACCTGTATCCAAAAAATTAGGTCAATAAATTTAAATGACCTCCTAGACTGCACTGTGCCTGTCAGACGGTTTGGGAGGTTTAGGGAAGTTTTACATTATTCACATAAAGAATTTTCAGATGAATAATTACAATACATTAATTATATCCATATGCATGTGAATCAATGTTTTTACTCAAGTGTGAAACAAACTGGAAAACCTCAGGTTTTCCAGTTCACATGCAGTGATGAGTTGAAGACACCTTGTTTTGTGCCATTGGAACTTATGCTGGCTGACTAGCCACCATCACCACATGAGAAACAGGTTGCATCACTGTGTATCTAACGACTCATCAAGCATAAATGTGCACTTCATACCAAAAGAAAATGTGGAAAATCTGAAACATTTGGCAGATTATTTAGGTAGGCCCACTTGAGGCTACTGGAAATCATTGAGAGTGACATGATCATTGCCAGAGCAGTATTCAGCCTCCTACCAAACCCTTCCTAGAATACCTGTATATTGGTTTATATCATGTATAGTAAATCCTTGTTAAATGAACCTTTTGCAACATTTTTTTTGCCATTAAGTCCACAGTAGACTGCAGAAGAATTGCCAATCAGAGCTCTGTTGCTCCCTAAGAAGCTGGTTTGCTAGTTTCACAAAATTAACAGTTGTCAATTGTTTGCATAGCCATGAGCAAAAATTGACCAGTACTTCTCTCCTGGTTGTAGCCATTAAAAGTGTTACATTAACTAGTTTTATGTGATAGCAGTATGGAGCACTCAGCAAGAGATTATGAGAAGGAAAGATGCTCTTTGTCATTTGGGAAGGAATGAGAAATATGGAAGGCATAACGAACCACAGCAAAACAGTATGAGAAAGAAGGTTGCTCTTTGTCATTTAGGATGGAACAAGAAACATGGTGTGCCGCAGAGGATTGTCAGCTAACTTTTGCTCATGGCAGTACCATTATATATACTGTAGAAACATATAATTGACTTATAATGAAGAATCTAGACATAATCATTAAACAAACCCACTGGGTGAAAAAACAGCAGGAGATGATCTCTAAGTAATGACCTTTTACAAGCACTGTGTATAATTAAACTGTGGTGTTGCTGCTGATGCTCAATTTTTCCTTTGCTATTAGCGTGCTTAGCTTCTTTATTTCATGGTTGTTGTGGTGCTACAAGCTGTGTATTGTGTGCTTATCAATACTGTATTATATCCTTCCCCATGACAAGTACTGTATAATAGTCAGGTGCCTCTATAGATTATCATTTAGGACACTTTCCCCGACTAATGATGCTGAAGAAGGAAGCCTTTCATGTGATGGCACTGCTGTAACTGGGTGGCTACACTGCCTCCTTATACAATGTCCACATCCCTCAGCTCCCTCCCTGTCCCCCAAAAGGAGGATGGTGGACTGTAGGAGAACTACTGCTGTTTTAGTTACATAGTCTTAGTTTATTCTTTCAACCTCTTGGTGATTTTATTCATCTGGAGAAAGAATCCTGTGTGAAGGGGTTAATGAAGGCTATATCTTACTCCCTCAACCCAAAAGTCTCTCAGTAGCAGAATAAATTAATCTGTATATTGTAAGACTAAAACATAAATTACATCTTTGGAATCAGGAAGTTAACTTTGAAGAGACTTTTCAGACTGGAGGGGTTGAATATAGCCTTCAGTAACCCCTTCGTAACAAGGGGAATCTACCAAGTTGAATAAAATAGTCTGTCATTAGTTAGGGTAAAATGAAAAAGACCCTCCTGGGCTGAAAGGACTATGATCGTACTTCATTTGCTTACTAGGTTCTCTTAGCACCTCTTCGTTAACATTGTCTATCTATCTATCTATCTATTGCCAGACGCCTCAATCCCGTTTGGGGTGGCCACAAACAAATCGCCTCCAAGTCGCCCTGTCCCCCACCATTTCACTGCCCTGCTCCCAACTCACACCCCCCTCTCTCATATACCTCTCCACCCCATCCCTCCATCTCATCCTCGGCCTCCCCCTCCCTCTTCCCCCCCTCCACTTCACTCACATACACTCTCTTTGTCAGTCTTTCACCCTCCATCCTCTCCACATGGCCAAACCATTGTATTATTGGATATTGGGTATAAATATTCTCTCACATTTATATGTCTGTGTCAGTATTAGAATGATACAGATAACACACACACACACACACACACACACACACACACACACACACACACACACACACACACAATGGGATACGAGAGTAACAAGAGGACACGGAATGAAACTGAAGAAGCCAGGCTGCTTGAAGGATATCAAGAAATATAGTTTTCCTTATAGATGCATAGACCAGTGGAATAGCCTGGACAAAGAGATCGTCCAGTCAAAAAAATTAAACGAGTTTAAAGCAAAATTTTACTCACTGAGAAACAGAGACGGGACCCCACGAGAGTAACTTATTTCCTGTATATCACAACTGGGTAAATACACACACACACACACACACACACACATACGCACAAAGAGGATGGTTGGGAGTACAGCAGTAGGCAATGTAATTCTCTCAGGAAGAATCATTAGAAAACTTCCCAAACTCACTTAGAAAATGACCCATTATGATAGGTAGTGGAGTCATGGGTGAGGTCAGTACCATAAGTCCTTGATATGAGTTGCCATTTTGGATGTTCTTATTTTCTATTATTATTTTTATTACCCTAGGCTCATCTAACCATGAACCCAGTTGACTGCTGGCTGGTTTCCACTCTCTAGCAGTCCATTGCTCTTCTGTTAGTTTTCCCTCTATAGTAGTCCACCATCCTCCTTTTGGGGTATAGTGTAAATAGGGAGTTGAGAGATGTTTGTATAACCAGGCATTTCCACCACCTGGTTATATCAGTGCCACTGCTAGAAGGCATCCCTTTCCATCATGTATTTGCTATCAAGTCCGCAGAAAAATACAAAAGAGTTGTGTGTTAAGATTCCATTGATATCTGAAAAGCTGATTTAGTAATTTCCCCCAGTGTACAGGACCTGTTGTAAGGAAAAAATTGTGATGTATTTGCGTGCATCCCTGTCTTATAAGAGGACTGCCTGGAGTGTACAAAAGTCTAGTCCTGAGCTAAGGGTTGCTGGTGCATGCTTAAAGGTTTATTGTAGTACAGCAAGGCTCTTCAATTTGTCCTCCCAGTACTGCAGCATTCAGTTATTTCAGCTTCACAGTATTCCAGTATTTTATTGTTTCAGCTTCACAGAATTCATTAGTCCCTTTATTTCTGCTTTCCGATACTGTATTCTGGTATTTCATTTTTCCAGCTTTTCAGTATTCCATTATTTCTGACTGATTTTTTAGCCCTACCGTATTCTGATGTTCCCTAAGTCTGGCCTTTACTGTTTCAGTAGTCTGTTCTCAGTCCATTTTAGCTTGACCTAAAATTGCCATCTTTCTGTGTTGAATGCTGAACTGCAACAAAAAATTAACACAATGGTACATTCACTGTACCGTGTCCCAGTTTTTTCCTTTTGCAGCATTTTTCCCATACCTCAGTGGCAGAAAAAGACAATACTGCAGCTCTGCATCTTTAACATTATTCTTCTTCATGATTAGCACCATATTCTTGTGATAATCCCTTGTTACAGTTCAGCATTCAAAAAGGAGAGATGGAAGTTTTAGGCTAGATTAAAATGAACAGGTTATAGCATATGGTGTGTACTGCAAGTAAGTTACATAAAAAAAAAAAAAAAGTGCCAAGTTAAATGGATGAACTATTTAGTATGTAGTCCAGTGGTACAATATTTGTCTTCCATAATGCCTGTTACATAATTTTAGCTTCCCAGTACAGTATTCCATTGTTGTAGCATTCTGGTCTACTAATATTCTTGTATACCCTAGATCATGGAGCTCACACTGTTTTATGGTGATAGGTGGCGCAAAAATGCTGCCTATTTAACGTTGTCTTGCCAGAGTAGATGGAAGAGTTCTGAGATTGAATGATAGTTGGATCAGGCCATCATTATAAGTCAGGGATATATTCCAAAATATCACGTTTTCCCCATGCTTGGTACTGTACATTTTGGGAAGCTAACAGATTGTCTTTGTATGTAGCACTGGAACTTTAACCCCATCAGCCTGTGTACATCTTTATATGTTTTACTCTCGCTGCCTCCAGATGATGATATTCAGCTTAGACTATTTGAATAGAGAGGGTATATTTTGCCTTCATTAACCCCTTCACATTGAGAAGTCTCCCCCAAGATGTGTAGAATAATTTAGTTGCAGCGAGGGGGGAAAAAAAATGCAGTAGTATTGAGATGGTTATTAGACAATATTTTGGAATTAAGTGTGGTCATAGTAACCAAAAAAGCATGGAATAAACTAGGGACTTATAGCCAGGACTTACTGTATGTTGATGAAGACAGGGTATCAGATAAGTGTTGTGAGCTTCCTGTGCCCCTGACCCCCATGAGATTCACCTAGTCATTGCTTAGGATTTAGGTCCAGTTTTTCCAAGTTATTTTAAAGAGATTATAGAAACTGATGCGCATGAGCAATAGTGTCATTGCCATCTCATTCTGTTGTGATAGAATCAAAGCTTCAAACTACCACACATTAGCACTGAGCAACTGGGCTTCTTGTATAGTGGGAAGCCATAGCTACGATTTCCCTCCCAGCAGAGTTAGATGTAGGAGATGAATGGTAGCTATGACCAGCAAGTGTTCATAACCACTAACTAGTGTACATAGACATAGCCTTTTGATTCTAATGCATGTGGATCGTGAAACAGGTGTTTATGATGTATTGGTGTGGGATGGTTACTGGTACAGTACGTAGTATTATCATACTAAATTATGTGAAGTTCTGCATTAATTCATTTAGACATACAGTATTAATTTACCATACAGTATCATATATATAACAGGTGTATATACTTCATGGCAGATGATGTTGTAACTTCCTCTATCTGTGTATGACAGCTTTTGTGCAATTCTGTGTACTTTTAATAATTGTACAAAGAATGTTTGCTACTTTTTTCTCAAGTGCATAATTTATATTTTTGAGTAGAATGGATGTTGTTATTATTATTATTATTATTATTATTATTATTATTATTATTATTGTGCAGTAGTTGGGGGCGCTCACTGTCCACTCACTCAAAATTGATGTAGTGCTGCTCTCGGGTGTCTGCCCTTTCCTTTCCTCCATCCTTCTTTCCATCCATCCTCTTCTGTCTTTCTTTCCTTCATTCTTCCCTCTTTCTTCTGCCTGCAGGTGACTTTACACTCCCTCTTGTGTCTTTCTTTCCTTCATTCTTTCCTCTTCCTTCTGCCTGTGGGTGACTCTACACTGAGTGACAAGCCAAATGGTTTCCTGTACACCAGGAAACCACTTACTACGCTGGGTGATAACCATATAACCAAATTTTGGCTCCTGGTGGTTAAGTGGATAATAGAGGTGCTCCAATCGGATTGAGCCAGTGAAGGTTTATATCCAAGGGGTGGTTGGGGTTTATTACTCACGTAATGCCACTCGGGGATGAGTGAGGCTGGTCACTCTCATCTTAAATGCCAGGACCAACTTTCCTAGCCCCGGGCTCCTACGCTCCTCATGGGGCAACGTAGGATTAGATGATGGATGGATTATTATTATTATTATTATTATTACAGTACATGGTAGTGTATGATAAATATTGCATGCGCTATATAAACAGTAATGGAAGTCAGTCTCGTATTACCACAGTGAGGTCTAGTGGCCTTATGCAAGGCTACCCATGCTCAGTATATTTAACCCGTGCAGTCCACTGAGTACTTAACTGAATGAAACCATGTGGCATTATCCAGAATTGTATACAAAAAGTATCTCCCAGCTGAAATGGCTAAGCGGCCACACCGTGATGGCTAGTCATCAACTGCTAACGGTACTGGACTGCAGCAGTCTAGCTTCATGGAATTGCATCTCGAAGGAGGTTATATACGACTGGCTTCTACTGTTGACTAAATACGTGTATCAGTGTATATAAAAGTTTTTCAGTGACATATAGTTAACCCCTTCAGTATAGTGAAACTGTTTACATTATTATTGCTGCCCACAGATGACACTGTGTGGATGAAGAGAGACTTTTCAAACTTGAGGGGTAGATATATCCTAAGGTACATAAGATTGCCCAGTGGTAACTGGAGCAAAATGAAAAAGTCATTAACCTTATTGAAGGGGTTAAGTATAAAAAATAATAGTGTAGTATAAGGCTATATTCTGTGCACTTAGGATGTGCCTTTGCATATCATCCTTGGCAGTTTATTTTGTAGAGTGGACGTTGATATTCTCTTGAATGTTGTTAATGTCTTACTGGTGTGGTCATTTTTTGCATTATTAGCATACTAGAAAATATTAGTGTCCCATATTTGACCTAGGTATTCTTTTGTATGTTACTCATAGCCTTTAAATGTGGAGGTGCTGGAGAAGGATGCCTTCAAATGGTGGCACCAATATGACCAAGTGGTTCCACTGCCTGGCAATACAAATATCCCTCACCAATATTCCAATCCTCAGAAGAAAGATGGTGGACTGTGGAAGGACATTTTAAGCCTGCAGTTCACTGGGTTCACATTTCAGATGTGCCAGGGGTTGCAACTACTACTACTACTATTAAAAATGCTTCATGGTGTGCACAAATGGCTGACAAGGGAATATTGGTGTGTCACATTGAGGGATAAACTGTCAAGGAGGAGGTGTTAGGGGACCTTCAAAGCCAAGTAGAATATGATCTAGGGAGTGCATCTGTGTGCATGTGTGCATGTGTGGATGGGTGTATTCGCATCAACTTATAAGGAGGCTCTCTGGCATGTCTTTCTTAGTGGTAAGTAATGGTAGCCATCATCCATTTGATGAACAGCAGTTGATGTATTGCTACATACTTCGCCCTAATGTGACTGAACACTCTAACTCGGGAAGCCAGTTACAGTGCTGGATGGTAACCATATAGCCAGATAACAGGGTGATAAGGAGCCTACTATGGTCACCATTCTAACTAGGTGGAGAGACACAAATGTGGCATCCATCCAGGAACCAAACCTTCACACTTCTCTCTTTGCCGTGCTGCAAGGGAACATTGGTTCATTGCATGGAATGGCCGTGGAGGAGTGGTTGCTTGTCTGTGGTTGATGGGTCTGCTTGTCCAGACAAACCTGGGTTGCTCTACTACAATTACTACTATCTTTTTTTTAAATAGGCTATGTTAATATTTGTGCTCATAAAATTTGTACAAGATATGTTGATATTAAAAGGCTACAGTAAATACAGTACAGAATATTACAGCATCATAAGAAAACAAAGTCATCAAGAAAGAGAGTCAAGAAAGCCTCCTGAGCCTGCAAGAATACCAGCCTGATGTTGGTGTGTGGTGCTGGTGTGAGTGAAATTGGATAATGGTATTGTATGTGAAAATGGCTCGTAGGAAATTTTTGTGTATATAAAATAAGTATAAAGATTTTTGTGACATAATGAAGTAAATTTTTGTGTATTTAAACTAAATTTAAAGTTGTACAGTGTCTGCAAAAAGTATACAGTTGGGTGCCTGCCTTAGAAATCAGTGGGATAAAACACTCTTAAGTTTTTGCAGTTTGTAGCCTAGTCTCACAACAGACCAAAACACTCATGTGTCTGGCAACGCAGACACACACCAGAAAAACAAGACGACCTTCAGTTCCCACCTCAGTGCTCTTTGAGCTGCCTTTGAGAGTGCATTAATTCTACTTGCTGCCATATCACTACCCTCTGTTTTTGCTTGTTGGCACTGCAGTTTTTGCACCAGTACACCCAGATGGCTCCTACCAACCTCAGTGCCGAAGAAAAGGCTCGGATATTGGCGTGGAAAGCCGAAATTGTTTCAACAAAAGAAATAGCAACGTGCTGCACGCCATCTCTTCCACGCCTCATCCGCGAGATCCCAGATATGTGGTGCATGGACTTGGACATAGAATACTTCAGGGACCCTGCTGACTCCATGCCCAGGTGCCTGAAATGGGTCATGAAAGCA
Source organism: Coenobita brevimanus (assembly GCF_032717465.1). Classification (NCBI taxonomy): domain Eukaryota; kingdom Metazoa; phylum Arthropoda; class Malacostraca; order Decapoda; family Coenobitidae; genus Coenobita; species Coenobita brevimanus. The sequence continues at coordinate 2,360,069 of NC_136983.1, read as the reverse complement.
AAGGGAATGTCTGAAGGTCGTCTTGTTTTCCTGGTGTGTCTCTGCTTTGTTAGACATACAGTAGTTTTGGTCGGCCGCGAAACTAGGCTGCAAACTGCAGAAACTTAGTGTTTTTTCCCATTGATTTCTATGGCAAATGCTCTATACTTTTTGTGGACACTGTAGTTTGTGGTATGTTTCGGTAAGTATTGTGATGTGAAATATGCTGTGTTTGGATAGCATTAGTGTGGTTCGATGATACCCCCCCCCCACCTTTTTTTTTTAATGGTTGTGTTTGAGTGTTTAGTGTGTGTGTGTGTGTGTGTGTGTGTGTGTGTGTGTGTGTGTGTGTGTGTGTGTGTATCACAGTGGAGTGTGTAGCGTGATGTGTGTTGACAGGATCAAGATACTCGCTGGAGTGCAGTATAGATGAAGTGAGCAGCCTGGGTGGTGGAGTTGGTGGTTCCCGTGCATCGCTGGCCAACACCTCGCTGACGTCTGCGGCGGATCTGTCCACCCTCTCCTCTGTGACGTTGGCCCGACGTGGGGACATTGATGCCGCGTCTCTGCAGTCTGGCCGCTCTGTTACCTCTGCTGATGCCCGCTCCATCCAGTCTGTGCGCTCCCCTCGCTCCCCCACAGACCGCTTCCGTCGGCCTGAGGGACACTCCCCTGCCCCTCCACAGAGCAATGGGGATGCACTGTCTCTGCCAGGGGAGGAGGGGGAGGAGAGCGGGACAATACACAATGGACTCCCTGCCAGCCCTCCCTCCACACCCCGCCCTTCCTGCCTCTCGGTCAGCCAGACCACACTGCAGGAGAAAGACCCGCTCCTCTCAGAGCCGGCCACACCCAAGGCCTCTGAGACCCCAGACACTGTGCGCATATTTGTGCCATACTCAGGGAATGACCCCACCCCCTCCCCTGCCCCTGCCCAAACCCAGTCCTCAGCTGTGACCCCACCACCCAGCCTGAAGCAGTGTGGGGGTGTGGGTAGTGATGACCCAAACAAAATCAGAGTACACGTAGATGGAGATGACTCCCTCTCCTCCCCTCGAGACCGACCCTCATCCGCCCCCTGCAGCTCCCCAAGAGATCTGCCTGGCAGCCCTCGAGCCCCGGGCTACCCCAACTCCCCACGTGACTGTGATGGGGAAGGAGATGGGGTGCCCTTGGACCTGTCAACCACCACCACCCTGCAGGACCTCAGCTTCTCGGGGGACTACATACAATACTCACCCCCGGCCTCACCCATCCCCCCAAAGCTGGAGACAGGACGCAACAGACCCATCACACTGGACAGCCCTGAGTACAGTGAAGGCCTAATGTGAGCTCTGAGGGAGGGGAGCATTGAGGACCCTTCTGTGTTCTGCAACCAACAGGGTCGTCACCTCTGTAAGTAAATAATTCTTGTACATATTTTTTTTTTTCTTATGGGGTAGATGGACTGTAGGGTCAAGTCCATTGTCCCTGTGACGTGGGATAACTGAAGACATTATCCCCCCACATGTGCAACTCCTGACCCAAGTTATATATACAAATATAAATAATGTTGTTTACAAAGTGCCAGATTTTTACAGGAAGGGGGAGAGAGAGAGAGAGAGAAAGAGAGAGAGGCTGATGGTGTCCAGAGAAAAGCAAAGACAATGGATCAAACAAAACAAGCCAGCGCAAGTGTGTTGAAGGATGTTTACTCGAGCACCGAGGCTCGTTATTAGTAAGTGTACTTAATAGAATTGGTGTTTGTAGTAGAGCTGCATCTGTCAGTGCCCACTGGTGGATTCACAAACATATTTCCAATTTATTCCATGTCGTAGCTTGTATTTACATTTGCAGTGGGTGCTGGAGAGGGATGCCTTCATGTGGTGGCACCAATATGACCAGGTGCCTCCACAGCCTGGTCATACAAACATCCCTTAGTTCCCTCCCTATCCCTCAAAAGGAGGAGGATGGACTGTGGGAGAAGGGTAACTTCAGCTGCAGTCCACTGAGTTCGCATTCAGATGAGCATGGGGTTGCAGCTACTACGTCTACTTTTGTAGCAACAACCAGAAACATGAACTTTTTCATTCCTCTTCCTTTATTCTTCCTCCACAAAATAGATAAAATGTAGAATAATTTGCCTTTCATAAACTAATTTTGTTTATATAACAGAGAAAGGAGACACGGGAATCTGTGTACTCTTCTGTCCTTATCCTGCCCGGAAAAACAGATCATAACTTACAACTGCATATATGGATGATTGTATGTATGTTGGTGAATCCGGCCTCGGGCCAGAGACAACAAGCCTACCATATTTTTGTATCACTCCAGTTCTAGTCTTCCTTTTTATTATGTTTACAATAATTTTCATTTATTATTATTTTTTTAAATTAACCGTTTGAATCTGGATGACATGCTTTTTAGTTTATTCTTGCTGCTACCAGATTATTTTATTAACATTAGGAAAGACCCTTTGTAATCTAAGGGGTCTATCAAAGCTGTAACTAACCCATCCAGTTTGAAAAGTTATCTCAAGTTTGTTAAAATTGTCAGGAGATAGCAAGAATAAAACAAAAAAGACATCCCTGGGCCAAATTGGTTAAGTGTGTGAGGAAGGAGGGATCATTATTGAGTAGGGACAAATATCTGGATTTGTTTTTACCAAGGCCATCCCTCACAGGATGTGGCAACAGGCAGGGGGAGGAGGGTGGAGTGTTGAGTGGCTTTGAAGGTATTGGTGATTTCATGGCAACTCTTTCATAGCGATGTAGTCTGCTCATTGCATCTCAGCATTCCCTTGTATGTTGTTTATATTACTTAAATATTGATATACAGTGTGGTCCATATACAGTGTTCCTCTTCCCCTCTGCTAGGTGATTTCTCAGGTGTTGCAGGGATGGCTTAATCAGTGTTACCAGTATTTGTCCTGCATCATTTATTCATTTTCTTCTTCCACTGCCACACCAACACCTGTACCAGCAGACTGAGCTGTCCCTGTAGCACATAAGATACTGCCAAGTGAGAGTCTAATGGAGTGCTGTTTATGAACCAGCTTGTCCGATCTAACTGTAAAAGTGACATGAATAGCATGAAAGGAAGCATTAAAGAGTAATAAGTCACTAAAGAAGAGATGCTGTTAAGCCTGGATAAAACCCTTTAATTCAATGCCTGCAAGTTTATTCCACAGCTAAACAAAACCATCTAGTAAAATTGCCTGGATGAAAATACATACTGGTAATTGAGTCCACATACTAGACAAAGGGTGATCAAGGTACAGTCATTGTGTTCAGTGATGTCACAGAGTCTACTGAAAATCAATGGACTTTGTGACATCACCTCCTAGTGCATGCAGTTTTACATTTAGCCTTTTAACAGCTAGGATTGTTCCCAGCTGCACAAATTTGTCTGGCTACAACCCAACTATTTTATTCAGCTTAGGAAAGACCTCTTGCATTGAAGGGGTTAATGATGGCTGTACCTAACCCCTCCAGTTCAGAATCTCTCCTAAGCAGAATAAAATCCTCTGGAGACAGCAAGAATACCATAAACAAGACACCATCATGCTCAGTGGGTAATTGAAGAGGTATGATACTTGGCCCCATATTAACTTCCTGTCTCCTTATCGTCTCTTTCTTATCCCTTTATTTTCTGTATATGATATTCTAATACAGTATATCCTTATTATAAGTCATCCATTTTTAATATTCCCTCATCTTACATCAAGTTCTTGGCAAATTAGAACTTGCATGTTGCATTGGTGCCTGTAAAGCTGATATCCCCAGTTACCTTTCTTTATAGACTCAGTGATATGGAAGAAGCTTTAATATTTTGAAATGCCTCCCTGACTTATCCCCACTCATACTGGTAGTGTACTTTTCATATACAGTAAATCAAACTGCCACCAGGCTAAATTTTCAGTGGTTTTATTTATTTACGATATTAAATAAATTTACCATGGCCATATCTAACCCATCCAGTGCTGGAGAAGGGTGCCTTCACATGGTGACACTGATGTAACTGGGCAGTGGAGCTACCTAGTTATACATACATCGCTGAACTTCCTTCCTGTCCCCCAAAAGTAGGATGGTGGTCTGCAGGAGGAGGGCAAGCTTGTAGTCCATTGGGTTCACATTCAGATGAGCCTGGGGTTGCAACTACAACTGCTACTGCTGTTACTGCTAAATTGTTTTTACTCTAGTCTGACTTAAAATTTCCATCTCTTCCTCATCATTGCTGAGTTGTAATAATAAATTAACATTAATCTTGCAGAAGTGCTGTGAAAAGGATGTAGACCCCCCCTTCCCCCCCCCCCCACTGAACTAAGTGAAATAAGCTGCAAAAGTACGAAAATCTAGGCCAAGCTAGAATAAATGAACTGTAGTTTGAACCCTTTTTTCCTAAACAGAATAGAATCACTTGATAGTAGTAAAAGTAAAATGATATCCCCAGGCTGAAGGGTTTGAAATGAGGATTGCCATGTTTCCTCCTCCTCCTCCTCACCTCTCCTCTCCTCTCCTCTCCTCTCCTCTCCTCCTCCTCCTCCTCCTCCTCCTCCTCCTCCTCCTCCTCCTCCTCCTCCTCCTCCTCCTCCTCCTCCTCCTCCTCCCCCCCCCTCTCCTCCTTCTCCTCTTCCTCCTCCTCTCCTCCCCCCTCTCCTCCTCCTCCTCTTCCTCCTCCTCCTCCTCCTCACATCCAAAAGCAATACAATCTCTTCTAAAACACTTGAAGGTCAACATAGGGATTATTTTATGTGCTACCATTTTAGTCTGTTTTCTTTTATGTTGAGCATTAATCATGACCATTATGTTATTGTAAGGTACCTGTAAACATTCCATGAGAGTGTAAATATCTTGATGCCGTTGATTTTGTGTCATGTGCCTAGGTTTTACAGGCATTTATATAAACAGGGTGAAGTGCAGTATATACACAAGATGAAATGTGATATATATACACAAGGTGAAATGGAGTATATATGGAAGATGAAATGCAGTATAATTACAAGGTAAAATGCAGTATATATACAAGGTATGATGTAGTATAAATACAAGGTTAAATGCAGTACAGTATATATACAAGGTGAAATGCAATACAGTATACAGTATATACAAGGTGAAATGCAATACTGTATATATACAAAGTGAAATGTTATATGCTGTATATATACATATATATATAAGATGCAGTGTGTATGGTGAACTATGATATGTAGGGTATGCAGTGCTAATCCCCTTCACTACGAGAGTTTGCCTGAATAACATCATCTGGCAGTGCTATTAATAAAGCATACAGGACATCATTGTTGTAAAAGGAGTTCATGGAGGCAAATTTAACCAAACTGAATCAGTCTTCCGTATATGTCATTGTTCTGATGGGGTTTGTGGAGACTGCTTCTGTCCCCTTTACTATGAGAGGTCTCCCTAAGTGAAATTAACTTGCCTGATGGGATTAGTATAGTAAAGCCTCTTTAAGTCAGAATAATAGGGGCTGAAGCCATTCCGACATCACTGAAGTTTTGACTTATGGAACGTGTAAGGCCTCCTGACCAGCCAGAAAGAAAATCACCATGTTTGTGGAGGGTGTAATCCAAGCATAAGGAGGGCCTTTTGGTGGGATATAGAGATGTTAGGGGGGCATATGATTGCTTCTGTGCAACACTTTAATTTCTGTGCATTATTTTCTAACCATAATCACAATTCCACTACCTTACACTTTATATACACTTTGTATGCAGGCCTTAAGAATGCTGTTACACTTTATATACACTTTATAAACAGGCCTTAATCACTATTGTAAAGCACTATTGTATGCAATATTAATCACTGTCAGAGTTGCTGCAGAAAATTTGTGCAAGCAACTCTGATGACACACTGCTTAGGAGGCTGCATGTTGATTCACTGGGCCCTCACAGGCTAGAACATGATGAACCTAGTGCATCATGCTGAGATTGGGTTTCCATGAGATGATATTTTACGACTTAGGGGAGTTTTTTCTGGGAATATTACAATGATTTTTTAGAAAAATTTAGATTATTTTAATCGTTTAATATCATATGCCATGCCAACATAAGCATAATCCTGACTGAAAGGGTTCCGACTTATGGAGGTTTTACCGCATTATTAAAAATTTATTGTTAGAAAGGGGTCCAAGAAAACTACTTCCAGTCCCATGGCAGAGAGACATCTCCCAAATTCAAGGAATTTACCCATCCAAGAAAAAGAATAAATATAGTTATCATTGTACGAAAGAGAGCAAGTATAGTGTACTATACTTCAGCAGTATCCAGTCAGTTGCCTAATGTTAACCCTCTGTAAGGATTACAGTGTACATGATGAAGATACAGTATACATCATGAAACTACAGTATACTGTACATAATACCAATACAGTACAGTATACATTATAAAAATACACTATACACAGCAAAAAAACAGTCCTCAGTAAGACCTCATCATGATGCCATTTTGATGTTCTAATTTGCTGTGGCTACAGTCAGTAGTTGAAAAATTGTTTGATGAAATTCCATTGATACCTCAGAATCTGATTGTGCAGTTTCCCATAATTCTTAATAATAGTTGTATGGGGAAAAGTGATATTTTACAAGAACCTTCTGACCTAGAATGAGGAGACCTCTGTATATTAATAATTATAAAAAAAAGTAACAGTTCACATAAAAGTACAGTACATACAAAGTCTGTCCTGAAAGTATCTGATCTCAGGCTCTAAAAAAATTAACAGCTAACCTGTTGAGCAAGGACACTAATTCCCCTCAAAGTAGGCCCTTTCTGCCTTGACACATGTAGCCCAGCATTCTTTCCACTACCTGAAACATTTTTCAAAGCCAGTTGTCAGTATCTCCTGCAGGTGCGTCTTCACATTTGTCATGATCTCATCTCACATTGGGAAACCTTCGGGGGAGTTTTGAGCTTGGGGAATAATGAAAAGTCGCACGGAGCCATGTCTGGTGAGTAGGGAGGGTGCCAGACCTGCAGGATGTGCTCAGCCAAAAATTCCTGAATCAGTTGTGAAGAATGGGCAAGGGATATGTCATGTTGCAGCTTCCAACTTGCCACTTTCCAAAAGTCTGGTCTCTTCCACTGAACTGCATCACGAAGATGACAGATAATATCGAGGTAGTAATGTTTGTTGACAGTTTTTCCCTCAGGTGCACATTTGTGGTGCACAATACCACAGTAGTCAAAAAAAAAAAAAAAAAAAAAAAAGTCAACATGCAAGTGCATTTCACCTTGCTGCGGACCTGTCGTGCTTTTTTTGGCCGAGACAACCGTACATGCTTCCACTGGGACGACTGTGCTTTGGTTTCTGAGTCATATCCATACACCCAAGTCTCATCTCCAGTAACAATGGGCTTCAGAACGTTTGGATCGCGATTTGCACACACTAACATGTCTTGAGCAATTTTCATCCGAGAGAAATCATGACAAATGCAATGAAGCACCTGCAGGAGATGCCGAAAACTGACTTTGAAAAATGTTTCAGGTAATGGAAAGAATGCTGGACTGTGTGTGTCAAGGCAGAAAGGGCCTATTTTTAGGGGGATTAATGTCCTAGCTCAACAGGTAAGCTATTTATTTTTTTAGAACCTCAGGTCGGATACTTTCCCAAAAGGCCTTTCTTAAAAGGCCTCGTATGTTATAAAAGATATAATATACAGTACGTGACAAGAGTATAGTATACATAAAAATACAACATACATGATACAATAAATGTGCTTCTTTAGTGCTCAGTGATGGTGTAGGTTGTAGTAATTAATATTTATGAATACTCTAATGTGGTGCTGGAGAGGGATGCCTTCCTGTACCGTAATGGTAGTGATATAACCAGGTGGCTCAATAACATGCTTATGAAATAGGGTGTTTCATCATTATACAGTATAGCACAGATATGAAAATTGTGGTAGCAATTCATATTGATCAGTTCCTTATGCCATTTGAGTAGAAAAAGAGTACTACCAATTTTTTTTTAGTTTCATCCCCCCTTCCCCTCTTGCCTGGGTATACTGGAGTGGGCAGAAATTAGTGATCGTGAGTGTACATATTTCTAATATTTTCAGAGGTCCCCCCCAACGGTCCAACAAAAACAATTTTCCGAAAGATGCTTGGTCTCTTGCCATTCGGATTACAGGACTTTTACAGTACAATAATTTTTTGCTCACTGATAAATATGAAGTTACCTATAAGTGTTATGTGAGTTTTGATGGCATGAATAATGAGCTGGGAATATATTTAAGTGCAATAATGTTTTTGCTCACTGTTAAAAAATAGTTTACTTTTGAATGGTACAATTACTTGGATAGAATGAAGATTTTTTTAATACACGTAGTTGAACGATGAGAGCATGATTGTGTGACCTATTCACTAGTCACAGCTGATGCTTTCTCCACTTTTTATATTTTCTCTCATACTTCTGGATTATACCCTTTCCTTTTATCAGCATCATTATCCTGTTTTTTGTCCCTTTTACAGCATGGAGAATTGAGTTTTGATGAGAATGATGATGGAAATGATGATGGTGGTAAAGATTGTAATTGATGTTTGTGAAAATAATGATGGGTGATGATAGTGTCATGATAGTAATAATAATGAGTGGTGATTGTTATGCTGTTAATGACAGTAGTGGTGATGATGTACCATACCCTCATCGCAAAGCCAGCAGCATCATGCAGCAAGTTGTGATGATATAGCTAGGTCATGAGCTAGGTGCATCTCTGAGCACTAAACAAGCACTGAACACAACGATATCTAACCCCTGTGACCCAGGTGACATCCTTGTTGTTTATTCTGGCTAGTATCCATCTGTTTAATTGAGCTTGGGAAAGGCCTCCTGTATTGAAAGAGTTCATTAGGGCTATATCTAACCCCTCCTTTTCTCAAAAAGTCTACCCTAGTTTTCTATCTATCTGCTGCCAGATGCCATAATCCCGTAAGGGGTGGCCATTTGACTTTGAGTTATCTGTTTTACGGGGAGGGGCACTAACCCTTCATCAACCCACTTATTGATACGTAGGGAGCACATATGGCTTGGTTATATGGTTAGCACCCAGCGTTGTAAATGGTTTCTTGGCATACAGGAAACCATTTGGCTTGTCACTCAATGTAAAGCCACCTGTAAAGGAAAGAAAAGCAATAAGAAGTGACAGGAAAGATGGGAGAAATAGGAAGAGAGGAGGGCAGGCACAGAAAAAGAATGATAAAGGCTAAGTAAGAAGTAGGCAGCACTACATCAAGTGAAAAAAAAAAAAATCTAAATGACCCTTGGATATTTTTCTTTATAATCAGTCCACTAATGGATGTTTTTATTTAGCCTAGGAGAGACCTCTCAGTTTCAGTGAGTTAATAGAGGCTATATTTAACCCCACCAATTGGAACACCTCTCCAAAACAGAATATAATCACATGTGGAGCTCCCAGCAATAGCTTTAAATATTTCATACATGATTAACTGAGAAAATTGAGGTTAGATAATGATTCTCTCTCTCTCTCTCTCTCTCTCTCCATGGCACCTTCAGAATTCACCTACAAAGCAGTATCATAAAGATAATAAGATGCTCCTTGGAGGACCTCAAGTCTCATGTGTCCAAAATTCCATGTTGTACTCTCCATTTTTCAGTTTTGATTTTGATGCATTTGGAATTACCCCATGGAGCTCCTCATATGATAATAGAAAGAAAAAAAATGCAAAGGATATCATCAACATGAAGAGATTGTATGGTATCATGGAGCATTAAGAAACTGTGAGGCATTATTGAACTCTGAAAAAAAAAAAAAAAAAAAAAAGTGTAACCATTTCTACATGTTCGGCAGGTACAGCAAAAAATAATGGAACTTAACAATCTAGTGGGTAACATGCTCTGGTCAGAATGTCAGCCCAGCCATGCACTTGAGTTTGATCCCTGGACTAAAGGTTCTTCTAAGTAATACCACCACAAGGAGTAAGCTGGTCATATTACAGTATACCCTTAAATGTTCCAGACTGGACCAAAGGAGACTCAGGACTTATGCTACATCTCACTGGAGGTATTGCAGGATTGGCTGTTTATTATTATTATTTTTATTATTATTATTATTATTGTTGTTATTATCTGTCTGTCTGTCTATCTGTTGCCAGATTCCTTAATCCCGAAAGGGGTGGCCACAAACATCGCATCCATGTCGCCCTGTCTCCCGCCATTTCACTGCCCTTCCCGCAGCCCACATCCCCCTCTCTCATATAGCTCTCCACTCCATCCGTCCATCTCATCCGTGGCCTCCCCCTCCCTCTCCCCCCCTCCACCTCACTCACATACACTCTCCTCATTAGTCTCTCACTGTCCATCCTCTCCACATGACAAAACCACCTCAGTGTTTATATCGTAATGTTTTCTATCACATCCACAGCCACACCACAACACTCCTTCACTTCCTCATTTGTCAGTCTGTCTCCATGTAACTCAACATGCTCCTCTCAAATAATGCATTTCCACTGCTGTCACTTTTGACTTGTGTCCTTCCAACAAGATCCAAGCTTCACATCTATGTGTTAGAGTTGGTATCCCAATACTGTCATGCAGCAACCTTTTTACTTCCTAGTTCTTATCACTGCATTAAAAAAACCAGCAACCTTTCTTCCCTGTTGTACCCTTTCAAGCACTTCATCATCCAGACTTCCATCCTTACTCATCACACTACCCAGACTCTGAAATGTACTCACATTTTCCATTTCCTCATCATCCAGCCATACTCTGCATTCAGTGACATAATTTCTCTTGAAGACCATAACTTTACTCTTCCCTAGATTCACCTTTAGATTCCATTTCTTACACACTCTCCCGAACTCATTCACCAAGCCTTGCAGTCCCCCTTCATCTTCACTTAATAGTACAGTATCATCTGCAAACAACAGTACAGGAAGTTTCCAGATGCTGTCCTCTCTCATTAGGGCCACTCCAACATCCACTGCTCTACCTTGTATCTCTTTTATAACCCCATCCATATACAGATTGAACAACCATGGAGACATGACACATCCCTGTTTGAATTTAACATTTTTCAGATAGAAAAATTCACTCAGTTCACCATCCACTTGCACTGCAGCCTTAGCACCCACATACATACTCTTCATGGCATTCAACAGCTTCCCATTTACTCCATATATTCTTAATATTTTCCTCATTCCATATCCATGAAGGCTGCATACAACTTCTTTCCCACCTCGAGAAACTTTTCCACTGAAGACCTAAGGATGAACGTTTGATCTACACAACCTCTTCCCTTCGTAAAACTTCACTGTTCTTTTCCAACTAATTCCTCTGTTATTTGTCTAACTTTGTCAATAAGTATCCTGCCATATACTTTTCCTATTACACTAAGAAGACAGATACTTCTATAATTACCACACACTTCTTTTTCCCCTTTTCCTTTGTACAGTGGAATAATGATACAGTACCTGACTTCTTTTTTCCCCTTTTCCTTTGTACTGTGGAATAATTATACAGTACCTGACTTCCAGTCCTCCGGGACTCAACCTTCCTCCCAGGCCAATCTGCATATCTTCCGTATCCATTCTACAGTCATCTCTCCTCCATGCTTCATCATTTCACCACACACCCCATCAATTCCTGGGGCTTTCCACATTTTGACTTTCTTCATTGCTTCCACTACATCCATGCTACTGATCTCATCCTCCTTTCTCACCTCCCTCCTTCTCCCAGCCATTGTTAATTATTATTATTATTATTATTATTATTATTATTATTATTATGCTGCGGTGCCTACAAGGCTTCAGATGATAGCCAATCCCAGTGCAGTAGGGGATTTCCTGAAGAACAAACTTGATGTCATTTGATTTTGCTTGCTTCTTTTAAATAGTAGTAGTAGTGTATGTTGATGATGATGATGATGAGTGCCATTGTTACAATTTGAAAATATATGATTGACATTTTGGTGTATCAAGAAAACAGTTGCCTTAAAATAATCAGTAATTACCTCACAATTGTCATTTACTCCATGTTACCATATATATCTTCATTGCTGAGTACAGTATATGAGGTACATATTCTTCATCAGTTTGCATAATTATTGCCATTCATTCGACTATGAATAAGTAATACACAATTTGCCTCTGCTGACTGGATATCATTTGAAGCTGTGTCAGACCTTGTGTTTGTGCTGCAGGAGGCTCCCAAGCACCACTTTCTGACCGGTACTTTTTCTTCATTTGGCACAGCAATATTCACAGGTATGTTACTTTATTTTATACTCCATATCAGCATAAAAAAGGTAATAACTAGCAGAAAATGTTAAGTTGTAATATGACGCATTAATATTTTTTGTTATTTATGTGATCTGTGTCAATATCAGAAAGATAAGAGAAACATACAATTAAAATGAAGGTGTATTGTGGCACACGAAGCATTATTAGTGAGATACAAATAACATGGAAGAGAATATGAGAGTTTAATATGCAGAATCTGTTAGCAGGAAAGCAGTGCTGGTGTGCCTCTTAACCAGTTCAAACTGATGATTAATTTTTATTTTTGCTGTCTGTGGACCATTCCATTCAGCTCGTGGAGAAACTATTTAAATTTGGAGAGATTAAGTGTCTCATTCACTGACCCCATCACTACAAGAGTTCTCCCAAAAACTGAATGAAATCATCTGGATATAATAAGAACAAATCAGGTAAACACATCACCAGGTTGAAGGGGCTTAGTGCACATGAATATAACAGTAAGAAAATGTGCAATAATTATAAAAAGTAGCAGGTGACACTGTGCTAACCCTCTGACCAACAACACAACTTGACACGGCTTTTAGCCAAATTGTTGGCGTTACAGGAATGTTTCTAGCACATATTCCTCAGTGGTTTATTTGGCATTCTATACATTTACAGCAACTCCTTGTATATCTAGCATTTTTTTTTTTTTTTTTTTTTTTTTTTTTTTTTTTAACCTATCCTTTTTTAGCTTCATTTTTGTTATTAATTTTTCCGAACATTATAGATATATGTCCACTTAATGCTTCATTGATGTAAGAAAAGTTGATATGTCAGTTTCCCCAACATTTCTGTGCCAGGTGTGATTAACAAGTTGCGTTATTTTGAAACACATCAGTTGACTTACTGTGGAGACTGTATACAATCTGATGTCCATTTAATTTTGGACTAATTTATACCAGTACCATAGGAAGAGGGTATTGAGATGTAAATGGCAAAAGTAATAGCTGAGGAAGTGGTGCTGTGAAATCTTCAGCAACAAGAAAATAACTATCAGCAGCACAGAATTTCTCGGGTTCTTCAAGACATCATCGAGTTGTAATCTGAATACTGTATATTAGGCTAAAGTGTAGTATGCTGAAAGGTTTGTTGTTGTCAAAGGGGAATATTTTGAAATTATACAAAGTTTTCACGTGATGAGAGGAAAATAATAAGAAAAGACATTACTGAAGAAGGCAGTGAAGACTGTTATTAACCACTGCACCCCAAGAGATGTGTAATGATCTTAGCAAAATTGTCTGTTGGTAGGAAAAATAGTTAAAAGAAAGAAGAAAAAGAAGGCAGTTTTCTGAAGGGATCACAGTTATTTACATTGCTAATATTACTCGCATTCATTTGTACAAGGAAATTCGAAAATCCGGTATGGTCAAAGGGTTACAGTGAAGACACGTAAGACACAACCTCCTCTCTCTGTTTAGTATTTATTATGTAGCCATGTACGTTCCCAGTCTAGCCTCGGGCCCCTACACCTTGGAGGGGTCAGTGTGAAAGTGGATGTTACCTATTGTTTGTCTTGTTTAAGCCCTTCAGGATTGTGGTCTCTATTAGTTTAGTCATTCTTTATCTGGATTATTATTATTATTATTATCATCATTATTATTATTATTTTAAGAGGTGTTGGTAAGGGATGTCTTCATGTGATGGCATCAATATAACCAGGTGTCTCAACTGCCTGGTTATACAAACATTCACCAGCCAGTTTTGTGTCCCCTAAAAAGAGGAGGATGGAGTGTAAGAGGACAGCTTCAGCCTGCAGTCCATTGGGTTCACATTTCAGCTGAACCTGGGGCTACAACAACAGCTACAGTGCTATGACAGTTTACGAGAGCTTTTTCAAATTGGAGGGGTTAGATTTAGCCGTCATTAACCCCATCACTGCTTGGGGCCCTCCCTCAAGTTTAGTAAAATAGCCTGATGAAAACAGGACTAAACTAAAAGGGGTCATTGTACTGAAGGGTTACATATTCCAGATTCAGCCCACCCCATAATTATAAAGGAAATTCTCATTGTAAGCCCCCCCCCCTCCTTTTTTTTTTTCCAGTAGGTTCACCATAAATTATACAAGAAACTGCTTATTGAATCTCCATTGCTGCCTATGAATCTAATTTACCAGAGTCCCTTGAAGGTCTTGTGGTTAGAACATGTCAGTTTGAGAAATACCCTTACATAGGTTCAATCCCCAAGAGGTAACTGGAGGTTTTTCATTCAACATGCCACCAAGGGGAGTATCCTGGTCATCCACCCTTGTATACAGGTACATGTAGCCATTTCAAAGAGGATAAGAATGATTTGGCTGTTAATGTATCATTCCAAATTTCCAGTATCAGTAGTAGGTAAACATGTCATATTTTGTGACAGATCCTTGACTTACAGTGAGAACGGCCTGTACAGGGAAGTGGGTGAGGAAGATGGTGATGATAAGTAACCATTTCTTTCATATGCAGTGTGAGAGTTTTGGCTCTGCATAGGTTGAGCTATGTGTGCTAGCGTGTATATAGCCTATACATAATAAACTATATGTATATACAGTGCATTTATAATATAGTGATGGGTGATTCTCATATGGAAATAAGACTAACAGAGCTCTCAAATTTTCTGTATGCGTGCTTCTTGATGTGGTGAGGTGGATTCTCGTAGGGTTTGTGTTGGTGTGGGCTGAGAGTGTCCCCTCCAGCTCTTTCTCATCAGATTTGTTTTTCATGTAGCAAATTAATCACTCCAAGGCTAGAATGACTGCCCTAGAACTGAGCACAATTCTGTATAATCATTTAGTGTTAGCCTGAATGAAATGCCTGTCCTAGAGTTGACCATAAGAGAAGCAGTGGAGGCAATTTTAACACGTATCATGATTAAACTCAATAAATACTAAAATTGAAGCGATATTGAGGGATTTAACTACTTGATCTTATCATCAGTAGAATGAATTTGTCAGGCGTAATGAGAGAGAGAAACCATTGTACTGAATAAAATCAGGCGTTAGCTGGAACAGAGTACACAGTTAATTCAGTTTATGAGAATTTCGTGAGTATCAAGACTGGTAAGGAAGGAGCATAAAGATACTCCCAAGTCTGCCACAATACAGCCCTTGATGTTTGCAGATACAGTAAGTCCTACCTTTATGCAATTTCACTGCTTTATCAACATGTATTTTGAAATTCAACCACAGTATAAAAAAAAAAAAAAAATCACTATTACTGTACTCCCACTTGTGCCAGGTGGTCTGTACCTACTCCAGTTGTTTTAACTGTGATTTTTCTTAATTTGAATCTTCCCTACAGTTTCCACGGGGCAACAAAGGATTAGATGAGGTATGTATGTATGATGAATCTTCCCACTTCATATAACTGTGGGAGACATGAAGATGATTTGTTTTAACTTCTGCTAGTGAAGGTTTGTTTGTTGTTGTGTATTTGTCTTTGTTCACTAGATTTCAAAATAATAATAATAATGGAAAAATCATGTTGAAAATTTGTGTGGATATTTGTAATGCCCTGAGGGTGAATTGATTAAATGTTAAGAGTAAGTGCAACAAAGAACACAGTTGTAACTTCTAACTCCCATCAACCCAAGAAAATTCTATTAATTTGTCAAAGCTCTGGTAATTAATCTTAACTGTACAATATCCAAAATAATTCCTGTGTGATTTTTTATAATTTATCCAAAATACATTAGTTGAGTTTGAGTTTTGTAGTCAACTGCCTGGTCCTACAAACATCCGCCATCTGCATCCTATCCCCCAAAAGGAAGATGGTGAGCTGCAGATCAGCTTAGAGTAAGCCTGCTGTTCACCAGGTTTACAGTTCAGATGAACTGGGACTACAACTACTACTACTATTATTAACCTCTTCACTACATGATGTCTCCCTTAACCTCTCTGTGGCAAACTGTGGGGACTTTGTCAGACCGATGAGGGGGCCTTTCCCCCCTCCCCCCAAATAGCCGAGAAATGTCAGATGCACCTGGTAATGCAGTTTTAAGCTTCCTAGACTCATCCTGGGCTGCGCAACGAAACGTGGAAAGTGCTCAGATTTACACATGATATCGGTCATACTTAGGTATTGCTGCAGTGAAACACTGCATTTTTTTTTTTTTTTTTTTTTTTTTTTTCTAGTTATGTGTATTTCGAAGTTTATCACTACATAGTATGTGAGGTTGCAATGAGAAAAATATACATATACATATGAAGTTATTTAGCAATTTTTGGTGATTACTGTATTTATTGTAGTACAGTATTGCTCCTCTTAAATATCAGGACCAGCTTGGCTAGCCTCGCACTCCTACGCCTCTCATGGGGCAACATAGGATTGGATGATGGATGGATGGATGGTGGTATCGACTTATTTTTTTAGTCTGGGTAGTGGAGTTTGTGGGAAGAGGGATGCAAGATATTATATTTTTAGACCTAAATGAGATACAGGTCATTCCTAGAGTGTATAGGCTGAACAGTGAGGATTGAAATGTGAGACCACCTGCGATTTGCACCTCACACGAGATGATTAGTGGGAAGGGAAGGGAGGCCTTTCCACTCACCAAAACATCACGTGAACAACGTTGCTGTAATGTCAGTGCAAGGCAAAAAATATGTAAAATGAGCCAAACCAGCAAGTATTTTTCTCTTATTTTCGTGTCTTGTTTGTTATACCTGTATTTATTTATAATCATAAACTGGATGGTTGTGTGTATGTTGCAAGGGAGGAGAGAGGTGATATTTTCTGTCTGGGTCAAGATAATGGGTGGAGCTGTGTGTGTTTAGGCATGTCCATGAGCAAAAATTGGGTGTCCACTCATCATGGCAGCAGGTGCTGAACTGACAGAGGGGGTGTGTGGGAGGTAGTGAAGGCCAGTCTCAAGACGTCCAAGATGTATGTTCACTTCCCAAAAATTTTCATAGTTTTTTATAAGTCGTGCTGCATTGACGCCAGCGGCCACGCTACATAAAACATCGTTCAGTGCCGGTGGCCACAGAGAGGTTAAGCCAAATAAAATTGTCTAATAATAGCAAGAATAGTAGAAAAAAAATATGCCTTGAGTGAAGGGGTTAGATATAATGAAGAAATTATATGGATAAAATTTTTTTAACATTCCTAAGCATAATGAAAGGACTTACTGTACAGATGAAATTTTGGAACTCTAAGTTTGTATTTTCCTCTGAGAATTTACCGTCCGATTCACCACAGCACCATATGTGGTTTTTCTACCCATGTGTTGTATATATAGTAAGAGGGTGGAGTTTATAGTGTCGTCATGGCAACGGGGAGATGCGTGGGTGCCTGCCAGATATGATAGAAGGCTGTAATATTGAAACTGAGAGTAGGAAGATGTGGAAAAGACCCTGATATTTAACATTATTTTCTGAAGCTTGTGATGATGATGATGATGATGGAACATGTTTGAGTTTTTGTATCATTGGTAACTGCACTTTGTGATGTGGGATGCAGGCTGGTCACATCTGACAATTACAGGTACTCCATGAAAAATAAAGCATCACAAATTAAATAGTTGGTCACACCTTTGTACTCTCAAGTTTGATAATATTGCCGAAAATTGATAAATCCCAGCTGTACATTTTCGTAAATAATTCTTCCTTTTTTTATTATTATTATTTATCAGGACTGCATTACAGTTTTATACAGTTTTTCTTTTTCTTTTATATACATTTTTCCTTGGTTCACATTCCCTGATTTCATGTTGCTCCTTTTTTAATTATTTAATTGATCAAAGGTGTGCTAGTTTAACCTGTCCATTTTTGTAAACTTACTTCTTAGGATAATTTTTTTATATATGTATCAGAGCAGTGTTAGTTGTATCAGAGGTGTATATTTCCTTAATCCTTCTGTCTTGGCTCATTATTTATATTTATCAAAACTGTGTTGCTTCTGAGCTGTACAATATCCAAAATGATTGTTCCTTCGATTTTTTATTTATTCAAAGTATGGTAGTCGAGTTGCACATTTTTCTAATCAGTTAGTCCATAAGCTTTCATATTTACTTTCTATCTCTTCAGACTTCACATTTTTTATAAATATCAGTACATCAGTAGTTTTTCAGTTACCTCTTTAGTCTCTCATAGCTACACTTATACTTTTTCCCATTTATGTCTAGACTCTCTAATTTTATATTCATCAAAGTTACATATTGTACACTTTGTTGGTTATCTCCTGGTTCTCGTGTTTTTATATTGTACTGTACTTTGCTTTTTTTTTTTTATCTTTTATTTGTAGTTTAGATGAGGGAGGAAGTAGAATGATAAACTCTATTTTGATACTCAACTAGTGATTGGTTTTAACACTGTAGTTTTTGTATTACCAGCATTAACCTCATTTTGTCCTCTGCTCCATGTACAGTGCTGTATTTTTTATGACCGGTAATTATTGCTTTTCCTATTTTATTCATTTCCTCTGTATGTAATGTAATTTGACACCCATTGTGCTTTTTTTCTTTTTCTTATTTTTCTAGTGATATATATAGTAATTTATTCTTTGCTGCTGCCAGGGAATTTTCAAAAGCTTAGGAGAGGTATTCTGAACTGGAAGGATTAGACAAATCCATCCACTACAAAACAAACAATACTGTATACAGTAAAGCAATACTAAAGCCATTGTAAAGAAGGGATGAATGTGAAAATGTTGACTGTGTCTAACCCCTTAGAGTGGTGCTGAAGAGGAATGCCTTCATGTGGTGACATACTGTGCTGCTCCTCTGCCTGGTTACACAAGCATCTCTCAAGTCCCTCCCAACCCCCCAAAAGAGGATAGTGGACTGCAAAAAATGGACTGTTTAAGTATTTAGTCTGCCGTCTTCACATAGATTAACCTGGGGCAACAGCTACCACTATTACAATCAGAGCTCTCCCCAAAGCTGAATAAAATTGTCTGGTGGTAGCAAGAATGTAAAGTTTATATATAACTAGTTGTCATTGTACCAAAAAGGTTAACATTCTCTCCAATAATTTGTAAGAGTGGAAGGTTGGGCTAGGATGATGATGATGAGTGCTGTATCTTTTTGTACCCTGGTGTTTTTTTTGTATCTGTACCTTGAGATTGGCATTCATTATTGAACTTCATTTTACAGCAGGTCCTCATTATAAGTTGTCTCTTCTGCATTATATTTGCCATTAACACTCTCTGGCTTGTATTGCCCACTCATTTGAATTTTGTCATCTTGGGTTTGCTGGAATACAGTACTAGTTATATTGACGATGGGAGGGTTAATGGTGACAGTAATAGCTCTCTAAGGCTCCTATGACTTACCCATAGTCTCAGCTGAATCAGATCACCTGGCATTAGTTGAAATAGATTATCAGAGGAGATGTGACCATAAGGAGTAAGTCCACAGTACAGTATATGATGGTATAATACTTTGTTGCATTTCCTTAACTACCTGTAAAGCAGATGTGCCGGCTCCCCCAGTCTGCAGCATCAGGTTTATAGTTTTGAACACATCCCAACTCCTAATGAGGACTACCTGCATTGTAATTCATTATATAACTTCTTTGTGTATCCGAATCACAGGGCACTATGTCGATCAGATTCTCCCAGTTTTGTGTTTACCCATTTCCATCACCAGATAACGCTGATAAACATAGTCAATCAGTTCCCTGCCATGGGTAGTATTATACTTTACAGGAAGAACGAGAGACTTGGAGATATTTTGTGCTATCCTTTCAATGTCGTTCCTCCAGAAATGAATTTAATTACAGCGGGAAATCAATCATAATTTATTTTCCATGTCTGGGTCCAGAATCTTACCAGGCCCTTTGATATAGTAAGGTGATGATGATGATGATGATGGCATGGTGGTGATGTCGATGGTGATAATGTCGTCGGCAATTTCTCTCCTCATCCTGGCCTTACACTATCTTTTTTATGTTGTGTCGTGTGCAGTATTATTCCAGTCACTTAGTGCCGGACGGAGGGGATCTGAGTGTGGTGTTATAATATATGCAATTCTATGTCCTTTTATAGACTTGTTGTACAGTGGATGGTTGCTCTGTGTCTGTGTGTACATAGAGAGATTAGTAGAGAGGGGAGATGGTAGAGAGAGTGAGAAATAGAGAAAGAGAAATGGTAGAGAAACAAAGAGAGTAGTGGTAGATATTAGGGATGGAAAAAGGGAGAGAGTAGTAGTAGAGAGAGTGGGAAGGGTAGAAAAAAGAAATGTAGTAGAATGGGGGAGATTAGTGATGAGAGAGAGAGAAATAGAGAGAGGGAGAGAAAAAAGTAGAGGGTTGGAAAATGGTTGAAAGATGGGAGGGGAGAAAATTGGAAAGAGGGAGAGGAAATAGTGAGAGAGAGAGAATTAGAAAATGACAGTGGGGGAGGGGAAAAAATAGCAGAGAGAGAGAGAGCATGTGAGTGTTAAAGAATACAGAACTGTTCTTACTGATTTTGTACATAGGGTGTAGGGAGAATGAGCATGCAGAAAAATTGTACTTATGTCAGTTTTCTTCAAATCAAGGAAAAATAATGCAAAATGTGAAAAATGTGGAAAATTAATCCTGTCCGATGAAAGTAAAACAAAAGAGCCAAAATCAAGGTCCACTAGCTTTGAGTCACCTGGACACACTGAGTGTGGAAGAGTGGGTATGTTTAATAACAGTAAATAAGTCACTTCTTCCACTCCAAGATTCTCTCCTTCATGTACTTCACTCTGCCTTTCCACCCTGTCGTCATGAAAAGGTAAAGGTAAAGATCGTGACAGACACCATGAGGTGCTTAGCTGTGGTGCTTATCTCCGTAACTGAGGCTTTCGAGCTTGTGGTGGGGTATTCATCCACTATCCTGGGATGCAGCGCAACCATATCATCCAGGTTACTAAAGTTAACCCCATTAGCTGTTGCCATAGATACTTCTTTTACCTACCAACCCACAAAGGGTGGATGGACACCTGAATTGAGTGGTGCCAGCTGCTTGCACCAGATTTCAAACTCTGGAGCTGTTAGGCTGATGGTTTTGTAGGTAGTGACACTGACCACTTGGAGAAGACAATTTTGTGGAAAGATGGAATGGAGAGGTACATGAGACAGAAGTTTGGAGTGGCAGGAAGGTGTAGTACTGTACTGGGTGGTGAAAGGTCTGCTGGGTTAACATCACTATACTAAAAGGTTAGAGTGTTATGCAGGTGACTGGCTCGGGGTTGAAGGATTATAAGAACAAAAAATAATATTCGTATTCCTGTTTCAGATTCCCAAGCAGGGTTATAAGCATTATTATCTTAAGCATTGTTTAGCAAAAAGTGTTCATTCATGAGCCACCCAAGAATGATGACGACAAAGAGAGGGATGGTGATAGTTAGGGTTGAATCAGACTGTTGATGATTTGAGTTGGATTAGGGTGTTGATGACAATGGTAGTGGTGAAGATGATTTTGCAGATTTTAGTTATGATGATGGCAGTGAGAGTGATAATTTTAGAAATTAAGGTAGAATGGTGACAGATAAAAATGACATTGAAAGTAATGTTGGTCCTTTAAACTGAAATATCGTGGTGGTGATGGCAGTGAGAGATGATGATGCCAATAGCAGCAGTGAAAGCAGTGACACTGTAAACAGCAACACAAACCATACACATAGCACAACAAAACTTGAAAACGTGATGGCTGAATGTCAAAAAATAAATAAAAAGTTCCTCTAACCCTAAGCCAAGGAGGAGCACCACATTAAATGGAGTTTGTACATAATTTTGATTCCCTTTTGGATTATACTCACCAAAGTTTTCTCTTGCCAGCTTATTTGTATAGAAAGCCCTTGTTGATAGTCATGGATGTGTTTTAAATATTACAACTTTTTCCATATAATTAATACTGAAAAATTGGGGAACTAGTGAATCAGCTCTGTAGATACCAGTGAAATTCTATTAAGCAAGTTTTCTTTAGTTCTTTCAAGACTTAATAGCAAAAATAACATGAAAGTAGATAAAATACAGTATATTTATATACTGGAAGGACATGTGTTATATACCTTTTTTTCTTTTTCTGTCAATCCATTTTTCTTGCAGACATCATTTTTCACTCAGTAACCTTTGTATGCCTTTTCAGTAAGATAAGTCTTTCCTGAATTGAGTAAAATCATCTGGCAGCAGTAAGAAAAAACAAAAAAGGACTTCATGTGGATACAAAGGGTCAAATGCACGGTAACTTACAAGGAAATTACTGATCGTAGATGCATGGTTACCAGTACCTGTGAAACCAATAAGCCAGTACCCCCAAAAACACAGTATCAGTTATGTGTAAAAAATTCTTGGTAATTTTAATGCATCCCTGACATAATGAGGACAGCCTGTACCTAGTAATATATGTTGATACTGGCCCTGAATTTTTGTATAATGTGATTCTGGCTAATTTCCTGGATACCTTTTTGTACAGTGTATTATGCCACTCATTTCCAAGGACCATGGAAACTTGAGACAACTGTTTCATATTATTGTTTTTTACCAGGCAGCTCTTCTCAGATTTGTCCAGTAATTCCTCATTGTGTGTTGCATGTGTTTAATAATTTATTGGTATTAACCTCTTATTTACAGCGATGCTTTATGATTTATTCCTACAACTTTCACAGAGTTTCATTGAACTTGGGAAGAGTAAGTTTGTGTATCTGCATTTTGCCACCCATATTTCACAAACAAAGCCATGGCAGTTGGTGGCCAGAACACCCCCTCAGAGGACCCAAATAGGACTGTACACTATAGGACTCTAAATGATGCCATGTCCAAAGATCTGTTAAATATATGTCAGAGTTTGGAGTCTTATTACTATACAGTACTGTTTTAACTTTAACCTGGCCCAAAATTGTCATCTCTCCATCTTGAATGGCGAGAGGTAAACTAAACAAGATCTGGGACGAGGTCGCTCAGTGTGACTTCAGGGGTAAGGGACTGAATAGGGACGCTGCCAGAGATCGAGCAGCATGGAGACGACATTAGGTGGCCAAGGCCAACGCATGCAGGCATGTTGGAGCCTTCAAAAACTAAATGAAATGAAACAAAATATGATGTTGGTCATAAAGACGTGCTATGAAAAGGGTGTAGAGCCATAGCATTGTCTTCTTTCCTCACTGAGCTACATGAAATGGACCACAAAGGACAAAAAGCTGGGCCAGGTTAAAGTGAAAAGAGTGTAACAAACTTTGTGTGAATAGTAGACTTGGTATAATTTAATTTTTTTGTAATTTGCTGTAAACTTAGAATGTAAAAAAAAGAAGGGAGGGGAGTGCATAGTGAGGATTTATTGTATTTTGTTTTCTGCCAATGGAGTTTAACAAACATTGTGTATTTTGAAGTTATGAAGTGGGCCTCAATGTCTCTTTGATCTGACAGTCCTTATAGTCATGTGTACAGAATGCCTGTTATATATATATTGTACATGATCACTCCTATCTTTTGTATGAGTCAGAAACATCAATTTTGTACATTCATTTACCTTTATTATTTATCAACCTCCAATTTGTGGTTGTTTAGGTGTACTGGAACCCCTTGTGATTGTTGACCAGTAACATATCGTGTAGAATACTGTATAATGCTCTTTTTTAGTGTCACAAGAAGGTATGATAAGCTGGGGAGTTATTAGATGGAGGCAGCCGCAGGTAACAAAAGGTCAAGGTTTACAAAGTTACAGTCAGTGGCCAGATTAACTGACACGTGTAATTAATTCCCTCCCCTAACTCAGATTTTTTTTTTTTTTTTTTCTTCCCCCCCCCCAGGAAGAGCAAGAGATAAGGAGATTCAGTACTTTCCTTATCTTGACCTTCCTGCAGATATAAATCCTGGTTAGGACAGGGGATGGATTTAAATTTGCCTGTGAACTCCCGCCCTGTACAGTTGGTGTCGGATATGATGGAATTTGATGTTGTTTGGGGGTGAATGCCAGACAGTCATTTGTTTACACTCCTTCAACATTCCTTGGTGTACAGTTTATTTATAATAGTTTGCCATGAGTCTCTTCTACTGTAGTTTGTTACAGGATAAGTACTGGATTTAACTCCTTCACTACTTGGTGACCTCATTAGGCTGAGCAGAATAATGTAATGAGAGCAAGAATAACATACAAAAGGGTTTAATGGAGATTCTTCCTGGCCCTTCTATTCATCAGGTCTCCTCTGAGCGGGATTAAATTAAAAGTCTTCTAATAGCAATAGCAAGATTAAAAATAGATATCATCGTACTGAAGGGGTTAATTTCCTCACAATTTACCTTCTTTTCTCTGTCTTTAATTCCTCATCCCTTCTTGCCTTCTTCTTCCTTCATGTATTCAATATTTTTCTTCTCGTGTATCATCTTCCATCTTTTTCCTCCCTACCTCCATTCTCCTCTCTTTTTCACTTCCCCTACCTCTGCCGTTTCACCTCCCCACCCTCCACTTCACCTCTCCTTCCCCAATTAATCTTCCTGTCTCCTGCACTTCCTTCATATCTCCCATCTCTTTATCTCTCTCCTGTCCTTTTCCTATAATCAGAACAAATTTATACTCTTATCCATCCAACTCTTCAACTCTGCTTCATTATCCTTGCCCGTAATTTACCCAACACTTTCCTATCTTTTTTGACCAATATTGCTCTCAGTTGGTCTGCCCTGGTGACCCTGAAGCATGTCAACTAGTGCTGGTGTTTCAGTGGCTTGCCATTTGGATATATCGTCTTTTAGGTTACATGGCTGTCAACTTGTGATTGCAGAAGATTAATAACCTTGTACAAGAATAGGTACTGCATAATGTTAACAAAATGGTTAATAAATTGTTAAATTCTGGATTATTTGTTTTCACATAAAAGAACTTCATTTCCTCGAAACATCAGCCACACTGAAGTAGCAGTGAGGAACCGAGATTTAGCTTGAATATTGTATTCACAGAACATTGTGGCAGGTGGGTAGGGGCACAACATAATGCTACCTTCAGGTGACTCGACACTCAACATAATGCTACCTTCAGGTGACTCGACACTGAGTTGTTGTTGCTGTTCTTCAATCACGGTCCATCTCATCAAGCAGACCTGTTGACTACAGGTAAATAACTGCTCCTATGAGGTTGTCCCATAGGTTCCCTACACTGTTGTTGTATTGTCTGTGTCTTAGTGTGGCATATGCTGTACGGTGCCCATCGTGTGTTATGTTGTGGAGACCTCTTCTGCAAGCAGGGCACATGT
Source organism: Coenobita brevimanus (assembly GCF_032717465.1). Lineage (NCBI taxonomy): Eukaryota > Metazoa > Arthropoda > Malacostraca > Decapoda > Coenobitidae > Coenobita > Coenobita brevimanus. The sequence goes on along the minus strand of NC_136983.1, from coordinate 2,334,709 downwards.
CATCTGTAATTTCACCCAGTCCAAATTGAAACTGGCAGCTCAAGAGGGCTGGATGATGTCCTGTTTTAAGTCTTCTTAATATACTTAATCATACCTACTTACCTCTGATGGGGGGATATCAGGCTTGTAGTATGGTGTTGTGATTGAGGCATTGCATTTCCCTATGCATGAAGTGAGTATGTAGGTGTTTCTTCATTGTCAGTGTAGAATATCTGAGATATTGTTGTAGAGGGTTTGATAATGTTTGTGTGGTGGTTGCTTTATGTACCTAAGTCAGTTGTGTGTGTGTCATGTAATGACAGAGATGTTGTGTACTGGCACAGACTGCTGCATAGAGTTGTGTGCCTTTCATATCCAAGGTAGTCTCTTGACAGGCAGGAGCTTAGTTTCAGAGTGTGAGCAGTTTTGGTGCAGTCCATGGAGATGCGTAAGGCACTGGTCTGTATGGTTTGAAAGGTGTTGCAGTGGGTGTAAGACAGGATGGGAGCCCAGGCCAGGGAGATATAGGATATCACTGATCTAATAATGTTGTTTCTAGAGTAAGGTAAGTGTTTGTTTTGTTGTCCAAAGCTTGACAATGTAGTTCCTCTTAGAGCACTGAGTTTGGGGGTGCACTACCTTTTTATGTCCTGTACATGATCCTTGAAGGTGAGTCTGGTGTCATATGTCACTCCAGGGATCATAGTGGAGAGGGTGTGAGGCACTGGCACATTGTTAATTGTAATGTGAGGGAAGTACCTGTGTTCATGTTTACTGTTGGTGGTGGATTTGGCTGGAGCAATCATCAGCCTGTTATCCTTGACCCAAGTCTGCAGTGTGTTGAGGCAGCTGCATTCCACTGCCTTGGCTGTCTCTGCAGTGTGGTGTATGGTTGTTATGGTGATGTCATCTGCATATGAGGTAATGTTTGTCAGTGGCTGGGGTGTGGGAATGTAATGCATGTAGAGGTTGGAGAGTGTGGATGAGAGAACGGAGCCCTGTAGAACTGCGTCAGGGGAAGGAATTCTACACTTAGTGACAAACCAGATGCTTTCTTGTAGTTAAGGAAACCTTTTGTTATGGTGAGCAGTAACCTTATAAAAAAAAATGCATGCCTGGTGATCTAGTGGGTTGTGGTCCGACTGGTTGTGGCCCGTAAGGGATTACATCCAAGATTGTGGTTGAAGTTTTTTGCTCATGTAACGCCACTCGGGAGCTGAGCAACTGGTCACTCTTGCTGTAAACGTTTGAACAACATAGCCTAGGCTCAAGCCCCTATCCCAGTGGTGGGGCAATAAAGAACTGAATGGTAGTTTTTATTCAAGCTGGTTACCAGATGGCTCTTGCATGAGTCAGCTCCTTCCCTGTTCCCGAACAGGAGGGTGGTGGACTACAGGTGGAGGACGGTTTCAGCCTGCACTCTTTTGGGGTTCTCATTCAGATAAGCCTGGGATCACACAAAATAAAATCACTGTAGAAATCAATTCCTTGTAACACACAAACACTAAATATTTAGTTCTGCAGTATTCATACATTATAAAGAACTAATTTTTCTTTTACGTGTGAATTAGCCGTTGTTTTGCTGCTTAACGCTGATCACTCTGGCTAAGCAGACCTGCCAGCCACAGGTAAACATCTGCTTGTGTGAGTCCATTTACAGGTACAGTATAGTACATACACCATGTGGGGACCTGGCACCCCCTTATGGTAGAGAGTGCATCACGGGTTGGACCAGGGTCCTTCCCCTCACATGAGGTGAAGGGAAATGTGAGGTGGTTTGACTTTCAAGTGGACACCACAACTCCTCCACCCAGGAAGCACAGTGCCAACTCAAATAGGATCCTCATCAGCGTTAGTGTTCATAAGTATTGTAATTCAGTTCAGTCCATCACTCCATAACACAGTGGTTTGGATTTTAACGGGATGATGACCCCTCACTAAAGAAAAGGACAACTGAAATTTTCAGTTATTTTTTTCAGCATTATCAGCATATAACAATAAATACAATAGGCAGATACAAAACTAAATAATTAAGAATATCAGGTTATCACTAAGCAGAGACCACAGTCTCCACACCCGTGGAAAATGAGTTATATTCCTGAAGCAATAATCTCGCAGGAGATCCGATATATAGTATGAACTCCACAAGATATCGATTTTTCTAAAACATAACACTGAAGCAAAAATATTCATATATTGATTACATGCTGCATATTAATTTTTTTTCTAGCCTGAACAATACTTACATTTGATTTAATGCTTATACAATGTACTAAAAAAACAATGGTAGTTCACCAAGTCAATCTACTGTACAGTACTGTACAGTGCAGTATGCTGTAACAAACAACTCCTAGAAAAGGTTCACAGCCGCAAGTAGATAAAAATAAGCCTGTTAAAACATTTGTTTAAATAATAATGCCCAATAATAATTACATACTGACAGGTTTTATACAACGTATAATAGTAAATAAAGCACAATATAATACAGTACTTATACACAGTACAGTACAGTATAATAAAAGATCACTAAAACATGATGGTAAAGTATGACTACAATATATCCTTGAGAAACTCAGACCTAGTGAGGCAGTGCAATTTTTATAATGACTACAACATAGCAAGGTTCAGTAACTGACTTGGGACCAAGGAACAATCTGGTATGCTAGAGAAATTAACCCCTTCACTCCCAGCACATATTTTGTCCTTTATTTTGGTTACCAAACTTCATGCAACTTAGTACAGACCTCTAGTACTGACAAGGTTTAGGAAGGTTATATGTAACCCCTCCAGTCTGAATAGTCTCTCCCTAGCAAAATAAAATCATCTGGTGATTACATCATCAGACTGAAGAGGTTAATATTTCCAAGACTCTGCAACAAACAGAAGTTCAATGAGCAAAACTGTAACTGAAGTACTGTAATATGTTTCAACCCCCTCCCACCTACCACATGATGGTCTTACTCCATGCATTAGATGAGATCATGCATGTTAGATCATCACCTTATTCCTTGCTTGAGGTATATGAGATACAGTGCACAGGCAGTCCTCATTATATGTGACATATGTTTTTCAAAATATCAATTCTCCCAAACAACTGGTACTGTAGCTTGGGGAAAGGGGCAAATCAACTAGCAATGGAAAAATGCAGGCAATTTTTCTGCAGTTTACTGTGAACATAACTGAAAAAAACAAAAAGTTACATATCATGAGGACTTGCAGATCTTTACAGCTTGAGGGACTGGAAGGTTAGGAACTGCTGCCACACACGAGGGAGTGCTGGCTGCTGCAGTGCAGCCAGTGACGACGGCCCCAGGTGGCAGGTGATAGCGCGGCGACACAGGCTGGAGAGGCGAGGTGGGTGGCGGGTGGCATCTTCCAGCAAAGTGCGGATGGCAGGGTCGCGCACCTCCCTGTCCACCACCCCACCCTGGATAAGACGCTTAGTCCTGGCACCAGCAGCCAGCAATAACGCTATGGCCCCCCACGTGGCATCCCGGGCAGCTGATACCAGTGGGGTGTGGCCCAGGTGGTCCTCAGTGTTGGCATCAGCCCCAGCAGTTAGCAGGAGACGAACCAATGCCACATGACGCTCCAGGACAGCCAAGTGGAGAGGCGTGTGGCCAAGTAAACCTGGAGAGTTGAGTGCTGTTCGTGTGGCCACCCCAACCACTGCACTCACAACCGCTTCTGCATCCTGCCGCCCACTACGCACAGCCACATGGATGACTGTCTCCTGCCGATTGTTTGATACACAGGCAGCAAGAGGACATGATGTGGCCAGTTTCTTGACAGTTGCAGCAGCCACCCCACCAGAGTCCACTGCATAGTGTAGTGCTGTGTTGCCATAGGTGTCTACCTGACCAACACTGACACCCGCTTCCAACAATGCCTCCACTGTAGCGGAGTTAGCTGATGCAGCGGCCCAGTGAAGGGGAGTATGACCCTCATGGTCCAGAGCTGATGGTGATGCTCCATGACTCAGCAGCAGCTCCACCAGACCTACCACATCACAAAAGTCACTAACATTATTATATTATTATACAAACAACTTGCATCAGTATTCTACACCACACACTTATACAATCCTGTACAGCATACATAATCATATACATGTATTACTGTATTCTGTAATATAGCATAAACTAATGCTGTATCAAAGACTGTGAAACAAGTCTTACCCAAAATATTGGAAAACAGCAAAACCAAACAGGACAGTCTAAGCTATACTGTACATCTGCAGCACAAACGTATTTCCCATTACAGCCTTTAACCACAAAATTACACTATGACTGTTGTAATGAAGTGAACATGTGTATGGTGTGGCACCAACCTGCATTGCCCCGTGTGGCCGCCAGGTGGAGAGGTGTGCGTCCCTGGAGAGTGCGGACATCAACCTGGGCGCGGGACTGCAGCAGGAAGCGTGCCAGGTCAGTGTAGCCATGAGTGCAGGCAATGTGTAGGGGAGTGAGGCCAACAGAGTCGCCCTGGTTGATGCTCACACCCAACTGCACCAACAACCGTACTGATGAAATACAAAGACTGTCAGTTAGTATAGTAATATCACACAGTCACCAATCAGTAATTTCACAGACGCCAATCAGTACTTTCACAGACACAGATCAGTAATTTCACGCATGTCACCAATCAGTAATTTTACTGTCACCAGTCAGTTATTTCACACGGCCACCTCTCTGCAATTTCACTTTGTCACCAGGCAGTAATTCCACAGTCACTCTTGCCAGTTTGTTTTCATGTGACAGAAATGGGTCACTTTTTTAGTTACTGGTCACTTACCTTCAAATCTACCTAACCCTGGCCATCAACTAAAGTGAAAAGGAGTTATGGATCTCAATCAAATGAAAATAACAAAACTCAAGTCAGTAATTCCACACAGTCACCAATGAAAATAACAAAACTAAAGTCAGTAATTCCAGTCACCAATCATTAAATTCATCTTACTGTATACCTACCTCACAAATTGAGTACAATATGAATCCCTTAATAGTCTGAGGTTTCACATTTGCCAGAGTATTACTATCATGAGAATGGTTGCCAACATTCCCCTCCAAGCACTGAGTCCTGCTTTCCATATTTCTCAGTCCTCGCCAATCGATAGAGTGTATCCTTCCTTTTCATACTCTTTCTGTGTTGTGTTTCATATTTCTGCCACTTAAAAATATATCATGTAACACCTTCCATCACCACAGCCAGCAGGGAAAAGTCGGCAAAATTTTATCACGATACCACATTAGCTTGATCTGGTTTTAATGGCAGAAGAAAATGAGGAGCAGGGATACATCAGAGTTTAAGAGATGTCAATACAGACAAAGCAGCCTGGGTGTGGTGGTTACAGCCATCTCATAACAGGCACAGGGGGGGCGCGGTAGCACAGTGGTAGCGCGCTGGACTTGTGATCGAGGGATTGCAAGTTCGAGCCTCGCCCGGGCTGCCGTGCCGGGAGGGGTAGCTCCCTCCTGTAACCCTAGCGGGGCTATATAGTCCAATACAGGGCTTAGCTCGGGGGAACTCCATTTCTCCCATTTTCATAACAGGCACAACCACCAGAGACCACAGCACTGGGGACAATTACCGGTATTATGATCTATCTACCACTTATCACTGGATTCTATAACTCACTTGAATAAAACTGGAATACTGCAGCTGACCTAACAATGAATGAGTTTGTGATGACAACATAAACTCTAAGGCTGCCAGAACTCACTCTAACCTGAATCAAATCATCAGGCATTAGTTGGAATAGAATACCTCCTACTAGAACTGACCTGACCATGAGAGGGTTAATGGTATATCCTGAAAAAGCTAACCCCCCCTTCCAATAAATAAATAAATAATAAGTAAATAACACATCAGATAATTATGAACAACACAAACATTCTTTGAAAGATTTCCCCACTACAGATAATTATGAATACAAACATTCTTTGTAAGATTTCCCCACTACAATCATATCTAAAACCAGAACAATATGTATACTGCAGTGAACTCTGTATTGCCACTTTATTAGTTTCCAACTGTGTATCTTGTAAGGGGTGACTTTGAAGGGGGAACATTTACACATAGGCTGACAAAACAACCCTTCCTTTCACAACACTCAGTTTTAGCTCAGCAACCATTTCTGGGTATGGGATTGGAGCAGGTATCAGGCTCAGGGAAGACAGTTGCCCCTGCCATGCATAGTTCTGCATCATTCTTGGGCATGGTGTAGCACCCATTAGTCCACTAAGAGGAAGTAGAAGGGTGGTAACCATCATCCTGAGAGGCACTACCAAAGGAGTGATATGATGTGAAGACCAGGTTGCTGGCCTTGCACGACACTCCCCTGCTAGGAACTCAACCACATTTACCAAGTATTGTACTCAGAGTCTGGGTTGTGAATACTACTCATATACAGTATATCTCTTATAAACAGCTCATCCTCTTGGGGTCTATGCCTCCTCCATTTTCCCTATGCCTCACCATGTGGAAGAACCCTGTTCTGACCCTGCCAAGGTGCTCTCTGCCATGGGAAAGCAGATGCTTGCTTGATGGTGGTGGGTCTGCTTGGCCAGACAATGGGGTGGAGCAACAAGGTAACAACAACAACAGCAACAACAACCACTTCCATAACATGAACTCATATTTTAATACATTCTGCAACTTATACTGCACTCTTGTGCAGTTTCTCAATAATCTGCAGAAGGGATACAGAGAAACCCACATTATGAACTGACCCAGTCCTGGAAAAATACAAGTTACAACACTGACGTAAGGTAATATCATGGACAGGTGCTGGAGAGGGATGCCTTCCTGTGGTGGCATGAATATAAACTGGTGGCTCCTCTGCTCAAGTACAGTATAAACATCCCTCAACTCCCTCCCTATCTCCCAAAAGGAGAATTGTGGAATGTAGAAGGGCAACTGCCTGCAGTCCACTAGTTTAGTCCAGATGAGCCTGAGACCACAACATCAACAGGATCACAGACACAAAGAGAGCAAATATCAGGGAAAATTAAAAAAACATCCAGAGATACAGTGGTGACAACCCATGAAGCAAAGTTGTTATAAGTCACCTCTTTCATTTAAATCCATAGATGCACAAGAAAAATGCACATTAAAGTTCCACAGCTATCTATACAGATGATTTGCCAGTTCCTTCAACACTGTATGTAGTACTAAACCTGGGGTATGTGGCCAGAGGACATGTCTGGCTTAGGGAGATTGATGCCCCTGCCCCACACAGTCCCGAATCACCTTTCGGCAAGGTGTAGAACCCGTTACTCTGCCAAAAAGATACCATGCTAGGTGGATGATTACCAGTACCTTTGTCCCAGGAAGTATAAACATGGAGTGATGTGGGATCAAGGCCTGGTAACTGGCCTAAATGAAAAACAGACTGCCTGAATCAAGAGGCTGAAGTATAGTACAGTTGCCTATTGAAGAACCACTGCCATTTTTACAGTAATTTACCAGTTTCATCCAATACATAATACCACTGTATTTTACAAGGTGACATTCTAGAACACACCCCTGACTTTACAGGCCATATGGTAGGTGCCATAAAAAAATTTATACTATTTCCTTAACAATTAATTATGCATATTACACTTTGATATTCCTGTAACATCATTCTAATATCAACACAATCTGCCCCAGTACTGTACCAAAGATTCAAAGGTGTAATGTGTAAATTAAATTGCTGGAAAAAGAGGTTCTCTGTTGCACCTGGGTATTTTCCCTTTCTATGGGACAGTTCTTTGATGCACACGGGGACATCAGGGGTGGGCCTTCTGAGATGTGTACAATACTGATGTAGTGCATTAGTCCCAACTGCCCTCATATAATTTTTAGGTGCTTGGTGGTCTAATGAGTTACAGCACTCTAACTGAATGTGACTCATGAGGGTTTAATTCCAAGGGTAATTATTCTCAAAATGCCTCCTAGGGGGAAAGCAACTAGCCACTCTTGCCTTACTGTCTGGATAAAGTGGCCTAGCCTTGGACCCCTATTCGCCCACTGGAGATGTACAATATTACACTGGATGATGGGTGGATGGATGGAAGGGGTGCTACAAAGTCTCCTATTTCATCTAAAATACAAGCCTCTTAATCCACCTATAATACAAATCTCCTAATCCACCTACAATGAAAGTCTCGTAATGCACCAACTACATCCCATACCAAAGACTGCCTGTACAGCAGCATATCAAGAAACCTCACCCATATCACGTGCATTATTCTCAACACAGATGCACAGTGCCGGTCGCTGCTGTGAGTTGATGGAGAATCGAACATCAGTGTCAACACCAGCCCGGAAGAGCTGGTGGGCGCGTGTCACATCGTCATTCCGGATCGCCACTAGGAGCTGAGAGTCCAGTGCCCAGCGGCGCACCAAGGCAGTCATTGCAATACACTTCTGCAATGGTGGGATAGCATTAACATTCTCTACTAGAAGTTTCTCTAAGATGAACTAACTCTTATGGTAACAAAAATAAAAACATGATTCAGTGTCATCTAAGGCCATCATCACAACACGTTTCTGCTGTGTTGGGATAGCATGAACATTTTCTATTTGATATTTCTCTTGAGATACACAAACTGTCCAATGGTGGGAAGAATGATAATTGAGGAACCAACATCATGACAGGGCCTTCACTGGAAAAACATTCTCTCTCTCTCTCTCTCTCTCTCTCTCTCTCTCTCTGAGGGGTGTGCTGTGCATCAGGTACACCCATATAAAAAGTGTTGCCCTTTCTTGTACCCCCTCATGAAAAAATCCTGGCAACACCCTTGAGGGTAGCCCATACTATATATTTTTCCTTCTTACTCCAACTTGGCCTAAAATTAACATCTCCCCATCTTGATTCCAGAGCTGTTGCATGATATTAGCACTAGAATATGATCATAGTCATGAAGAAATGCTATGGACAGGAGGCTGGGATACAGTATTGTCTCATTCTGCCAATGAGCTACATGAAATATGTTGCAAAAAGACAAAAATCTGGGCCAGGTTACGGTAAAACAACCACAGTCATAAAATTCAAAAGTGTTAACCATCACCATCAGCTCTCATGATCAGTAGGCCTACAATTTTAGTATGATTTTATTCAGCTGAAAGTGTCCATATGAGGCAGGGGCATTTTTTCCCTCTCTCATTCTCTTTAGTTGCACAGAAAATCGTCTGTATGTGATTTCAGTCAACCAATAATTTCATCTTCGGCCATCTTTCATAATTATCCAGCACTTCTACGCATAATTCTGGTGAGTAGCAGTGTGAAAAATCCATAAAATATATAATCATAAGTACGTGCTATATGATAAGTAATGGAGCGTTGTGGTGTTGATATGGATGCGACTGAAATTTATGAAGAACACCCTGAGACAATCCGATCATGTGGAAAGGAGGAAGAATTACTGACTGACTATGAGTGTATGCGAGTGAGGAGGTGGTGGGATATCAAGGACGTAATGAAGGGATGGAGTGGATATATGAGCGAGGAGGGGGGGAGGGGAGAGACAGTGGGAGGGCAGCCACGTGATGAAGACGGTGCAATGTGGAGGTGATTTACTTGTGGCCACCCCTTCTTGTCGTCTGGTAACAGAGAGAGAGAGAGAGAGAGAGAGAGAGAGAGAGAGAGAGAAAGAATGGTAAAACTTAAGATCCTTTATAAAAACGACCCTAGAGTGTTAACTACCTTGCAGGCAACTTTAAAACTGATTAAGAGCCTTTATAAATACGATGCCAACATGTCACGTGTCCACCACCGTGTTATCAGCGCCCCCCCCCCCCTTCCGGAGGTAAACTACCACCAGAGACAATATTTATAAACTCTCCGAAGTTGTGTCTGAGACTTTATTACCTCCGCCAAAAAGGTTTGTTTTCCCCCGCGTTGGTTTGTTTGTCTGTTAGCAGGATTACTAAAAAAGTTAAGAAAGGATTTTGATGAAATTTTGTGGAAGGGTGGGTCATGGGCCAAGGAAGAAATGATTAAACTTGGGGTCGGATCCGGATCCGGATTATCCCGCACAGTATCTCCAAAATTTCTCAATAATTTTCAATGAAATTTTGTGAAAATGTGGGCCATGGACCAAGAAATAATTGATTAAATTTGGGGGCGGATCCAGATCCGGAATTACCCAAGAAGTTATGAACGGATTTGATGGAATATTGTGGAAGGGTGGGCCATGGGCCAAGGAAGAAATTATTAATTTCTGGGGGGGATCCGGAGTATCCTGCACAGTATCTCCAAAAGTTCTCATTGAATGAAATTTTGCGGAAAGGTGGGCACGTTCCTTTGCTTACATCCAGCCAAACACATGTCCCTTTGTTTACATCCAGCCAAACACATGTCCCTTTGTTTACATCCAGCCAAACACGTGTCCCTTAGCCGACATCCAGACTGGCACGTCCTTTTTTTTGTGATTTTGGGCCTGTAACACCTGTTCTTTATACAGTATACTTTATTTTCTTTATTACACCTTACTGTCCTAGTCTGTTATATAAATCTTTAGCACCGCCACACTCTGCATAAATAACGTACAAAGGGATAATAAGATATATCCAAAAATAAATCGCTAAGGAAGAGGTGCTAGGGAGCCTCCTTATCCGACAAGAATATGGGACTAAGTTAAGCACGTGTCCCTTTTGTTCACCTAATCCGGCACGTGTCTTATGCAACAGCAGACCGCTCAAGTGTTCCATCTGTTTTCATCTACTCCGCCACGTGTCCCTTAGATCTACATACGGCTGAATACGTGTTCTTTGTTTACATGTAGCCCAGCACCATCTACTGTATTTTCATTTACTCCGCCACGTGTCCCTTCGATTTACATATGGCTGTGTACGTGATCTTTGTTTATTTCTACCCCAGCACGTGTCACTCTTGTTGACATCAAACCCAGCGTGTTCCCGCTGACATTCCTAAAAGCGTTCAGTTCAGCGCTACAGACACTACGGGAGTATATACTGCAGTACGATCCGAAGTGAACAACCTTGGAATTTTCACAAACGATATAGCATTTCTGGTGGTTGCCATAGATACGGTGATAGCAGGTTGAGCATTACGGTGATAGCAGGTTGAGCATTACGGTGATAGCAGGTTGAGCGGTAGGGCGTAACTGCTAAGGTGTGTTGCGGGTATACTAATTTACCGTGCAAGAGAACTTCTGCTTGGTATGTGAAGTGTGATGGCTGAGGAATAAGAAACAATCATTACCCTTCAACCCAACAACGTCTTTTCTACGTAGGTGGTCCATATTATGTATCGCTCCTCTTCCACTCCTCCAGGTGATTTGTGTGTGTGTGTGTGTGTGTGTGTGTTTTGCGGGAACAGCACAGCGCGTTATCAGTGTCTGTCGTGTATCATTTATACATTTCCTGTTCCCACTGTGTGTGTGTGTGTGTGTGTGTGTGTGTGTGTGTGTGTGTGTGTGTGTGTGTGTGTGTGCGTGCGTGCGTGCGTGCGTGCGTGCGTGCGTGCATGCGTGCGTGCGTGCGCGCGCGCGAATATCCTGACTAGCATATATTTATTTACACCCACTTAAGCACGTTTTCATTAAGACAACGTAACTTACATGCAAGAACGTTTTTTAGTTACGGTCAGCACGTATTTCTAATTTACATACAACCAAAAACGTATATTTACATTCAGGCGACCACGTGTACCGTACTTTTGTTTACTTTCAGAGGAGCATCCTTCACTTGCATCCTGGCGAGCACGTGTTTTTGTTTACCTTCAGAAGAGCACTCTTTTCTCTGTATATCCAGCCGAGCACGTTTCTGTTTATATCTAGCCAAGCAAGTGTCTGTTTACATCCAAGGGACCTTTCTGTCTATCTAAAGCCAGACGCCATAATCCCGTAAGGGTAGCCGTACACGTGTTTACATCCAAGCGACCACGTGTCTGTTTTCATCCTAGCGACCACGTGTATCCAAGCGATCACGTGTGTTTACATCCAAGCAACCACGTGTATTTACATCCAAGGGACCACGTGTCTGTTTACATCCAAGCGACCACGTGTTTACATCCAAACGACCACGTGTTTTCATCCTACCGACCACGTGTGTTTACATCCAAGCGACCAAGTGTTTGTTTACATCCAAGCGACCACGTGTGTTTACATCCAAGCGACCACGCGTCTATTTAACCACCCAAGCACATTTTTTTTAAACATACAAATAACCACCGGTGTTTATATACAGCCAATGACGTTATTTGGGAGGAAGAATTATTCATATGGTGTTATCGCGAGACACTAAAATTATCTTAACTAATCTGACAACACTCTTCAACATCAGGCGGAAGTCCGTTATCGCGAAGAGGAAATTCAAATGTGTACTAGTCAAGCTGTTCCCGAGATTATTTTTTACTAATTGTGTGATTCTGTCTTTTCTATACTGTTAATACTTTCCCGTTGAAATATAGTGTAAGGCCAGTACTCTCGATAGTTAAGGACGTTCCCTACCTCTTCCTCTGCGATTTACTTTTTGCTATGGCTGGTTGATATACTTTTGCACGTTATTCATGTAAGGTGAGGCGCTACTAGAAGTATTTATATAACACAGATGACAGTAAGGTGTAATAAGCAAACTAAATCGCTAAGAAAAAGGTGTTAGAGAGCTTCCTACGAGAATACGGGTCGAAATGGTATACATAGTTGGATTAATACATCCTAAAATGACGATGTTAAGCATATAACCAGTCATTTGATCTGAAATCAAAAGTGTAACAAATTAGTCTAATTTACAACTGTCTTCATAACGCACCTCTACATACTGAAAAATTATTATTATTATAAAAGTATACAGAGTATATATACAACAAAAGTAGGTGGTGGCTCTTGTTACACACCCAGATATAGGTAAATACATTTAGATACAGTAAATGTTATACTAGCAAGCACTCAAAAGAGCGCATACCTCCGCCAACGCCATTCACAATAAAAAGGATCCGAATCCGGATGCGTGGAGATAGGATCCGGATCCGGATCCGCCCCAAAATTTAATCAATTCTTTCTTGGCCCATGGCCCACCCTTCCACAGAATTTCATTGCAATTCACTGAGATGATTTGGAGATATCGTCTGGATAAACAGACAGACAGATAAACATAGGCGGACATATAACCTGCGGAGGTAAAAATGTAAAGGAATCCATAACATATATATCTCTTGTACAGGAGAAAAAAGTAGCACTAGAGTACCGGTTGTACAGAAGTATAAGAATGGCAGCACTTGCCATAGCCTGGAATGAGGACAACACAACGCCTTATCACCGGGTCGTACGGGGTGCACGTAGCGTGAAAAGTTCTCACAATAAATTTTTTTTTTTTGTCCCGAGGTTTTCGATGTCGTTGCCCCTATGTACTGTAGAGGACTTAACTGAGGCGCGCAGCATTTTGCGACCATATGCGTTTCCTAACGTTGGAAAAAAAATAAAATAAATAAATAAATAAATAAAAGCCCTTGGAGTGGGATCGAAACAACTTTCTCCCCAGGTCAACAGCGTGCACTCTGACAAACTGAGTCACGGCGGCTATATATGCACAATTTTAGAATGAAGGTATCAACAGTTCACGGCAGAGTGTAATCAAGACACGTGTTTTTGCTTACCTTGCTGCAGGAGTCACGTGGCATTGTTTACCCCGGCGCCATGGCCTCGACCGTGACCGCTGCGGAGGTCAACCCCACTCCCACCACGCCGACTACACTGCTTATGCAACTACCACCACCCTGTCTGGAGCTGGGTGTCTGTCTCGCCTGTCTTTCTGCCTCTAAACCTGTCTTTTTTCGCCTCATTGACTATCTCCTTATCTATTTTGCCTCCTTCCTTTCTACCTGTCTCTACAGTTTTTCATTCTGTTTGGCTCTGTTGAACATTTATCTATCCCGTCTGTTCACCTACCTTCCAGTTTGTTTAAAGTACAAGGGTTAATGACCTACCTAGCTACCTACTTTCCAGACTGTCTACCTACCTACCAGTCTACCTATCCACCTACCTTCCAATGTTTACATATATAACTACCCACTGACCTACCTACCTACCTACTGACTAACACTGCATCTTGTAAGGAGTGGCCTCAATCAAATGACCTCGAGGTATTTCTGTCCCTACACGGCAACGATATCTCCTCCCACCACACTCCACCTCCATTATCTTTTCCTGCTATCTCAGTCTACCTCTCCTCCTCCTCCTCCTCCTCTACCTCTTCTCAATCACCTCTCTCATAACCCCTTAGCACATTTATATTAACCTGACTTAGATCCCTAACCCCTTTCACCTTATTGGATAGCCAGGTGTAGTCAGACTGGAGGATCGATTTGACTAGTAACCAAGGAGACTCATTCCTACCTCATCTATGGCTCAGGATTCAAAAAGTGGACCGGTTCCGTTGGATGAAGCAATTTGATTTTAGGTCATATATCAAATTACCAATGTATATATTTGTACAATCATTTTTCAGTTGATGTAGAGGTAAAAATATATGGAATTAAAATGTGAGAAGCCTCCCCCAGTGGTGTAGTGGAGGGGGCACGAGGGGGGGATGGCGTAACCCCACTATTTTCATGGGCGAAGAAATATTTACGATGGTGGTAACAGCAATTTGGAGGAGGAGGAGGAGAGAAAAAGAAAGACGAAGAAGAGAGAAATGGGAGATAATAATGATAATAATAATAATAATAATAATAATAATAATACAGAGAACGGCTGGCCATCGTTAGGAAGGTATATTGATAAGTGTACGAGAATAAGACAAGGAAAACCAAGAAGAAATTCAAGATGTGATGAATCGTATCCCATTTTTTATTTATTTTTTCTGGAGCTACATCACTGGTTTTCCCGACTTAACCCTTTCACTCCAAATCTCTCTCATCCTCTTCTCTCTCTCTCTCTCTCTCTCCAAAGACGCATGGAACTCAACGGAAGTACCCCGTCGCCTCTTTCACGAGTGCATATTGTAATAGGACAATCTGGGGGTCCAAAACACTCCTTCAGAAAACATCAATCATCAAACAAACTGGGCTATCTGGGAACCAATTCCAACCATCCCTCCAAGTTTCAACACACACACACACACACACACACACACACACACACACAGAATTATAATAGATACTGACGTCATTTTGCTGAGCAGTGAATCACCCTGTAAATTCCTGTTCCTCACTACACGACTGTCTGAATGAAGGCGAAGGTGCACAAAAACCATTAGGATTCAGGGCCACGTACTGTTGGTCTTAGGAGGCCCCCTGCCATCTATCCCTTAACACCCTCGCTCCTGTGACTCATTTTTCATATTAACCCCTTGAATCCCATGACGAGACAACTCATATATTCCAACCTTTCTTACCGATATACAGTTTGCACCATCATTTTACCCTCGGCTGTGATGGAGAGGGACGCCTTCACGTGGTGGCACTAAGATAACAAGACGGTGGAGCTGCCCTATTATATAAACATCCCTCAACACCCTCCCTATCCCCAAAAGGAGGATGGTGAGCTGCAGGGGTACGCAACTTCAGCCTGCAGTCCACTGGGTTCACGTTTCAGATGTGCCTGGAAAGTAGTTAAGGCCTGTCTACTTTAACTCGCTATTTGAAAAACCTTAGGAAGTTTCGGAGTTAATATTCTGTTTTATATCTGCCTTACTTACAACCATGGGACTCGTATTATATAAGAAATATATGAAAGAACAAGAAAATAAAGAAGAATGAGAGGAAGAACAACAACAACAAGATTGAGAAGAATGTGAAGATGAATATAAAGAAGAAGAAGAAGAAGAAGAGGGAGAAGAAGAATATGAAGACTGTAACGAAAAATATAAAGAACATAAATAAGACGAATATGAAGAAAAATATAAGGAAGAAAAGAAAAGACGAAGAAAAAGAAAAACAAACAAGAATAAGGAAGAAGAATATGAAGAAGTAGACTATAAAATGACGAAGAAGGTATACAGAGTTACAGACAAGCCATTCGTGAGTTAACATCCCAGTTTATATCAGCCACAGTCAAGAAAATAAGATGCAACCGGAAAAATATCAGTCATTGAAGATGTGCTACAGATATGTTAAAAAGCCTCTTAGGTCCACGTAAGTCCATCTGATTTGCATATCCAAATCTAGTCAAGCTTCTCCTAGTCCTTTGCACAGACGCCTTTGAACTTTGCAATTGCACCTTGTTGCCCTGACACTTGTAAAATAACACTAACACCCTGACACACCTCTGCCAATTCGTAGACGCCTGATATATTCAATTATGTAAATGTTGTTATGATGGTCAGTGGAATATGAGATGCAGCGTTGAATTCTCCACTTCCATTCATGCCACTAGACTTTCTTACCTAATCACGATGCAGTTATTTCCCCTCGTCAGTACACGCAACGGGTCCTCGGGAAGTCAATGAAGTATAATTAAAAAGCTAATTATCTTCCGCAATCACAAGGGTACGTAGTTGCGAGGGGCGAGTTGGGAGATTGCAGGAACGGACGTCAACATCCCCCCGCGGCTAGAGGCAAACTGATGCTACCACTGCCACTGCGCAACCTCACTGTCTTACCTCAGGTTCTTGTTGTGTCTAGCCTCCTCCCCTTCCCATCCCTCTTCCTCCTTCCCTCCCTCCCTACCCTCCAACGGGCCCCACCTGCTATCAACCGTCCCTCTTCATTCCTTTCTTCCTCTACGTAGTCTCTCCTTCCTTCCGTAGCCTCACCTCCTCTTCGTAGTCCATCATTTTCAAAGCTGCCATTTTTGTTTTCCTCGTAGCCTCTATAATTTCCCTTAAAAATCCTCATCCCTTCGTTTTGTTTTCTTGTCTATTTCACTCAGTAGTCTCTCTTCGTAGCCTCCTATTTTTACTTCAGGAGCACTGTTAACCTTCAAAATCCCACAACTGCCTCCACATTGTATAGAAAACTTTCAATTTCCTCTTACGTAGCCAGTCCTTCATTGCCACATGGTTTTCCTCCTACGTAGCACCTTTCTTCCACCTTGCAGCCTGTCTCCCCTTCGTAGCTACGTTAATTCTCTCTCTCTCTCTCTCTCACACATACACAAAGCTTCCGACAACTTTCCTCTCGTAACTCTGGGAATTTTTTATACAGGATTGACGAGGGAAGGAGAGTGGACAATCTTCCCATATCTTCTATCATTCTTACAAAAAGAATACTCAGTGCAACACCTGCGCTTCATAATGGGTTTGAATATTTGACTTTACCATGTGACCTTGGCCTTTGTCCAATTGTTTTCAAAATCTAATGAAATTGTGTGTGTGTGTGTGTGTGTGTGTGTGTGTGTGTGTGTGTGTGTGTGTGTGTGTGTGTGTGTGTGTGTGTGTGTGTGTGTTTAGGGAGAACATGGAAAGCTTTTATTCTCCATTCTTTCTCCTTCCTATCGTAACCAGGGACCGTATTCTCGTCGGTTAAAGAAAGCTCCCTAACAGCTGTTCCTTAGCGATTTATTTGTGGATATGGCTGGTTAATATCCCACTATAGGTTATTTATGCAGAGTATGGTGATATTGGAAGGATTTCGGTGAAACATAATACGTGTAAACAATATAAATCGATTAGGAAAAGGTGTTAAGGAGCATGTGACTAACAGAAAATACCTATACTACGAGACTCCTGGGTATGGTGATGGAGAGGGGGGGGCCCCCTTCAGGTGGTGGCACTGATATAACAGGACAGATGCACTGCCTGGGGATACAAGTGTTCCTCATCCACTCCCCTCACCCCGAAAGGATGATGGTGGACTGTAGGAGAGGGGTAACTTAAGGCTGCAGTCCACTGAGTTCACGTTTCTGATGGGCATGGGACCGCGACATATTACCGGAAAAAAAAAAAATATAGCCTTAAGTCATGGCTCGCCGAGGCTGGTCCATATTAAAAAAAAAAAAAAAAAAAAAAAAAAAAAAATGCTATGACGACTCATTTCTGATCAATGTTTACGGGTTTTATTTTTTCCGGTTCTCTCTCTCTCTCTCTCTCTCTCTCTCTCTCTCTCTCTGAAGTACATACGCAATTGTTAGTTCCCAGACACCGAGCATCATCATCACCACTAATCATCATCATCATAATCATCTATATTCCCACTACGTCAATGACATGCGTTGCTTCTAGGAAATCATCATCATCATCATCATCGTCATCATCATCATCATCATAAACGTCATCATCATCCATTTTCCTACTACGTCGATGAGATGGGCTGCTTCCACATACACAAGAAAAACAAGAGTAGGAAAAGAAATCTCTCATGGTCACGACAACTCTACTGGAGTTTATTTATTTTTATTCCTCGTAACTAAAGACAATTATTTCAGCAGAGAGAGAGAGAGTACAGTCAGCCAAAAAAGTTGTGTCTTCGTTCCGAACCCCGTAAATATTCGAACAGATCAGTGGAAGCAGCGGGGATAGCTTCACAAGTCTGGTAACGTGTCAGACCAGAAGGTGTGTGTGTGTGTGTGTGTGTGTGTGTGTGTGTGTGTGTGTGTGTGTGTGTGTGTGTGTGTGTGTGTGTGTGTGTGTGTGTGTGTGTGTGTGTGTGTGTGTGTGTGTGTGTGTGTGTGTGTGTGTGTGTGTGTGTGTGTGTGTGTGTGTGTGTGTGTGTGTGTGTGTGTGTGTGTGTGTGTGTGTGTGTGTGTGTGTGTGTGTGTGTGTGTGTGTGTGTGTGTGTGTGTGTGTGTGTGTGTGTGTGTGTGTGTGTGTGTGTGTGTGTGTGTGTGTGTGTGTGTGTGTGTGTGTGTGTGTGTGTGTGTGTGTGTGTGTGTGTGTGTGTGTGTGTGTGTGTGTGTGTGTGTGTGTGTGTGTGTGTGTGTGTGTGTGTGTGTGTGTGTGTGTGTGTGTGTGTGTGTGTGTGTGTGTGTGTGTGTGTGTGTGTGTGTGTGTGTGTGTGTGTGTGTGTGTGTGTGTGTGTGTGTGTGTGTGTGTGTGTGTGTGTGTGTGTGTGTGTGTGTGTGTGTGTGTGTGTGTGTGTGTGTGTGTGTGTGTGTGTGTGTGTGTGTGTGTGTGTGTGTGTGTGTGTGTGTGTGTGTGTGTGTGTGTGTGTGTGTGTGTGTGTGTGTGTGTGTGTGTGTGTGTGTGTGTGTGTGTGTGTGTGTGTGTGTGTGTGTGTGTGTGTGTGTGTGTGTGTGTGTGTGTGTGCTGTAATTATTGCTGGCAGTATAATCTGTAATTTTTGTTGGCAGTGTTGTCTAACAATACACCGCACAGTAAAGGCGCTAAATGTGATATTACATCTGATTTAATACCTGTAAATAGTGAAATGTATCGTTAACCTGAAATAATGCCTATAACATGTAGCCAAACAAGCGTTAGCAGAAATGACGAAGTTCTACCCCCCTCCCCAACTTCCTGCCACGGCCTCTCCGCCGGGCATCAACTAGCCACATAACATGGAAATAAAAGACAGACAGCTGTGTTTTTACTGTATGTTTACCTTCTGAACATGACAGGATATATTACATGCCATTACCATGTGTGGTGTGGCACAGAGGCATGCGGTGCCTTCACAGTAATAACGAGAAAAGCATTTGTTTCCACAAGTGGTTAATGTTTTCGTAAAGGGGTATTGAGAAACCTGGCCACAGGTGTTATGCACGGTGATGACACCCAGATATACACCCATCAGCATGACTCAGGCATTCAGTTATCTATATTGGGCGACAGAAAAATTAGAGGCGAGATTCATGTTGTCACTAATAAATGTTGTTTTACATTATCACAACCATGACGTTCCATTAAATTCCAAACACTCGTTATGAAACGTATTCCACTGTCATTCCGTCCTCTGAAGTATTCCAAATATCAAAGATGAATTAGACTTGACAGCCAATGTATATGAAACTGCAATATATTATGATTACTAGTAAATTCATGATGATGCATATGTAGACATTTAGCGACATATTATTAATAAAAATTGACTATAATCCTATCACCCAGTATGTTATTCCCAACAGCTTCCACCCTTCGGTAATGCATGGTATATAAAACATGACAGCACACACACCCTCCACTACCCCACCTCCACCCCCAATCCACCACCGTCTGGTCTGACACAACTGCCAGACTTGTGAAGCTATCCCTGCTGCTTCCACTTATCTGTTCGAATATTTACGGGGTTCGGAACGAAGACACGACTTTTTTGGCTGACTATACAGTACAGAGGAACCTGAGAGTGTTAATACTGTCACCATTACCCCTTTCGTGGTCAATACAACTTTAGTCTGGTTCTGCACCTATCACTGCTTCAAGGGTTTCTGCTCTTATGCACTGTCTGTTGGCATCCCTCCTCTATTGTGGAGTCCGCGTAATACCCAACTAGCAGCACACTTTCACCCTTTTTCTGTTCAGCTCCCCAATGCAAGAGCTAACACTTACTCTCAGCCATGTATGTATGCAACAGGTCAACTCTGGAACGTCTTTCTCAATCTGTATTTCCCTCTGCCTACCGCCAGTCTTTTCAACGCACTGCTTTTTCATTTTATCTCCAAGTGAACGGATCTTGAATTTGGCTATTTCACTTGATTCACTGGATTCTAATAGAGTTAACTGTTTCAAGTCTTCAAAGCCCCTGGTTCCGTTAACAGGAAAAGTAAACTATTCACTGCAGAAAGACGCTGTCAGCAGTGACCAATGAAAAATTATCATACCACATTTCATTCAACACGGACCTTCAAAATTTCCTGGAAGTTACCCGACGTAAAAATGCTTTCCGACTGTCGAAAATACTGGTGTGGTGGGTTTATTTATTTATTTTATTTATCTATTTATTTATTCATACTCTAATAATCGCGCAACTTCCATCATTCTGCTCAAGGACGAGACGGAAGGGACGGAAGGGATATTACGTCATTCTTATACTGCTCTTTTACGCGTCCCGAGTGAGCAGACTTCGTTTAAATTATTTAAGGTAGGTTTCCCCTTCCAGAGAAATTCAGCTTCATGGAATAAACGTTTCTTAAGGAAATTCTCTCCTCTCTCTCTCTCTCTCTCTCTCTCTCTCTCTCTCTCTCTCTCTCTCTCTCTCTCTCTCTCTCAATAATATAACGATTGTTTTAGGTATTGATATGTCTGTAACGCGCGCGCGAGAGAGAGAGAATTTCCTATCGTCACATAACCTCGGTAAAGAGCAGCTGCTTCATATTTTCACCAAGTGTAAGGTGAAGATAGAAAATCTCTCTCTCTCTCTCTCTCTCTCTCTCTCTGACTCACTAGTTCCGCGAAGAATAAAGCAATTTTGTGTCGTGCAAGGCTGTGCCCCCCCCCCCGTGTGTGTGTGTGTGTGTGTGTGTGTGTGTGTGTGTGTGTGTGTGTGTGTGTGTGTCGTGGGGGGGAAGTGTCACCTAGCCAACGTTATCTACTCTCATTCATTCGTCACTCAAGCCCCCAGAATCTCACAGACACACTATCCACGCATACACACTAACCCAGAATAATATACTTAATCTTATTCTGCCGTTCGCTTGCGGCTGACGGGACCAATCTTTTACCCCACCTCATCAATATGCACTGCTTGAGGTATAAATTGTAAAGTACGCTAGATATTACTAAGGCAGCAAGACCGGGATGCACGAAAGGCCTTAAGACTAAACTCGTCCTTATGTCGGGGTGTTTGAGGCTGTTTGCCCGCCGTATCTGGCTAAGGCCGCCTCAACTGCTAAGGCGCGCTCGGGGAAGCCTTACTGTGCTGTGACCCATAAATAAACTCCGATTTTGTATTCTCCATTACACAGACCGGACCACACTTGTTTGGGTATGGAGCTGGTTGTTGCCTATGAATCAGAACGTGGTTTGCGAAGGGGACGGAGGTTCAATAAGTAATGATCTTTTACTGAGACAACAATATCGCCTCTATCGGTGCCACTGCGACAAGGTGCCACGCATCAGCACCTTTAATAGCGGCAGAGGGAATTTAAAGGTCGGAAGCAACTTGGAGATATCATGAAGAGACTGGGGACTAAACAGCAGAAGATAGCGAAGAAAGAAGGATTGGAGACATCAAAGCCCCTCTGATTCGCCTCATACGACAAGCAGGAGTATTGTGGAAGTTTTATTGCCCCCTTGTCCCCCGGGGCAGGCCACGTACTAATCATTAAATATACAAAAAGGGGAACACTGCACCTGATTCCTGTAACACTTTGACGTGTAAAAAGAGAACAGGAAAATTATATTTGTAAACAATGCTTACCAAACTGAAAACTTGAATAACTGGCTTAAATGAGATCCTTACATCAAATCGTGTGGAACTACAAAGCGATTCTTCCATATTAGTTATTACACATGTTGCATATAACAAAATGCGATTACAGTATATAACGAAATGAAGGAAATTACCACAAATCTTTTTATGTTATCCAGCAGTACGTATTTAACAAAACCACTTATTTTTATTTCATCACAGCCTAATACTAAATGCATTCAAAAGAAACTTAAAAGATAAAAAATGTTCACTGTATGAAAACAAGAGAACATTATAGTAGCGTGTATATTAAATAAAGATTTATGTTCTTCCTAAAGCAATTTCTAAAGATTCAGCAATAATTACAGAACTGTTCATATTGCAGTGTGTTGAATTATTGCCAAGAGTCTCTGCCAACTGTCTGCAAGTTAATCATATCAGCAGCTACCATATATATATATATATATATATATCAGCTGCGTTGTTTGCTTTGTTTGTTTGTCCTTCAATCGCGCACAAACCAAGGGCCAGAGACCCCCAGACCCATATATATTCTGAATCAGGGTGCCCCAAGGATGGTTTTAGGGGTCAAAATTCAGATCTGGGTCATTTGAGGCCACCTGTAGTGTTCGCCTTTTTTGGCCCGGGCAACGCCGGGTAACCCTGCACCCCAATTTTTAGCAGGGAGACTCATATGACCTCCAGTTAGGACATACGCTATGTGAGGTTGACCTCCCAGGTCATCTGAGGTTACCTGTCGGAGGTAATTTAAGGTCACCGGTAATAGTAAATAAGTGCACACAAAAACCATGCGTTAGTCTGCGAAGGCTGAAATAGACAGTTCCTGGACGTCTTATAATCCCTCTTCAAAAGCATGAGGTACATGGTCTTTCTGGGGTAAAAACAAATATTGACCTAGAACAAATAGGATTAGAATGTTTGCTTTTTTGGCCCAGCAACGCCGGCTACCCGTGCTAGTGTAATTTTATTTTAAGCTGGACTAGGCGCTCTGCCAAGCGCCCCTTATTGCCTCAGCAATGTTTGCCCATGCATTTTCTTTAGTTTCTTTACTGACATTCCAAACTTTTGCTCCAGAAGTTCTTTCCTCTTCTCATATTGCCCGATAGTTACACACATCTCTTCATCACTAAAGCTGGGGCGTCTATTTTTTATGCCCGACATTGTTTTCATTTATTTACTCCACGATTTACCCTTCACTGGGGCGCAGGCACTTGTGGCTCGCTCTCACTCCCTCCTGATGCTTGAAGCTCCTGTGATTGGTCCAACGTTTCTGCGTTCCCCCGCCTGATTGGTTGACATGGCCTCAGCTGACGCACCCCCACCCCCCCAAACAATGCCTGCAGTTGAGGCCAGCCTTAAGTAAGGCCGACGGGATATATGTAAGTAAGCTTTAACACAAGGCCAAGGATCGTCGTGTATGGGTCTTAGAGGCTGCCGTAGGGGTACTGTACCTTCAATATTTTACGTATGGCTGGCCTTAAGGCTGCCTGCTGACGGAGTTTTGTGCATCCACGTCATGATTATTATTACGGTACCATTTTCAAGGCCTTAGCCAGTACCATGATACATAAAGGTGCAATATTCCTAAATAATAATAATTATGATGATGACGACCGTCATCATCATCATAATATTCCTAAATGATGATGACATTGATAAACAAAAAAAAAAAAAAGATACGGAACAACGCAGGACATTGCAAAACAACCACCACCACAACAGAAGAAACCTGTTAGTCAAGTATGGGGGAAGAAAAAGATAAATTTCGTCACTCAGAACCCGCCCTGGTCCACTACTACTACGTCACTTCAGAATCTCCCCTAAGACCCTACGTGGCACCTCCTACGCGGCGATTTATTTTGCCACCCAAGAATATGAAGGTATGCGCACGACACTCCCATATACCTTGCGTCATATAACGGAAGCAGCAAGGCGGGGAAGTTTCTGTAGTTTTTATGTGTTTCAAGTAAGAGAAAAAGCAATACAGCACGTCTTTCCCTGCTTCCAATACAATATCATACAAAACTAAATCGCTAGTGAAAAGGTGCAAAGGAGTTCCCTGAGCCCACTGGAATATAACCCAGGCTGTTTTATCACCTGACGGAACTGGGTCACTCTGAATTTTTATACCAGGTCGTGGTTGAAGGAAATTCGATGTCTTAGTTATGAGGCACGAATGAGTCTCCTTGGTTACCAGGATAATCAACCCTCCAATCTGACTACACCTGGGCTCGTATTCTCGGTAATTAAGAGAGCTCCCTAACACCTCTTCCTTATCGACTTATTTTTTGCATACAGCTGGTTAATATCTTTATACGTTACTTATGCAGAGTATGGTGATATTAGAATGATTTAAGTAACACCGAAGAGGACGGTACGGTTTAAACAAAGTAAATCGCTTAGGAAGAGGTGTTAAGGAGCCATCAACCGAGAAGACAGGGTTTAGGGGTCTTCGTCAGGTTATAAAAAAAAAAAAATCATCTACGCGAATCAAAAATCATGGTGAAAATATCCTATACCATTTTCACTTTAACCTGGCTTAATACTGACATCTCTCCACCTTGAATATTGAGCTGTGACAAGAGATTAACATTAGAATACGATGCTAGTCACGAAGAAGTGCTGTGGAAGGGATGTAGAACCGTAGTACTGTCTCGTGCCTTGAGCAACTGAGGAAAGAAGCTGCAAAAAGGACGAAAATCTCAATCTATACTCTTTTTACTCTGACTTGGCCCAAAACTGTCATCTCTCCGTCTTGAATACTGAGCTGTGACGAGAGGTTAACACTGGAATACTAGTCACGAAAAAGTGCTGTGGACAGGATGAAGAGCTACAGCATTGTCGAGTCTGCCTCTGAGCTACGTGTTTTTGTCTTTCCTTCCCCTGTTTTTCTGTCTTTCCTTCCCCTGTTTTTCTGTCTTTCCTTCCCCTGTTTTTCTGTCTTTCCTTCCCCTGTTTTTCAGTCTTTCCTTCCTCTGTTTTTCTTTCCTCCCCCCGTTTTTCAGTCTTTCCTTCCTCTGATTTTTTCTCTTTCCTTCCCCTGTTTTTCTGTGTTTCCTTCCTCTGTTTTTTCTCTTTCCTTCCCCTGTTTTTCTGTGTTTCCTTCCTCTGTTTTTTCTCTTTCCTTCCCCTGTTTTTCTGTCTTTCCTTCCCCTGTTTTTCTGTGTTTCCTTCCCCTGTTTTTCTGTCTTTCCGTCCTCTGTTTTTCTGTCTTTCCGTCCTCTGTTTTTCTGTCTTTCCTTCCTCTATGTTACAAAAGGACGAAAATCTGGATGAAGCGAAGGTCAAAAGATAACGAGCTTCCAAACATCACCAAAAAACGATCTGGCTTGTTTTATCATTATTGTGTCTGATAAGGGGGAACGTTGTGGACTCCAAGCGTTTGTACCTTATCACGCGTACTCCTTATCTGTCAAGAGGTGTGTGTGTGTGCGTGTGTGTGTGTGTGTGTGTGTGTGTGTGTGTGTGTGTGTGTGTGTGTGTGTGTGTGTGTGTGTGTGTGTGTGTGTGTGTGTGTAGCCACGTGGGAGAGGGAGTAGCTGTGTGGGAGAGTGAATGGGAGGGTGGGTGGGACAGAGGGTGGGTATGTGGGACAGTGAATAAGAAGGTGGGAGAGGGGGTGAATATGTGGGAGAGTGAATAAAAGGGTGGGTGGGAGAGGGGGGGTAGCCACGTGGGAGGAAGGGTGGGGCGAACTGGTTGTAGTCAAGATACTTTGGGTGGTGGTGGTGGGGTGGGTGAGTGCGGGTGGGAGGTCAGAATATTTTGGTTGGATGTCAAGTAGGCCTATGTGGTTTAAAACAATGATGCTACCTGATTTGCGACAGATTTCGAAGTCAAATTTGTTCACACACACACACACACACACACACACACACACACACACACACAAACGAGGAGGAAGAGACTGAAAAGAAAGCTCTATCTATCTATCTATCTACTCCCAGACGCCTCAATCCCGTTTGGGGTGGCCACAAACAAATCGCCTCCAAGTCGCCCTGTCCCCCGCCATTTCACTGCCCTGCACCCAACTCACACCCTCCTCTCTCATATACCTCTCCACCCCATCCCTCCATCTCATCCTCGGCCTCCCCCTCCCTCTTCCCCCCTCCACCTCACTCACATACACTCTCTTCGTCAGTCTTTCACCCTCCATCCTCTCCACATGGCCAAAGAAAGATGCAAAGGAGAAAAAGGGGGGGAAGATAAATAAATGTAATACTAAGGAAGAGAAGGACGAAGAGGAAGATAAAACAGTGAAGAAGAACAACAACAAAAACAACAACTGTATAACCGAAAAAAAGGGCACTAAAACAAAAACAAAACTAAGCACCCGACGCTCTCATACAGGAGGCAAAAAACGAGAGAGAGAGAGAGAGAGAGAGAGAGAGAATGACGAAACCAGTATGTGTTTTTGCCCTAAAGGAGAAGGAAAACAGTATATTCCGTGAACCAAGCGGGGGAATCCAGACTTGATTACGCCATTCTACCTGGAACCGCAATGAGAGAGAGAGAGAGAGAGAGAGAGAGAGAGAGAGAATGTATGTAAGTCTTTGCTGTGTGTGTGTGTGTGTGTGTGTGTGTGTGTGTGTGTGTGTGTGTGTGTGTGTGTGTGTGGTATAAGGTGGTACGGTTGGCACAAAAACTAGTATAAACCACCACCACCACCACTAATACCACAACCTGCCACACCACCACCTCCACCACCACCACATTTCACCTCCACCACAATTACCACCACGACCACCACCACAATCACCAATCCATCTCATTCCACCACACACATCTCTTCTCACCCCTCCACCACCATCACCACAGCCTGCTACCATCACCACCACCACAACCACCAACACAACCACACCACTAGCATATCTGAACTCACTCCGTCATCACCGCACCACCATATTTCATCTTACACATCCCTCTCACCACAACTAACATCACACTCCATCACAAACCATCACCACAATATCACTTATCATCATCATCATCACAATCATCACACCATCAAACTCCATCACCATCATCACATCACCACACCATAACTCATCACCACAACTCACTCATCCTATCACCACCACCACCACCACAGTCTTATCTCACATCATCATCACATTATCATCATCATCATCACCACAACCACATCACACCACCTCAATCCATCAGCAGCAGCAGCACTTCTCATTCAAGCAGTTTGTGTGTGTGTGTGTGTGTGTGTGTGTGTGTGTGTGTGTGTGTGTGTGTGTGTGTGTGAGAGAGAGAGAGAGAGAGAGAGAGAGAGAGAGAGAGAGAGAGAGACTGTTGCTCATAGATAATAACAGCCAATAATCTAAACCTGGCAGTAGTAACATAAGGAGTTTGCTTATTCCGTCGGACGATGCATAAAGGCTGTCCCCTGCATCATGGGATTAGGATGGACAATAATGCGATAAATAATAGTACTGTGATAAATAATAACATTGGGATGATAATAATGGGATCAATAGAAATAATGGGAGAATACGTGAATAAGTAATAATGATGGGATAAATAGAAGTGGGTTAATTTATAATAATGAAATAAACAGGAAATAACGGGGCAATTAATGATGATGATGATGATGATGATGATGATGATGATAATAATAATAATAATAATAATAATAATAATTATGGGATACCGGTACATGGAAAAGTGCGATAAATTACAAGAGAAATATAGGAAATAACGGGATAATAATAATAATAATAATAATAATAATAATAATAATAATAATGGGATATACAGAGAAGAGGGATAAGTTATAATTATGGAATAAACAGGAAATACTATACTGGGATATTAATAATAATGGGATAAATAAAAAATGTAATAAACAACAATAGTGGATATAGAAAAAATGGAATAAATAATAATAATAATAATAATAATAATAATAATAATAACAACAACAACAACAATAATAATAGGATGAACAGAAAAACATCCTAACATCCTATCCCATATCATTCCCTTCGAGGTGTAAATGTCCCAGGCTAACCTAACGTTAATTCACTATCATTAAGGGTAGGTGACCCTAACCCCCTTACTGGCATTACATCAGCGTGTCAAAATCCTCAATCCCGATGGGGGTACTCATTTTCTTGTATATTCTTTGCTTTTATCTATTTATCAATCTGTCTATGATTGTGTACGTATCTTCCAAAGGCTGATGTATCTTTTTATTAATTTATTTTTATTTATTTACTTGTTTCGTATAACTTGCTTCAGAGCTCATGACAAACCAAGGCTGCAACCTATCATTCGTCTTTCTGGGGTGATGTTTTAGCCAACTCATCTGCTGTATCACTGATGTGAAGGCCAACATCAGACGAAATCCATGTATAACGAACCTTCAACACAGTCACTTGGGAAAAATAAACATGTTCGCCTAATGCTTCACCTCTTCTACTTGTCACTTTCCTCTGCTGGTTAATATTCCTATGAAAAGAGAGGCTCGGTATGTTTCTACGCCCTAATATTTCACCTTTTCTACTTGTCACTTTCCTCGGCTGGTTAATATTCGTAAGCTAAGAGAGGCTTCGTATGTTTCTATGCCCTAATATTTCACCTAATCTACTTGTCACTTTCGTCTGTTGGTTAATATTCCTAAGCTGAGAGAGGCTTCGTACGTTTCTCTGCCCTAATATTTCACCACTTCTACCTGTCACTTTCCTCTGCTGGTTAATATTCATAAGCTGAGATAGGCTTGGTATGTTTCTATGCCCTAGTATTTCACTTACACCTGTCACTTTCCTATGCTGGTTAATATTCCAAGGCTGAGAGAGGCTTGTTATGTTTCTATGCCCTAATATTTCACTTCTGTCACTTTTCTCTGCTGGTTAATATTCCTAGGCTGAGAGAGGCTAGGTATGCTCTAATATTTCACCTTTTCTACTTCTCACTTTGCTCTGCTGAGAGAATATGTTTGTCTGCCCTAATATTATATCTCTTCTGCTTGTCACTTTATTCTGCTGGCTAATATTCCTGAGATGAAAGAGGCTTGGCATGCTTTTCAAGCCAAGGATGATTTTCCCTGATATGCTGCATCAGGGAGGAAAGTGACGGACATGCTCAAAGTGTGAAACAGTGGAATTGCAAGCCAACTTCTGTCCCTGGCTGTACCTATAAATGGCTTCAGAAACACTTTATAATTGTGAGATACAGTTAACGCCTTCAGTCCGATGACGTCTTCCACCGCGTTATTGTTATCTCTAGACAATTTTAGCCATCTAAAGGGAAAACTCCTCCTCCTCCTCCTCTGCAAAAAGACCGCGCCTTGCTCACTACAATTGCACACACACACACACACACACACACACACGCTCGCTGGTGCAGTGGTAACGCTCTAGCTTGCCATCTGGTAGACGGGAGTTCGCGCCTCGCTCAGGTTGCGAAAAGTTTCACTGACGAAGTGGGTGGTTACTGTCCCCCTCGAGCAAGGGGACGGGTGTGTGAGTGTGTGAAGGTCACAGCCTTGCCCTTAGATCGGACTATATGAGCTCTCAGCTCCCTTCCGGGAGGGTAAAAGCTGACGATCACGACCATCAAGTGATCCTGACCGACCCGGTGAATTACACACACACATTATATCAAGGTATATAAATGCGCAAACAAACACTTAACTCCAACATTAACAACAAAAACATGCAAGATACACATACAAGTATATGTCTATTTTGTTATATCTACTGTCCCTTAACCAATTTTTTCCTACTAAATACATAAAAATAAATGAAGAGTGAGGAGGGAAAGGGGGAGAGTGAGAGAGGGAGGATGGGAGGAGTTGGCCTTGAACATGACTTCTCTCCTTCCTTCCAGGCATTCCCTCCGTCTCTCCCTCCCTCCCTCCCTCCCACTATCTCCACCCCTCCTCCTCTCCCTCACCACAGTATTCTCGCATTTATTTTTAGTTCTCCACACCACACTTACTGCGTTTAGCACCTCGGTTTATCTCTTATTTCGTTCGTTCTTCCCAACACTTATTAATTTGGTGCCATTCCTTTAATTCTTCACTAGTTCACTTTACACTTGATACCTCTTTTTTTTTTGGCAAATCTCCCCATGCAATCTTTTTCTTCTTTTTTTATTTATGTGTTTTAAGGGGATTTGAGGAGTACCGGTATAAGGAGTGCAGCTTGGTGGGATGGAAGGAAGTGGTGGCGAGTTAAGATGAAGGATTTCTTCTTTCATTACTTTCATTTCTTCATTCATCCATCCTTTCTTCCTTCCTTCCTTCCCTCATCCATCCATCCTTTCTTCCTTCATCCGTTCATTATTTCTTCCTTCCCTTCTTCACCCATCCATCCATTACTTCCTTAATCCATCCATACATACGAGTAGGCCTAATCATTTCTTCCTCCTTCCTTCATTCATCCAGCCATCATTTCTTCCTTCCCTCACCCATCCATCCATTTCTTCCTTCCTTCCTTCATTCATCCATCCATCCATGCACCATTTCTTTCTTCCCTTCTTCACCCATCCATCCATTTCTTCTTTCCTTCCTTCCTTCACCCATCCATCATTTCCTCCTTCCTTCCTTCATCCATACATCATTTCTTTTTTCTTTCCTTCAACCAACCACCATTTCCTCCTTCCTTCCTTCATCCATCCATTGTTTCCTCATTCCTTCATCATTTTTTCCTTCCTTCAACCAACCACCATATCCTCCCTCCTTCGTCCTTTCATTTCTTTCTTTCTTCCTTCCTTCAACCATCCATCCATTTCTTCCTTCCATTCAGTCATCCTACATTCATTCAGTCCTGCCTTGCTTCTGGTTCCCTCCTTCCTTTTTTATATGTACCGTAGACCTTTGACACTGACCAAGGACGAGAGAGAGAGAGAGAGAGAGAGAATTTTCAAGGTTCTTGAGTGCTGTGAATGATAAAATGACATGCTGAAATGAGTGGAGGTATGACATAAAAAACAACAGTTACTTTACAAATTTTGCTTGAATTAGTACCTGTTGAGACTATTCAGAAGGGTTGTTTCGGGTGTTTAGATGATTATTATGATATTACACAATCTTAGTGATTATATATGACTGCAGTACATAATGCTTGCTTTGCAGTTCTGATTAACTTAGTTGGAATTCATACATGTGCCCCCATGCTCATAAAAACATCCGTCCAAGGAAAAAACTGCTTTTTCTTATTCTGGGTGATCTGTCTGACCATTTCTGATGGGAAAAAAAAACAACCCCAGCTCCTGTGTTCACAATGCCCAAACTTGTCCAGTATTAAAGGCTTAAGCACTTCACTATGATGATGCTTCATTTTATTCTTGCTACCTTCATATTATTTCACTCAAGAAACACTTCTCATACTGATGGGATAAATGAAGCCTAAAATCTAATCCCTACTTTCTGAAGTCTCTCTTAAGATGAAATATAAGTCTGATAGTAGCAAAAATTAAGAAAAAAAAAAAAAGACATCTTAGGGCTGAAATGGTTAAAGAATACAGTATCTACATCACAGTCAAATGGGTGGAACAGACAGACAAGAGTTGGTGGGTTATAATCATAAGGTGTTAGAGAGGGAGTTTTCCATGAAAATGGACTTTGTAGATTCACCAGTAAGCTATACGGTCAGTCAGAGCTTTCTCTTAGAAATTTGATAAGGATGGCTGAGGTGGGCAAACAGGAATGGGCAGGACAGACTACGATGATGGAGAGGCAGGTTAAGAATAGTGCATGATGAGCTTTATATGAAGGACAGTATTTTGCAGATACCCAATAATTACCCAGAGGATAAAAGGTATCAAAGTGTGTGGAGGGGGAAGAGAGAAAAAGGGTGAAGTGGGCAGAGATGAAAGAGTGGGACAGCCTGAGATAATGGTTGGTGGGGCAGGGTGAGGGTAGCACACCTTGTAAAGAAGAGTGTTGTAGCTTACATTATGATGTGATGGCTTAAATAAGCATTTTCTCCTGTAAGAAAGGACACACAAATTATACAAATACCTGGACATCTTATATGCATTAAAATACTGCATAAATGAAAGCAAAGGGTTCATGCACTGCCATAAGTCTAACTGGGTCAGCTAAAGTCAGTCCATTTTTACCTGATGGCACTGGACCAATCCCACAATTTCAATACTAAATCATAGTTGCATGAAATCTGATCTGCCTTAGTTATGCAACAGTAATAAGTTTCCTTGGTTACTGCTATCAGTTTTTCACCTGAAGGAACTGGGTCACACCACCTGCACACCCTACTGTCATAACAAATTCAATGAACCTTACTTATGTGGTAGAAATGAGTCTCTTTGTTTACTGTAGCCAGTTTACTTTGACAGAAAATGGGCCACAAACCACAAGAAATTCTATTATTTTCTGATTATGAGGTAGGAATGGGTCTCCATGATTTGGCTACTATTGTTCATTCACCTTAACTTACACAAATTTTCATCTTTTTAACATTTTTCACATAGCTCGGTGAAGTTTGAAAACACTGCCAAGCGCTGCTAATACAAAGGCAACAGCGCCCATTCGTCAGTACCAGTATCTCTGTGGCAGAAAAAGACAACACTGTGGTTCTACATCCTTTCTGAGGTTGCTACTTCTTTAGGAAAAGAATCATATTCTAGAGTTACCATACTCTATGAAAATAACTCTCCATTCAAGATGAAGGGATGCCAATTTCAAGCAAAGGTAAAGCATACACATTAGTCAAATCAGCACCCCAGTCTGACTGCAGCAACACTGCTGAGCTGAGAGGTGTTAGGGATATTTGACAAGTGTGGACAACATGGTATAGTAATACGTAGGAATGATGCTAAATCAGTAGTGACAATGCATAATGTGACTACAGTGCCATTACGATGTCATCTTCCGGTTGATATAAAAATGCCAATATTCCTCTCATGTGTTACTCAGCCAACATATTCACTGTAATTACACTCATAGGTTAAATATAACCACTGCTGGACTACTGTTCTACGAGAAAACCAACTAGGATCAATTCCAACTTCTTTTTGCGCAAAATGGACTCTTTGAATCTTCCAAACACAAAAGTGGCAGGTTGAATGCAGCTCACGAAATACTGTATCTATTAAAGCAGTCAACTCACATATTACAGGGCTGGCAGTGCTGTAGTTCCTCGGTGACACTCATATGAAGCCGACGACGGTAATTGAGAAGTCTGTCGTGAACTGATTGGAGGGCAAAACAAAAGTAGATATTATCACTGCTCTAGAATAGGCACCAATTTCCATCAGCTGATCCACACGCACATTTCTACTCAGTTTATCCTGTTTGAAGACATGAGTTAACGTAGATGATTATCAAGATGTTTTTAGTGGTTGTCCATTCTTTATTTACCAGCCAATAAAGTTAGTGCAAAGACGGGAAAGTAAAAACCCACTTTATCACTAAAAATTGAAGTAATCGAAGTAACACAAACTGTGTTTTGAAATGTCATTGTTTACTAAAGTCAGCTGAGACATTGCCAGGCCTTTCTTTTTGTTTTGTTTTTTTATCAAAAGGTTGTAATATATTACAGTATGTTATAGCGT
Organism: Coenobita brevimanus; assembly: GCF_032717465.1. Classification (NCBI taxonomy): domain Eukaryota; kingdom Metazoa; phylum Arthropoda; class Malacostraca; order Decapoda; family Coenobitidae; genus Coenobita; species Coenobita brevimanus. The sequence continues at coordinate 2,301,006 of NC_136983.1, read as the reverse complement.
TATTTTGTTTCAAAACATGAACCCAATGCTCATTTTCTTCATAGTAATGAATACTAACTGATTTTTTTCTTTTTTTGTAATTTCTTTCGCTAACAGAACACCTGTACTAGTGATGTAGCAAAAGTCTATAAAGAAAAGAAAATACAATTACTGGTGCATTGTCATGTGAAATGAACATCTAACAGGAGAGATATTTACTAAATTATACTTCATGTGGATTTCTTGTAGGTTGATGGCTCCCACTTGTCTCATTCTGTTTATTATATCTTTTATTTTCTTTGATCAATTTTTTGAAGTGTAAAATATTTTTCATATGACACACTCCTACAGAATAGTTTTATATACATGAGAATTTTAGTAATTTATCTTAAAATATTACAATATAAATATACACCATATTGGTAAAGTGAAACTAGTGAACACATTCGGACGTGGCGCCACAACTAGTCACTTGATCATAACAAATCCTCTGAAACTCGGGATAATTTTTACAACCGTGGCCAAAGATGGGTATATTTTCAACCAGCTCGCCCTTCGACCAGTTTGTCGGTGAGTTTCATCGTTCTTGTAAGGAGTTAATGCTTTTGAAATCACAAGTAGCAAAAGAAAGTTCGAGAAAGCCTTGTTATGCCAATTTCCGCCTTTCTCTGATCTACAAAAGGATGTTGCTATTGCGATTGAGCATGGAAGGGGTATCCCCGCTGGTAATCGTATGTGCGTGAGTGTATGGCTGTTGTGCAGGATTGGTAGCGAAATGTAATGTTATTAAGCCAGTACTTCCGTGTGAATGATTGTGACGTCAAGGTTGTGAGTCACGGCTGGCTGTCAGATGTTTTGAAGGCATTTATATATCCATTAGTCATTTCATGTGTATATTTGTTTTTCTGTCTGTGTTCTTGTGTATGTGTATTTGCCATTTTATTTCAAGGATGGTTATCTGGTTACGTAAAGGGGGCCTCGTTATTTAATTGCATACTTATATTTTTTAGTTTATTTTACTATTTATCAGTTTCTGTAACACCTGTCAGGGTAATCTTTATGGAGACAGGAGCATCTTTTAAAGTAAGAAAAATTTTACCCTCCTCTGAATTTATTAAGTGTTTCTGTAAAGCTGTACAGAAGTCAGTTTTGAGTATGAAGAAGGTCTATCAGTAAACAAGGAATATATGATTAAATAGGGGAAAAGTTAGGTTAGGATAAGTCAGATTATGCAAGTATAAAGTAGATTGTTAGGATAAATTTTGTTAAGTTACAATAGTTTAGTGTAAGTTTGGATAAATAGGCACTGATAAGGCAACCTTTAAGGAGATGTAGGACCATCTTATTTTGCAGTTTTCTTCAGTTTTTTCTTCGCCTTAACTCTTCATGAGCCTTTTAATATATTCTGATTGCATTTCTAAGTTTCAGTGTGTTTTAGTTTTTTTAAAAGTAGTGAAAAGCATTTCAAAAGTGTGTTGTTAACAGATCCTAATGGTGCCAAAGACAAACAGGTGCCATCGTGTGGTGCGCAAAGCCAGATGGTTGCCATCTTAGAGTGCCCTTTTTTTTTTGTCTTCTTTTTTTTTTTTTTCTTTTTTTTCAAAATTACCCTTGTCAGTGTCTGTTTATCAAAACCTAACCTAAATTTTTGTAACTTAACCCAGCCTTTTATTAAAGAGATGATCCTGTGTCTCTGTAAGAGTTACCACTGATAATGATAATTTTGTTTAAAAATGTCATTCTATGATGGCATCCGTCTGTATTCACCTGCCACAAGATGGCATCCATTTGTCTTTGGCACCACTTGGGATTGTAAATATCCATTTGTCTTTGGCACCACTTAGGATTGTAAATTGACCGGACAAGTACCGCATTTTAATTGCTTATCTCCACTTTTTAAAGAAATAAAAAACATTGAAAACTAGAAAATGCACTCAGAAAATACTCAAAGAAACCTATGAAGAGTTAAGTTAAAGAAAAAATGGAAGAGAATTGCAAAATGAGTGGTTCTGTGCCTCCTCAAAGGTTACCCCTGTCAATGTATCTCTTGACTGGCAATCAGATGAAAAAATGCCTCACCCTTTACCTGTCTATCTGTTGCCAAGTGTGTCCAGACTGATGTATAGCCTATATACTGCATAATTATTTTGTACCAAAATACTGAAAATAAAATTTGGAATATTCTGTCTGAATAAAGGTATGTACAGTATATAATGTGTCATGGATTGAAGGAGGTATCACAGATGGACAGAAGTAACTGCAAGCCCCCACTTGTTAAATGCTGTGTTGGTGATCATTTGTGGAATGAAGTTCAACAACTGTTTCAGCAATCCAGATATCTTTCTGTATGGCCAGGACAAGGAATTGGAAAGCTTTGACATCAACTTTGTGGGCAACATATAATATAGAGGCACCATTTTTTTTTTTTTTTTTTTTTTTTTTTAATAGATCTGTGATACTTAGGGTCAAAAAGAAACAGTGTCCTTATTTTGTGTTAATTCATTTAATGGTAAGAATTAACGCCTGTGTTTTAATGGGTGAAGTGATTGCTACTTGTGCTTTTAACCTTTTAAATGAACCAAAACCATGTCTCACTTAAAGTGCTGTAGTATTTAGCCTACATGCAAGCTAGACTTGTGAAGACTGGCTTTGTGGCAGAACACACATGTATGATTATTTATTATGAGTAGGTCACCTCAACATACATAACATCTTTCGTGATGATGTTTTTTCACTTGCTGCATGGCTACCACAACCATGATTCTGATGTCTTGCTTCAAAACTTACACAGGCACCCCTTGTAATACCTGGGGTGAGTTCTAAAATATCGCATCTTTTGCCGTGTAACTGCTGTAGTACATTAAGCTTCCAAATATCCATACAAATAAAGCCAAAGTCTGTTCAATTACCAGTAAGTGGAATTTATGAACGATTCAGTGCTGTATAGTACTAACTCCCAAAACCCTTCAACCCCCTCATGAATCTTGCTGAAGATGTTACTATTAGCTTAATGGTTTGATAAGAGTTCAACCAAGGGCAACATTTAATCCTGTCTGTCAGGGTGCATAATACTGTATTTGGCTTATTTTTGCCCTCTCCAGACAATTTTATTAAGCTTAGGTTAAACTTTTTAAACTATAGGGGTTAGTAACAGCTTTTATTAACCGCTTCACATCCAGAGAGCTCTCCTAAGCTGAAATAATATCTAGTAGTAGTAAGAAATGGAAAAAACAAAAATGATGTACTGTACTTGGAATGAACGAGTTAAATCCCTGCCTCTGCACACAATATCGTATACCGGTAATGTACTTGCATAGGAGCCATAGTAATAGTCAACTCAGTTCGTGTGAAAAGAGGAAATTGAAAGTAAATGAGAATAAGAGTAAAGTGATGAAGTGCACAAGGTTGGTAGGGGGATGAATATAGTTTTGAATGGCGAGTTGCTCAAGGAGGTAGAGTGTTTTAAATATCTAGGGTCACATGTTGCTGTGGATGGAAGAATAGATGCAGAAGTGAAGTTTAGAATAATTGAAGTAGGAAAGGTGCTGGGAGGAATGAAAAGAGTGTTTAGATGTTGTTCACTTAGAATGGATGTAAAGAGAAGGCTGTATGAGGGTGTTGTGGTACCGACTGCGTTATATGGGGCTGAAACATGGAATTTGGGTGTAGCAGAGAGGAAAAGTTTGAATGTAATGGAGATGAAGTGTCTGAGGAGTATGTGTGGAGTGACGCATATGGATTGAGTGCAAATTGATGAAGTGCGAAGGAGAACTGGAGTTGTTCGGGAGATGGCTAGTAGAGTTGAGCAGAGGGTGTTGCGATGGTTTGGGCATATGGAGGGAATGGATAGTGAGCGATTGGTAAAAAAGATAACTAGATCTGATGTGAGAGGTGTAAGGCTGAGAGGAAGACCACGAATAGGATGGATGGACAGTGTGAAGAAAGCGCTGGATGCGAGAGGAATGTCTGTTGAGCAAGGAAGAGTGGCTGTGCGTGACAGAAATAAATGGAGAGAAATTGTGAATGAATAAGTGATGACGTAGCCCTGAGGGGATATTCACCCACATTTGGTCTGATCAGCTAGTCAGGTCAGGTGCGGGTAAGGGGATGGGTCTGTTATGATGTGGCAGGGGTTAAACCAACTCTGCTGTCGGGCCCTGCTGCAGATGTCACTGATTGCATTGCGCAATTGACCCTTGTGCGGTGTGGTGCGATGAGGATCTGTCCGTTCTACCCTTTGGGGCTAAGATGCGAATGAATGTGTTTGCGTGGATAAGTAAATGGGGAATGTGTCGTCCTGTCTAGCCTACCTCCCTTTCCTTGGGGGAAGCAGCCTAGGTATATAGATAGATAGATTTTTCTTCATTATGAAGAGTAAATGACATTTATTATTCACTGACAGCATATTCTTGTACCAGTACCTACTGTACCGGTACATGATTCTTTTCAGAACTAACAGCAACACCAAATATTTCATTCAGTGCACTTGATCCTGGCCTTCAAGAATGTTTTGTACTTTTCAGATCTAAAGCTGCACCATATGGGGAACACTGGTGAATATATTTGTGTGGGAAGAATACCAGTACCTGCATAATCACCAAATGGTGAAAATAATGTCTGAAAAATAATAATAATAATCCCTGTGCTGGGGACTCTATCAGTACCTTTAATTTATCCTCTCCTGCTTTCTTTTCAGGGTTCTACCTACCCCAATTATTACTGTGGAAAGAGGGTTAGAAAACGATGTTGATGATAACCTAAATATCCTTGTATCCACTTAGAATGAGGAATGAATGACAAGGATTGAGAACAAATATTTACAGTACTGTATTAACACAGGTAAATAAAACTGTGTCTGTATCCCCTCAGAACGGGCAACAAGTGAGAAGAACACAAGTGAGGACTGGGGCCAGATTATGGACATTTGTGACCGCGTGAAGGAGAGTACCACCGGATCTAGAGACTGCCTTAAGTCCATTGTTAAACGACTCAACTCAGAGAATCCCAGGGTTGTTCTGCAGGCTATTACAGTAAGTTGTTGTGATCTGAAGTTGTCATTGGTCTGTATTCTTGTCAACTCAGAAAGCTCTCTAGTACTTCTTCCTTGCCAGTTTGTTTCTGCATACAAGTAGGTAATATTCTTGTCAGTAATATTTATGCAGTCTATATGAGTATAGTATTATGAAACTATAAATAGGATAAAACAGTACTGATGTGTACTGTTTAAGATAACACACCAGAGAACAGGTTTTAATATGTTCTTTAACCCCTCGGCTGCGAATAGCATTGCGGAAATGCTGAACAGTAGACTCCTGTATACATTCTGGAAGAGCCCTGTGCAATATTGTGAACTTTTTGGTCATTTCTCATGCCTATTGCGTGCTTATGCTTGATGAGTGGGTCGTGAATCGTCAGTGTGGAGTGTAAACTTTGTCAGAATAATATGTTTGTTTAGGGATAAGTGGTTCGCAACACATAATGAAAACTTTTTTTTTTTTTTTTTTTTTTTTTTTTTTTTTACCAGTCTTCCCTCACCACAGACATAGAAAATGTTTAGGACCGCTGCAGCCTATGGGTTAAACTGACAAGAATATGACCCATTGTGTTTGCTCAGTTAACCACTTCATTATGATTGCCTGCTACCATATTTATTATACAGTACAAACTCTCCAAATCCAAAATGCATGTGTCCAAAGACTAAGGAAAATTGAATATTTTGTAAAGTAGACCCATAATCATAAATATAAGAAAATCATGTAAAAGAACAGCCAACAGTACCTTGAACAGTATTTGCAGTGAAATTCCAGTACCTTGTATTAGTAGTATGTCATTTGTTGTAATGCATGTCCACAAATAAACTTTGTCTCCCAATATACATTGACTGTCTTAGGATAGATGATATCAACACCCTCCTACAGCATGAAAAATTATTTTGTGGAAGTTTTTGGAAATTGGATGTTAGGGTATTGGAGGTTGCACTATATTACTGTTTTTTTAAAGACAGTGTTACTCAGGTTAATAGAGCTTCTGAACTGTAGTGGTTAACCAGGGTGGTACAAGGCATTTGCATTCTACCATGGGAATTGCCTCATCCAGTACTTCACCACATCATTGCAGCTGCTGTACACACACACACACACACACAGACACACACACACACACACACACAGCTTTGCCCTTAGATCGGACTATATGAGCTCTCAGCTCCCTTCCGGGAGGGTAAAAGCTGACAATCACGACCATCAAGTGATCCTGACCTACCCGGTGAATTACACACACACACACACACACACACACACACACACACACACACACAACTATAATAATATGCTTGTTTCTTAACTCAGTTTTAGTGAAAGGAGCTTGATTATGCATACAGTATAATAAAAGTCCCAAATATGATACTATATTATGTAAAGCATTATGATATTTCAGGATTACTGTACCACCGTTTTTCTGGTACTGCATGTAGTCTTCTGTTTTACAGTCTCTTGCCTTATCTGCAAATCACACAATGCAAAGCTACTTTACCCTCATTATTTCAGTATTTTTTAAAGTTTATTATTTTGTATTAGTCTAACATAATGACTAGATGTATACTGAATTATCATCATTGAGTTTCAGAGAAAATGGAGGGCTGTGAGGAGTAATTGTAGGTCCGTGAAGAGTATTCACAGCTTGCAGGAATGGATCTCTGTTAATACTGTACGGAACTTGAAATTGGGGAACATTAGCAGATCAGCTTTATAGGTAGTAAGGAAGCATAATAAGGAGTTTTCATTAATTGATTGTGTGCCTAATGGCAAAAAAAAAAATGTGTACCAGAAGGATTAGTATTGTACATTATAGGAAGGACATGTAGATATGAAGAGGTGAGAGGGAAAAAAAAAAAGTTCATAAACCCATTTGCCATAAAATATCTATGGACTACTGAAATGTTCGGGAGGTACTGTACCCAGAGTACTATAAATCAGTACACCATTTTCAAAATTCATTGTTATGATTTACCCAACAGTTGCTTGACGCATGCATCAATAACTGTGGAAGGAAATTCCTGCTGGAAGTTGCAAGCCGAGACTTTGAGCAGGAGCTGAAGAAACACCTGACCAGCACACGCACCCACCACAAAGTATGTACAATGTCTCCCTCATTAACACCTTCAGTTTGTTGGCATATGGTTACTCTTAAGTCATTTGGTTGTTGTTTGTAATAATGTAGTGTTACTTGTGATCTGTTGTGCCATTCTTGCACAGATTTAGCCATGAAGTGTAATGTACTGTACATCTTAAACAACAACCAACAGACTTCAGTGAGGTGTAACAATAGCATCACACCTCATGACTAAAACAGTGCAGGGAAGGCATAACAGATCACAAATGACTCAGACAGTAGAAATGGCGGAAGAGAAATGGTGACAAAAACCGTAACCAAGAAGAATCTGAACTTAACAAAAAAAATAAATAAATAAATAAAAAATCACACTAAAAGCCAGCCAAAGAAATACTGGACACTATATTCATAAGCCAAGTGCCACCTAAAGTGAACCAGCTTCTTGTGAGACAAGAGAAGTGCTTTTAGTTAATAATTGTGGGGTTCAAAACCAGAGAGAGAGGGAAAAAAAAAAAAAAAAACTTCTGGCTTCAAAGCATCTTTTAAATGATGACTACTCACTAGTACCCTCTTTTGTGTGTATACACACACAGGAGAGAGAGAGAGAGAAAGAGGGGAGGTTGCTTACTATGCCTACAAAACACTTATCCTCATTTTTCATTGAGAGAAAGATAAGAGAGAGAGACCCTCTTGATCCAGCTTTAATATTCGCCATTTTATTCATTCAGGTATCAGAGCGACTAAGAGAGAGTCTGAAGAAGTGGGCAGAAGGGGAATTCAAGGGCGACCCACAGCTCAGCCTTGTGCCATCACTCTACACTCGGCTCAAGCACGAAGGTTATGACTTCAACGTCACACAGGAAGCAGCACCGGTGAGAGAGGAGCCATCATTGCCATTGTCATCATAATCATTAATGTTCTCATCACCACCAGCACCATCTCCACCATCCTTGCATCTTTTCCCTCACTTGGATGTCGTGGAGTATGGTCTGAATTTTTGCCAGCAAGTTAATTAAAAGAATCTGCCAAAACTCTGCAATGCTATATTTTACCATAATATGGTTTTTCTTCTGATCCCACTTTCATATTTTCTTTCCTTGTTTTCTGGATATTACTTCACTCATGCTTAAGGAAAAAAATAAGGTCAGGATGATTTTTCCTTTCCTGTTTTCATCCAATTTTTATCTATTTCTCTCTCTCTCTCTCTCTCTCTCTCTCTCTCTCTCTCTCTCTCTCTCTCTCTCTCCAGTAGGAATAAGATGTAGAATTACTGAGTGGATAAAAACTAATATGTTGAGATGGTATGAACATAGAATACACTTAAGTAGGATGCCAAAGAAAGTTGGTGAAAGTGAGATTGAGGGTAATGTTTGGTGAAGGAAAATTTAATGTGGTATGGAAGAAGAGAGTGGATCTATATATTAATGAGAGGAAGAGGAGTGTTAGAGAGATGGGGGAGGGGGGGCTGTGTGAGGAAGCAGCCTGGAGGTGGTTCTGTCATAGCCATTACCTGTCCGGAGATTCCCAAGAGGAAACAAAATTTCAGAGATGATAATTTCTCTGTGTGTATGGTATAGTTGGTATATTGATCACTATAATGTTGGTAACGTTGTCGATATTTATTGTATTATTATAGTGGTGGATACCTGGTAGCTCAGTGAGTTACAACACTTACACTGGATGAGTCCTGTAAGAGTTTTAAATCTGAGGCATGGTTGGGATAATTGCATAATGTCACTCAGATAAGTAACAACTGGTCATGCACCTTAAATGTGTGGATAGAGTAATATGCAGTAGCTCCAGGTCTTCATGCATCTGGTGGGACAATAAAGGTTTAGATGATAAATATAATGATGATTTGTAGTGTTTTAACTGTTGCCTTTCCTAACATTGAGAGGGCTCTTTCCCCATGCTAAGGGATCTTTGTATGATATATGTGTGAAGAGTGTAGTGCTGCATGGTAGTCAGGCCTAGGAAGCAAAGGAAGAGGATATTTGTGGGCTCAGACATACAGAAATAACAATTATTGAATGGATGTGTACCCGTAGTATGTCCTTAATGCAAGCTTGGGGGCAAGGAATATGATTGAAGAGTTGAGAGGAAGAATGGGACTGCAGTGTATTATTGTTGTGATGAGGAGAAGTAGATTGAGATGGTTTGGGCATTATGAGAGTATGGAAGACAACAGTTGGGTGTGGAGGGTGAGAGATGGGAATGTCAAAAGTAAGGTTGCGAGGAACGGTCAAAGAAGACGTGGGATGAGGTCATAGTGTGTGACCTCGGCATTAAGGGACTGGATAGGGAGGCTGCCAGAGATCAAGCAGCATGGAGAGCCACCACTGGGTGACCAAGGCCAATGGATGAAACCTTGTTGGAGCCTTTATAAAAGATACAGCACTATCTTTATACACTAATCCCTTTAACACTGTGAGGTCAGGTTACCAGAAATACCAGTGTATTATGAATAACTAAAATCACAATTACCCTTCATGGATTAGAAATAAACAAGCCAGTCTTAATATATAGTTGGGTTGCATTCCTGGAAGACCAACTGAATAATAATTGATTGTATTCAAACATATTGTAATATGGGTTTCAGTGAGGAATCATTCCAGGCCAATGGTTAACCACCAAATATAACTCAAGAAATAAGTTTCCACATCACCTAAACTGGTTCCTTGTCAAGTCCATGTCATCATAGGTCCCCCCAAGGCTAGGGGACAGCTGGTATCTCAGGGCACTCACTCACCATCCTCAAGGACAGGTACATCTGGCAAGCAAGGGTGAGAGAAAAAACAAGCAGGTCGGGCAGACGGCGCAAAAATGGGTGAGGCAGGTGGCGCTGAGATTGGTGAGGCAGAGAGATGCTGAGATATGCCAGATGATCTCTGCCCATCCCACCAATTTATGGCCTCTGCTTTTGTTCCTTCATTTGATTGCCTCTCCTCTTGTTCCTCCATTTGATTACCTCTACTCCTGTTCCTCCATTTGATTACCTCTACTCCTGTTCCTCCATTTGATGGCCTTCTGTTCCTTATGACCTCTGCTCTTGTTCCTTTATGTAACTGCCTCTACTCTTGTTCCTCCAATGCCATGCTTGTTGATGGCCTTGAATGGGCAATGGTGGTGATCCCCATATGCCTGGCAGCTGTCTTTGTTGTTGCATACGTCTCCCAGTTGGAGCAGAGACCCTTTTCAATTAAGGGGACACCATTGCCACTCTTGGCTGCTTTGTGTGTCACTCCTGCATCAGGGTGAGGTCTTGATGACATGGGCCATCCAGAGTGATTCCTTTTCCTCTGAACCTTCTATATATGCCCACTACTGTTCCAGGATCATCAAATCTTTATTGCTTAACTCTCCTGGTGACTCTTAAGCACTTCCTCAACATCCTTGTCATCCATCTCAACAGAGCCTGCCTCATGTGAAAACCTCAGGATGTCTTGGCAGGCCTCGGAGACTGAGAGGAATCCAGCTTCGGCTAGATTTTGCTCCATATCACAATTCATCATGGACGTTTCACCTCATCTCAGGCAGTGATGATGATGTCAAAGTGTTCAAGATATTTTACCCATGCCATAATTCCTAGATGATGAGCTTGGCTTCTCCATGCGAGGCACACAGGAGTTGTTGCATTATTTGGCTTAGATAGTAAGCTTTAAGCATTACAACCACCCCCAGGCCCATTGGCCGGATCAACAATGTGGTGTTTGGAGGCAAAAACACCACCTTTATGCTTTTCACCCAGTCGTCCATGGCCTTAAGATGACTCAGGGCATTGTCCACGGTGAGGAGAAATCAGTTCACCAGGTTGTGCTTCGATTCCTGGTCCCAAAGGGTTGGTGAAAGTTAGCCTTCCATACAGCTGTGGCACAGCGATGTGGTCAGTCAAGCTTTTGTGTTGGATATCCACATTACTTTCAGGACCTCTTTCTTGTAGCCCTTGAGTACCCTGGGATTTTCCACAGTATAGACAATGAGAGGCTTGAATTCTAAATCTCTCTTGGCATTGCTCCCCAGCAGGAGAGTAAGGCAGTCTTTTGCAGCCTTATATCCAGATGCAGTCTTCTTTCAGGCAGTGATAGTTTTAGGAGACACCCACTTCCCAAAGAAGCCCATCTCATCAAAGTTGAGCTCCTGCTTGTTGCTGGACTCTCTGTCTTTGATGCACTGCTTGAGACTCTCAATCAGCATTGCTTGCCTCTCCAGTCATGTAGGAAATGCAGGCCAGCATAGGCCTTGATATGTGCAAACCACTGAACGCTGGCCATGAAACTTGCCTTTACTGCACTTTCACCGCCCGATCTTCACCCTTACGTCCTCCCTTAGTGAGAGGGCCTTGTTGCTCACTAGCAAAGCTTACAGGGACACGTCATGTTGATTCTAGTCCTTTATCAAGCTTAGAGGGAGCCCCGGACATGTCATGTTGATTCTAGTCCTTTATCTAGATTAGAGGGATCCCCTCCATCTCCTTGATCACAGGCCCATGTGCTGTCATCAGCCTCTTAACAGTCAGGGAGGACACTTGGTCCCCTCCATCCAGCAAGACATTGGCGTTCATTACCATAATCAACACAGTTGACTGTGGAAGATGTAGAGCACATGCAGTAGCATTGGCATCTTGCCCTTCCTTGTGGGGCTTCACAGTGTTTAACTTAACATCCTGAGACAGGTTGTTTCTTGGCTGCTTGGTCTTAGTTACCAGTAGTACCACACTTGGTAAATTTGATCACTAAATTTTTACCATATAACTTCATTAAACCTCTTTTGCCACTTCAGCTCCAATACCAGACATCATTATTGTTCAGTCATTGATACTGCACAGTAATGATTGTGATGCTGAGCAATGACAAGACAAGAGATGTGAATGTAATACAATTCAGTCTGAGAGAAAAGATTGCACGACCACTAAGCTTTTAGTCATTTCGCTTCACTTGCTGCTTTAGCCCAAACACCACTCAGTCGTACTGTTGTTCAATCTCTTACGCTGCACAGTAATGATTGGAATGGCTGACCAGTGACATGATGTGAAAACTGCAGATGTAACACGATGCATAGAGAGAAGATTGCACGGGAGGAACACATGTGAAAGTGACTGAGTTCAAAGGGCTAGTGCGAGAAGCCAAGCTTGTTCAGATGACTCAAAACAGTTTTACATGTGTTAACACTGTAAACCATCTTCAGTTAGATAAAATGGCTGTTGGCTTGCATGTCAATGGTACCATACTGCTGAGGCTCGTTAGGGGGATCAGACCAGTCATGTAAGCAAATGATAACTAATCGGGCAGTGATAGGGGATGTTAAATAACTGAAATGATTTAAGCAGTTGATCGGATAGCAGTGGATCATATAGGATAACAAGGCTGGTTTGTACTCCTCATGGAGTACAATTTTCAGTCACTGTCTACTGGTAAGTGTATGGAAAACAACTGCATATGGAAGCCAATAGCTTAACAACTGAATAATCCTGTAACAGAGTAAGTGCATTTAAATTAATTTTTGTATTGATGTTAATACCTGTACACAAGATGTATAGTAAGAACCCAGCACAGTGGTAGGTATTATTTACATGTGGTACTGACAATTTGAATGCTGTTACCTCATGTCATTCTTCTTCCCCATCTTCCCTGCTATTTATGCATTTGATGATGATGGTGAAGTAGCCTAATAAGGTGACAGTAAAATGATAATGTGATGATGATGATGATGATACTCAGGAAATGGTGGAGATGCGTTCTGTCTCCCTCCCAATGCTAAGTGACAAACTAGTCAGCCCCATAGAAAGACATTAAAAGCAACACTGGTAATATAAATACTTCTATCTATCTATCTATAGCCCGACGCCCTAATCGCGCAAAGGGTGGCCGCAGACAAAACGCCTCCAAGTCACTCTGTCACCCACCAATTGACTACCCTCCCCCCAACTCAACCCCCCCTCCCTCATATATCTCTCAACTCCATCCCTCCACCTCATCCTCGGTCTACCCCTCCCTCTCCCTCCCTCCACCTCACCTACATACACCCTCTTAGTCAGTCTTTCATTCTCCATTCTCTCCACATGTCCAAACCACCTCAGTGTATTTCTCCTAATCTTTTCAATCACATCCACATCTACCCCACAACGTTCCTTCACTTCTTCATTCGTCAACCTGTCCCTCCACGTCACTCCACATGCTCCTCTCAAGTAACTCATTTCCACTGCTCTCACTCTTGACTTGTTCCCCTCTTGCAAGGTCCACGCCTCGCTTCCATACGTCAGGGTAGGGATCACAATACCATCATGCAGTGACTTCTTAACTTCCATACTCACCTCCCTATTTCTCATCACGGCTTTCAGTGTACCAACAACCTTTCTTCCCTGCTGTACCCTTTCACGTACTTCATCCCCCAAAGTTCCATCCTTACTCATCACACTACCCAAGTACTTGAATGCACTCACATTCTCCATATCCTCACCATCCAACCTCACTGCACACTCTGTGACTTCATTCCTCTCAAACACCATAACTTTACTTTTGTTTACATTAACTTTCAGCTTCCTCCTCCTACACACTGTCCCAAATTCATTCACCAAACCTTGCAACTCCCATTCATCTTCACTCAACAATACTGTATCATCAGCAAACAGCAACACCGGAAGCTTCCAAATCTCACCCTCATTCATTAGGGCCAGCCCCACATCCACTGCCCTACCTTGCATCTCCTTTACAACCCCATCCATATATATATTAAACAGCCATGGAGACATCACACACCCCTGTTTCAGTCCCACATTGAGATCAAAGAACTCACTCAGCTCACCATCCACTCGCACCGTAGCCCTAGCTCCCTCGTACATACTCTTCACAGCACTCAGCAATTTCCCCTCCACTCCATATATTCTTAATACCTTCCACATACCTTGCCTATCTATTCTGTCATAAGCTTTCTCCAAGTCCATGAAGGCAGCATACACTTTCCTTCCCTTCTCTAGATACTTCTCCACTAAACATCTTAGAACAAATATCTGATCTACACACCCTTTTCCCTTCCTAAATCCCCCTTGTTCTTCTCCAACTAGCTCCTCTGTCATATGCCTAACCCTATCAATGACTATTCTACCATATATTTTACCAGTCACACTAAGAAGGCAAATACCCCTATGGTTACCACATACTTCTCTCTCCCCTTTTCCTTTGTACAGAGGAACAATTATACCTGATTTCCAGTCCTCTGGAACCTTTCCCTCTTCCCAAGCCAATCTACACAACTTCCATATCCACTCCACAACAATCTCACCCCCATACCTAAGCATTTCACCACACACTCCATCAATTCCTTGGGCCTTTCCCAGCTTAATCCTCTTCATCGCTTCCTCTACTTCCGCCCTACTGATCTCTTCCTCCCTCCTCTCATCTCTTCTTCTCCCAGCCATTCCCCAACCACTTATACTCACACTGCTCTCACTCTCAACATTCAACAAATCCTCAAAGTGCTCCTTCCATCTCCTCAATTTCTCTCTCTTCTCCACCAACAATCTATTATTCTTATCTTTCACTCCCCTACTATTTCCCCTTTCACACTGCCTTACTTTCTTTACCTCCTTCCAAAACAATTTCTTACTCTCCCTCCATTTCACACTCTGATTCCTCCCAAACTCTTCATCCACTTTCTTCTTACTTTCCTTCACCAGTCTCTTAACCTCCCTTCTCCTGCTCACATATACCTCTCTCTTCTCTCTCTCATCTTCTCCCCTACCTCTACTCGCCAACCATTCACCATATGCCTTCTTCTTTTGTTCTACAGCTCGTTTCACCTCATCATTCCACCATGCTGTCCCTTGCACACCCTTGCATCTCCTCCTCACTCCACAAACCGCCTCACACGCTGCGCCTATCTCTTCCGTGAATATCTTACATACGTCTTCCACCCCTTCCATCTGCTCTAGCTCATAGCTTCCCAATCTTTCTTCCACTATGCTCTTATACTCTGTCATTTTCTCACTATCTTGCAGTTTCTCCACTCTTCTCACAGGAGCTGCTTCCTCCTGTCTTCCCCTTCGTCTCCTCAACCACTTTCTTTGCAGCTCCAACTTGGCCATCACTAAGTGATGGTCCGAGACTCCATTCCCCCACCCTCTCCACACTCTTGCATCCAACACTTGTCTTCTCATTCGCTCATCCACACACACGTAGTCTATCATTGCCTTTCGTTCAACAAGTTCACCATCCATCCTCCTCATTACTCTCCATGTATACCGGTGGATCATCTTATGACGAAAGTAGGTGTTGGCTATTGCCAACCCCTTACCAGCACAGATGTCCACCAAAGCACTACCATTCCCATCTACTTCAGCTGGCACACCCCACTGACCAACCACTCCGTCCACTCGTACATTCCCAACTTTGTCATTCATGTCTCCAATCAACAGCACTCTCTCGCTCCTCTCAAACTTGTCCATACATGTTTCTACTCTCGCCCAAAACTCATCTTTCACTCTTGCCACTCGATCCTCTGTTGGAGCATACACACACACAATCGCCCATGCTTGTATACCTACTTTCATCCTCACCCATACAATCCTTGCACCCACTGTTCCATACTCTCTTATATTCTCCTTCCACTTCTTGCTTATCATCAGACATACTCCCTCTTTTGCCCTCTCATTCTCACTGACTCCCGCACATATACCTACACCATATTCCCATTCTCTCACCCTTTCACCTTTCCATTTAGTTTCAGTCAATCCACATATATCCACTTTTGCATCCTCAAGCACCTGAACAATCTCTCTCTCTCTTTCACTTCATCATTCACTCCTCTCACATTCCATGTTCCCACCCTCAGCATGTCCTTTGTCCGTTCCTTAGTCGTCAATGTATGGTCCGTCCAGGTCCGAGGCGCTTTATTCGCTTTTTTAGTTAGTTCTTTTTACGGGGTGGGGCACTAACCCACCACCAACCCTTTTAGTCGCCTCGTACGACAAGCAGGGATACTTACAGTTTATTAAAGAATATACCTTCTTGATCACTGTCAACTGGTCCACCAATCTACTGGCCTGCTACAACATGAAGCAGGTGGCCCTTTTCTATTATTTTTCTCTTAAATGTGCTCTTTTTAATCTAACACCCTAAAATTGCCATCTCTCTATCTCTAATGCTGGGTTGTAGCAACAGATTAACAATAGTACAGTAATCACTTAAATATATATCATAATTCAGCCAAAGCCATGTCAGATAATGCTATACTGTACTACCTGCCTCATCATCTTTTGATCTGACTATATTTGATCATCAACAGGCCTAAAACAAGTTAGAAATATTTGTCAGGTTATAATGCCGTTGATGTTTGCAGGGTAAGAAATCGGCAGAATTCAGCAATGACCCGAATGTTGTGAACAGTAAGCAAGAGGAGGATGATATAGCACGTGCCATACAACTGTCTCTTCAGGAGAACTCTGGTGGTGGAGGTGGGTCTCACTCCACCCAGGGAGCCCGCTCCTCCACGTCCTCTAGTCTGTACTCCTCCGCGGCGGCTGCACTCTCCTCCGACGGTGACTCCTCCTTAGGCAGCTCATCAGCCAACTCACAACCCAAGGAGGCTTTGAAGGCTCGGGCACTTTACGACTTTGAGGCAGCTGAGGATAACGAACTCACCTTCAAGGCAGGAGAAATAGGTATGGCCCCTGGAGTTGTTTGGGAACAATAGAGTGGATTGTTTGAGGAAGGATATCATAGGATGATGTAAGAGAGGGAGAAATTGGAGGAGTGAAATGGTATGATGGAGTGGAATATTTGAAAGTCTGTGTCCTTGAGTGGTATAAGGGATGAATGAATGGAAGGTAAAAATAAATGGGAGGGAGTGACATCATAGTATAATATAAGCTTCATAACAGAAAATGGCAGAATGAGATTGAAGTGGAGTGTTTCAAGCACCATGTATGGAGTAATGCAAGGGATATGTAAATAGATGTAAATGAGAGGGAGGGACACCATAGCAGGATATAAGCTTAATGATAATACAGGGCTCTTGTTTGGCGAGCCACAGCTCGCAAATGCGTGTATTTTTTCCCTTTGGCAAACAAATTTTACATGCAAGTCGCCTTTTGGCGAGGGGAAAATACATCCACTTCAAAACCCAGGAAACTACAAAATAAGTAGATCTCAAAGCACGTTGTGATGGACTATATTAAGTCTTTCCTTGTCGCCATTGTGAATGTTTAAAACCTCATTATATGATTCTAATCATCACATTGTGTAAATAAATACTTATATTTACTGCTCGTAAATTATTTCGGATCGTAGTCAGTTTGGCTACTAAAAATTTATATGGCTCATAAATCTGAAACCTTAAGAGCCAAATGGTGCTCAACTATCAGCAGTTAGCAAGAGCCCTGTAATATATATATTTGTTAGTAGAAGCTGAGATTTAAATGGAATAATGGAATGAAGTACAGTAGGCCTTCAATATGTCACTTTTACAACATTCATTTTGCTATGAAATCCATTTTAAATTTCAGAAAAATTGCCCAGTAAGGTCCATTAATATTCATAAGACTGTGATACCACATTCTTAAACCGTAATTTACAGTACAGATTGTAATGAAAAAGTTGCAATACCTTCTGAAATATATCTGGCTTGTAAGTGACTATTTGAGGCAGGTTGGTGTGGAGTTGTATGAAGCATAGTGATGAGTGGTGATGGACAGATATCCAGTGTGAAGTGTAGAGATAAAATGGGGAAGATTTAGGACAATGATCTGCAACTATTTTCTGATCTTTTCATTGCTAGCATATATTTTAAGGTGATGGGTGAGTGCATGGGTGCGTGCTTGCATGTATGCATGCATGTGTGTGAGACAGAGAGAAAGTGAGTGAGCAGGGATGGTGGTTAATTTGCTTACACCATCATTTTTCAGCTGTCTTGTCACCATACATGAACACCAAAATTGATTCTTTAATCATCATCATCCAGACCTCCTTTCCCATCCTAGGGCAGGGTGAGGAGTAGCAGCTGCCAGACAGCCCAAGTTTGCCCAGTCCAATGGGCCACAATTCCATTCACTCATCATTCAAGTCCCCAGAATCCTGGCTCTGTCTGATACACTAAAAAACTTTCACCACATTCTGTAGCTTCACACAAACCTATCCGGTAGAGTCAGTCAGAACGCTGGGACGTTAAAAGGGTGTGCCAAGTCCCTGATCACGCACTTCTCACAACATTCATCCAACCAGCTCGATCTCTTGTCAGTCCCTTAGCCTCACCAACTTCCTTACCTTTCTTCCTCACACACTGATCCACCATATCCCTCCACCTTCTCCTTGGCCTGCCTCACCTCCTTCCTCCGTCAAATTTGCTCAGATTTACCCATTTTCACCACTCTGATGTTATCCATTCTCACCACGTGACTGTACCATCACAGTATATTCTCTTCGATTCGGGTGTCCACAGACTTCCTCACTCAGCATCATTCACAAATCACATTATTTTGTATCCCATCCACTCTCTGTACTCCACATACATTCCTCAGCAGTCCCATCTCCACTGCTCTTAGTCTTGACTTTTCATCTTCATGCCACACCATAGTCTCACATCCATATGTTAAAGTTGGCACTAACACTTTCATGTAAGCCTCGCACCGGTGCAACACTGAAGCCTCGCTTTCTGCAACACTGAAGCCTCGCTTTCTTATCAAGGCCTTCGTAGCACCAGTTATTTTAATTCCTTGTCACTGTACTTTCCTTTTCTGTTGCACATTTTCCTCTCTTTTATATCACTGTACCCAGGTATTTGAACTCTCTCTCACCAATTCCAGTCTCTCCCCATTCACTGTGACATCACACTGGGAGTCACCTTCTCTCTCGAGTACAATCACTTTACTCTTTTCTGCATTCACTCTCAAGGCACGACGCTCACAGCCATCAGCAAAACTCTGCACTAGTCTACCAAGTTCTTGTCTGGTATTTGCAAGTAGTACTGCATCTTCATCATACAACAAATTTGAGATATTCCATCCATCACCATTCATTACCAACTCCATCCCTCTTTCCATTACTTTTCTTATTACTTGTTTCATCACCTCATCCATATATATATGGAACGACATTTAAATATTTATTGGTTCTGGTGAGGGATTCCTTACTCAACCATATCAACTGTTAGTGTGGTAGAGTGAATAGCTGAGATGTGACTGTAAATTACTTGTAATTATAGTTATCCAGCTTATGCATTGGAGTAGCAGAGTGAATGTAAATTACTTGTAATTATAGTTATCCAGCTTATGCATTGGAGTAGCAGAGTGAACATCATCCTAAATTCAGTCTTGGTACATTTATCATTCTTTGGCTTACTGATACTATGGTCTTTTCACTTTAACTTGACTTGAAATTGCCATATCTCCATCTTGAATGCTAAGCTGTGATAAGAGATTAACACTAAAACACAGTGCTTGCCACGAAGATATGCTGTGGAAAGGATGTTGAGCTGAAGCATTCTTACTCTACCATCAGGGTACAGGAAATAAATAAGGATAAAACTCTCCATTAGGTTAAGGTAGATGCACAGTAGTTGTTTGTATTATAACTCACTTCAGTATTTTTCTATTCTTGTAACTGATTGCTACCCACACCATTTATTAGTATCAAATTGTGATGATGATGATGATAATGATGATGATGATGATGATGATGAGGAGGAGGAGGAGGAGGAGGATGACGACGAGGAGAACAAGGATGTGGAGGAAGAGGATACAACGCAGCTGACTTCAGAATGAGACATGTGGTAGTAATGTTTTTTTGTGGTTGCTGCAGTGTTGGTGCAGGACAACAGTGACCCCAACTGGTGGAAGGGCAACAACCATCGTGGTGAGGGACTCTTTCCAGCTAACTTTGTCACACTTGACCTCAACACTGAGTCAGAGCAACCAAGTGAGTTCATTATAATTAGTACAGTATTATGCAACTCAGTTTGGGGATTGCTTAAGAGGAAGCATGATAGGTCTTTTTTAGTCTACCGTACCTCGTGCAACCCTACCCCTCATGTTAACACATCTCGCTTTCTGCATCCAATTATCATTCCTCATCTTTTCTACATGCCCAAACCATCTCAATCTACCTCTCCTCATCACAACACCAATACACTCCAGTCCCATCCTACCGCTTAACTCTTCCATCGTAAACCTAACCCCCCCAGGCCTCGCACTCAGGGAAGCACTGCACATCCACCTAATCATTGTCATATCCACAACAAATCCAGTAATCATTCTAGATCATCAGCACTGAAGATAATGTACACAGCAGTTGTACTTGATATTCATTAATACCCCAGACATATAACAGTGAAAACATAAAACAGTTTTTTATTCTTTATGTTTTTCGCTTTCATCTTAAATGTCGGGACCAACTGCCTAGCCCCGGGCTCCTACGCTCCTCATGGGGCAATGTAGGATTGGATGATGGATGGATCTAAACGAACATATCTAAGCAGCACAGTAGTGCACATGTCAGAATATGATCAGCTGATCATGTCCGTGCAAATGAGACAGTGGTGGTAAGATTTTTATGCCTGATTAATTTTCTAAATCAGTCGAGGTTTATCCATTACAAAAATAATAATAATAATAATGACACTTGTTCAGGTGCTACATTGAGGTTAGTTGGGAACATTCATAAATCCCTGAAAGTCAAATGCAGCCAGCATATTCAAATTAACTAAGATGTATGAACCATTGTGCAGCCTCTGCCATTTTATGAAAGACTGATACAATCCCTTGCTAGCCTTGAATGGAGGAGGATTTGCTACATGTTTCACTGACAGTTTGCTGTATTGTATTGTGTATTCACTCTCACAGGAATCGATGGCCAGTTGGCACATTATTTTGTGCTTTCTTTTGGCAAGAGTTTCGTTGTCTTGAGTAAAATGCTGTTTCTATCCCCCCCCCCCCCCAGGGCTGGAGCACAACTTTTCACTGCAACTTTTAACCTCACAATGTCAGTTATTCTAAAGGAAACCTCTTAACTTATCATATTTCATGTAATACCTAAATACTGTGGGAAGACAGGACCAAAAGAAATGGAGTTCTTGACCCCTCCTCTCCTATATTTATTTATTTATATATTTATTTTCTATGCATATCCCTGTGTAAGAGCTGAAAGTTCACTGATTTATATATTTTGTCAGTGGTATATTGTATTCTGTCCCTTTATGGTTCATCCTTTAAATAAATTATTTATATTATGCAGTGTTCATGGATGATAACTCTCATACTGTGCACATCATGAACCAGTTGTTGAGTGTACTGTAGTACTTTACAGTACAACAGCGTGGAGTATAATTGTGATGATTAATGTGTTGATGTGTTTTGGCAGGGTCAGAAGGAGGGAAGAGAGTGTCATTCTCTGAGTGTGTTGAGGTGACGGAGGTGGAGGGTGGTGGTGGTGCAGAGCCGGGTGAGGAGGTGACCGGGGAGGTAGATGAGGCAAAGATTGATCGCCTCCTACACGTCCTTCATGAAGCTGACCCCACCGGCATGCGACCGGACCCAGCTGAACTGGCAACACTGGAAGGTCAGTCAACTCACTCACACTGCACCCAAGTTTCTCTACCTTTGCCTATAAATTTAGTTTGGAGAATATCGTGATAATAATAAAAGTAGTTATGTATAGCTGGCAACACCTGCCGTCCACTCACTCGGTGTAAAACTATGTACTGGTGACTGAAAAGTGAGTGACAAATCCAGATGGTTGGCTGTAATCCAAGAAAGTGTTTTTTACACTGGTTGATAACCACACAGCCAGCAAAAGGAGACTGGGCAGTCTAGTGGATTATGGAACTCTATCTGGATATGGCCTTTATGGGTTTATTCTTGGTGGTCGATAGGGTTGGTTGGTCATGTTCCAGTAATGCTGCTTACATGCAAACAATTGATCACCCTACGTTTAAATATCTAGACTGAGTAGCTTAGATAAGAAGCACCAGTAAAGATTTGTATGATGGATGTAATAAAAATTATGATACAGGTACATGTATGTTTTTTAAGGCCATGGTAGTGCGTGCTTGTGTAAGCCATTTTTCACCTGTTGGTGGCAGCTATCAGTGATTTTAGGTTGCCATGCAATTCTGTCACCACCAGTGAGGCACCAACAAGTTGCCTGGGCATCTGTTTTAATGGCTGCATGCCACTATTGTCACCAACTCATACCTAGGGCCTTATGTTTGAATTCAGAGTTTTCCTTCTCCAGGGCTGGCTGTCATCTAAGGATAACAAGACCACTGAGACTCAGCTGTCTAAGACAAATGAGAGCAAACCCTTCTTTGTATCCTTCTGCGTTCACTAATTGGTACTTATTTCAAAGCCAAAGGTGGCTGTTGAGTATATGTACACAACGACATATCTCGCTCTCATGTTCCTGAACTTGAAACTCCTGAATTCTCTATTCTCTGGCTTTGGCCGTCTTGTCATTCTTTGACTAAATATATCTGTGCTGTTTACTTATCCCCTAATTCTACTGACTGTGGAAAATTCCTTGACTATCTTGTTTCTAAGATGGAAAACATCCTGTCAGTATCTCCTTTCTCAGAAATCTCCATTTTAGGTGATTTCAGTGTTCACCACCACCTTTGGTTCTCCTTTCCTTTCACTGATCCACCTGGTGAACAAACCTACAACTTTTGTATCCTTAATGACCTAGAGCAGCTTGTACAGCACCCTACCCATATCCTTGACTGCCTTGGAGAGTTTCAACAAACTTGACCTCATCCTTACCCCAAGTCCCTCTGCTTACGCTGTTAATCTTTTCTCTCCGTTGTTCTCCTCCGATCACAACCTCATCACCTTAACCTGTCCTATTCCCCAGTATGGCCTGTGAACCCTTCCAAGAAGTAGTGGCTGTGGCACTTCGGAGCTGCTGATTGGGAGGCCCTTGGACAGTGCTTATTTGATTTTCGCTGGAGTGATTATTGCTTCCATGGCCGAGAGCCATCTGGGTGTGCCATGCACATTACGAAGGTTATTCTTTCTGGCATGAAAGTATGCATTCCTTTCTCATATCCTTTGACTAATGCAAAAACTAACCTTGGTTGGTAGGTGGGGGTGCGCACCATCCACTCACTCGATGTAGTGCTCCTCTTGGGTGACTACCCTTTCCTCTCATCCTTCTTTCCTTCCTTGCTCCTCTGTCTTTCTTTCCTTCTTTCTTTCTTCTTCATTCTGTCTCCGGGTAACTCTACACTGAGTGACAAACCAAATGGTTTCCTGTACACCAAGAAACCATTTACAACACTGGGTGGTAACCATATAATCACACTGACACCTGGTGGTTTAGTGGGTAATTAAGGTGCTCTAATCAGATTGAGCCTGTGCAGATTTATATCCAAGCATTGGTTGGGGCTTATTGCTCACGTAATGCTACTCGGATGAGTGAGGCTGGTCACTGTCATCGTAAATGTTGTGACAAACTTACCTAGCCTTGGGCGTCTACGCTGCTCATGCGGCAATACAGGATTGGATGATGAACTCCCCTCCTCTTACGGGCTCCCCTCAACCTCTTGTCTCTTCTCCGCACTGTTGCATCTTATCTCTTTTCCATCACTACTTCCGTGGTCACTGCTCCTCTGAACTGTCTGCTTACATCCCTCCACCACTACCTCAGGTGCATAGCACCCATCTAGCAATAAACTCTCATCTTCTTCTGTCCAACTGTCTAATGCAGTAGTTTAACCATTACTTCAGGTCCTTCACACATGCAGGAGGTCAACTCTGGAACTGTCTCCCTCTGTCTGTATTTCCTACTGCCTCTGATCTCCAGTCATCCTAACGCAGTGTGTAAAGGCATCTTGAAATGAACAGATCTTGAATTTGGCTCTCTGTTATCTTGTTTTTGTTTTGTCTTGGGGGGAGCAGTCTCGCAGGCTCCTGACCTTTGGTTCCTTCTTTCTTACTTAGGAAAAGAAAATGCCCCAGGAAATGGATGGTAGTTGTATCAAGAGATATGTATGTGCTGTAGTCTCAGCCCAGAATTTGGTAGTGTAAATGCAGTTGAGTTCCCCACCTGGGAATGTAGTTTAGTGGCAGCTACCTGGGTTTGAGCCCCGCACTGCTTCCATGGTAGTGTAAACAAAAGCAGCAATCAATATCCCCCAGCAGGAAAAAAAAATAAAAATAAAATGCACCGGAGATATGTGTCACCTTTGAGTTTCCTTTTATCCTACTGTGAACTAACCTCTTTCATCTTCCTTTGAAGTTTGTTACACCATAGAATGATGAGACTGTTCACTACCCCCTGCTTTTTGTGCCGGGAGGATGCCACTCATTGCTTTAGTGTGTGCCTCCCAGGGATGATGATAACCAGCCATCTCCTACCTATAATGATGATAATTTAATGTAACATGTCACCCGTCAGAACAAGTGAATGCAATGGCCCCAACCATAGACGCAGAGCTGGAACAGATAGATCGTCAACATGCACAGTTGGCCCGCATCAGTACCGGTCTGGTGGATGCTCTGGCGCTCTATCACCAGGTTAGTATGCTCATGTGTGCTCTGTATTCTGACTTGTACTCTTTCCCTTTGTACAGACTTACTCCTGTTTGATGTAATGACATTTTTGTTCAGGAAAGTTATTGGCATTGATACTGATATTTTGGATGCTTTCACTAGTACATATACACATGCGTTGTTTTCTGGCTTGTACTCCTTTGCATTTTTCCACTCTTACACTTGTTAATAAAATGCAGTTATCATCTGTCAATCATTTGTGAGGATTAACATTAAATAGATACATTCACACATGCCCAGTATTCTATCTCATACACCGCCTTGTTCAGATTCATTATGTTTTTTTAACGTCATGCTGTCTTTACGTGTGGAACAGGTATGCACATTAACGATCTGTTGAATGGTTTCGTGCTCTATCAGTTAAGTTGATGCATTGTCACATTCTTCTTATTCTGCTGTTTACTCTTCATTTTCAGGCTGTTACTCATTTTTTTTTTTTTTTAACTAAATAATGTCATTTTGGAAAAGTGTGTAGGAATCATTGCTGGTCAGGTGGGTGTTCTTAAGCTGTTTCTAAATTGGTACACTGACACATGCTTTTTGTTTATTTTTTTATTATTTTATTTATTTTTCATTCATCATCATAAACAGCTGATGCGAGAGTTACCACCTGCTGGTCTGCCTGGATATGGCTACCCTGGGCCAGCCAAAGCCACACCAGCACCTCAACCCCACCAGATGCCTCCCCATGGATACCCTCCCGCCCCTGGCCCCACCCCAGGCATGCCCCCACATCAGGTCAGGACAGCCAGCCAGCCAGCTATCCATCCCTCCCTCCCTCCATCCATCCATCCCCCCATCCATCCATCCATCCATCCATCCATCCCCCCATCCATCCATCCTTCCATCCATCCATCCTTCTATCCATCCATCCATCCATCCATCCATCCATCCATCCCCCCATCCATCCATCCCCCCATCCATCCATCCATCCTTCCATCCATCCATCCTTCCATCCATCCATCCTTCCATCCCTCCCTCCATCCATCCATCCAGTCTTGCACTTCCGGCAGGAGTGTAGGAACATGGGGATAGGCTTTACATTCCAGACAGCTACAAAAGAGTTGCCTGTTGCTCATCCTTTAGCAGCAGTGTTTGAGCAAGAAACCCCAACCAGCTTTTGGAGTTAAACCTTATGGGCCACATTGAGTCAGAGGGCTGTGACTCTCTAGACCGCCAGGCCAGTCATTGCCATTATTACCATCATAATAATTATAGTTCTTTCAGTTCTTTCACTTTAACTTGGCCCAGAAGTAGAAATGCTAGGGCTATACTTTTTCATGACTAGCAGTATATTCTGGTGTTGATGTGTTTTGTAGCTTAGCATTCATGATGGACAGATATATTACCAAATGTTAAATCCCAGAATCATTGAAAGTGCCTTGGTTGAGTATTTGTTGATCATCTATTTATTCCAGATGTATGGACCTCCGGGTCAGTTCCCACCATTCATGGGGCCACCGGGGCACTTCCCCCCACCTGGCATGCCCCCCACCAGTGCCCCAGGTCCGTCCCAGCCCCCCCAGCAGCCTGGTATGGTCCCCCCTGCACAGCCCCCCAACCATACCATGCCACCCCCTCCCCTTACACAGCCATCAGACTTCCACCAGATGCAGCCTAACAGGTAATGTAATGTAGTTGGCATGTGGATTTGATGTAACGAGCATGTACGCCAAGTATGCATGTGTGTAAATTATAGAAATATTGGCACTTAAAGTTTACTTGATAACAACAAACTTACTTTTCATGTTTTGCAGTGTCCAGTGCCAAATATATGGAAAAAGTTGTAACATTTAGGTACATAGCCTGGATATATATAATGAGGGCCACCCTTAGATGCATGTAAACTATTAATCAAAAAATCAGATCAACATGCATCCTCATAAGTAATCTCCATATTGTCATTGACCATGATACGCCCATTTTCCATAGACTGGGTGTCAAACCAAGTGCCAGAACAGGCAAATTACTTCCCACTGGTTGCAGATAACTGTTGGGAAAAGAGAAGTCTGAGATGTGTAATAATATTTTGTGACAGCGTGAATTCTCAGTTTGGACTTTGAGTCTACCAGCTTATGGCTGAGTTTTGCTTCTAGTTACCAGGCTTAGAGCCACACTTCACTTCATTGGTGTTACAGTATACAGGATTCCATCCAGGGCTGATGGTATTCCCTTCTACTCCCTCATACTAACCATATACTTTCTTTACAGTCATGATGCCAACATGGGAGGCAACATGATGCCCGGGTATGGACAGTTCCCAGCTGGTGCTCAGTTCCCCCCTGGCGGCCCACCCACAACGCACCCGAACATGCCCCCACCTGCCACCATGCCACCACCTGCTGCCAGCCTCCCACCTGACCAGCACCCACCCAACTTCCCAATATACTCACAACCACAGACAGTCCAGCAGCCTCTTCTATAAAACATCAGGTTCTATATTCATATACTTGTTTGTTCTCAACCGTCTGTATCTAGGTGATGTCTGTGTTATTTTATTGTTGCTGCCACCTAACAGTTTTATTCAGCTTCAGGAAAGGCCTCTGGTATTGCAGGGGTTTATTATGGCTGTATCTAACCTCTCCTGTTCAAAAAGTCTGTCTTAAAGCCAAGTAATATTGTCTGAAGATGGCAAGAGTAAAATGAAGAAGACCCTCCAAAGCTCACAGGGTTTAGGTGCATTTAAGGCGTGTATTCTTGGACAGACTTGAGCTGTCTGGATGTTGCTACTCCTCACCCTGCTTTTGGGTGGGAAAAGAGGTCCAGATGATGATGATGATGATGATGATGATGACGATTCTTGTCAGGTAAGGAAACTCCCTAACACCTTTTCCTAAGTGATTTATTTTGCTAATTAGACCATACTGTCCTCCTCTGTGCTACATAAATCCTAATCCGACCATACTTTGCATAAATAACATCCATCCATCATCCAATCCTACGTTGCCCCATGAGGAGCGTAGGAGCCCGGGGCTAGGCAGTTGGTCCTGACATTTAAGATGAGAGTGACCAACCTCACTCATCCCTGAGTGGCATTACGTGAGCAATAAACCCCAACCACCCCTTGGATATAAACCTTCACCGGCTCAATCCGATTGGAGCACAATAATTACCCACTAAACCACCAGGCGCCAAAATTTGGTTATATGGTCACCACCCAGCGTAGCAAATAGCTCCCTCGTGTACAGGAAACCATTTGGCTTGTCACTCAGTGTAGAGTCACCCATAGGCAGAAGAAAGAGCAAAGAATGAAGGAATGAAAGACAGAAGAGGGAGAGGTCACCTGTAGGCAGAAGGATGAGGAAAAAATGAAGGAAAGAAAGATAGAAGAAGATGGAAGGATGGAGGAGAGGACAGGGCAGACACCCGAGAGCAGCACTACATTGAGTGAGTGGATGGTGAGTGCCCCCACCTACCACTGTATACAAAAGGATATTAGCCAGGCATATCCATAATTAAATCACTAAGGAAGAGGTGCTAGGAAGCCTTAAGCAACAAGAATATGGGCCTAAGATTGCATATACAATATAATATTTTCTACACCCATACAACTGCCAAATAACTTATGTGTATAGGTGCCAGACACTTCACAGCTTTACTTCCATAAGCATAATTTCTGTATAAAATCTTTGTACATTTTTATCTCCACCTGTACAACTGGTTAACAGTTTACAAAAAAACTTTCTTAAGTGTAAGGTGTGTGTAAAATTGATTTTTTTTTTTTTTTTTTTTTTTTTTTTATAAATAACTTCTATTTCCACATAAAGCTGCCAGACTCTTGTATAGATGCAGGGTGGTTCATAAATAGCACTGCGCTAGAATTTCCTCCAGTGGTATCTTATATGTTGTGTGGATGGTCAGTCGACTGGTGTGGGCATGAATGTGGCAGTGGGATTAACTGTTATCAGTGAACTACCCTGCATATATGATTGCTTGACTGTTTATTTGATATTACATGTATCTTTGTTTATATATCAGCCACACACTTCTCAACCAAACTTTCTTGAGCTTGAGTTACACTTAAGATTGTTCGTGTATTCCTCACTTTATCCTGTCTCTTGCAGCTGCCGAAGTAGCAACTATTCTTAGCCTAAGTTGTATATGAGATCACCTGTATATAATTTTAATTCTTTTACAGTTGCCAGACTATAGTGAACATTCTTGAACCTTAAATGTTTGCAATATAAGACTGCCAAATGAGGGTGTAGAGTAAAAGTTAAAGCATAAAGGAAAACAAATTTATAACTGGATTTGTGTGTGTGTGTGTGTGTGTGTGTGTACATGCATGCATGTATGCATGTGTGCACGTGTTGAAAATGTGTCAAGCGGTACTGAATTTCTTATTGGAAGAACTGGTGGTTTTAGTATTCTTATTCTTATTACATATTATTGTTGTTGTTTTATTATTATTATTATTATTATTATTATTTATTATTAATATTATTATTATTATTAGTCCTGATGGTAATAAGCAGCTGTAGAGATGTTAACCCCTTCAGTCCTGTGATATATTTTCACTTTATTCTTGCTATTTCCAGAAACTTTTTATTCAGCCTTGGGGAGACTTTCTGATTTGGAGAGGTTAGACAGTCTTAATTTACCCCTTCACAGGTGGTGGAGAGGGATGCCATGTGGTGGCACTGATATAACTGGGCGGTGGATCTGTCTAGTTATACAAATGTCCGTCAGCTCCCTCCCAGTCCCTGAAAGGAGAATGGTGGGCAGCAGGAGAGGGGATACTTCAGCCTGGAATCCACTGCACATTTAGATGAGTCTTGGGTTGCATGTGCTTCTACAACTAATATTACCCCGTAACGATGCAAGGCCTTCCCAAAGCTAGAGAGAGAGAGAATTATACGGAATTACAAGAAAAAGTTAGTATCTCAAGACCTTGCAGTCCATACTGAGGGGATACTTCATATTAGCTTGGGAATGCATATCTAATTCACAATAACTTTAGTATGAGTAAGATCTTTTTTACTACTGTATTGCAATTAAAAGCATCTGTGGGGAGTCTGTTGCAGGTGGAGCAGATCTTGTACATGAGAAGCCTTTCCCTTATGCTGGTGTTAAATCTTTTCATTTCTAACTTCCAACCATGATTGCGTGTTGAGTTTGTGGAGAGAGAAAGAGAGAGAGAGTGTGTGGAAGGGGAGAGGGGGGGAATCATCAGGAGGAAGCAAGAATGAATTATTAAAACATCAATGAATTGAATGGGGTACTGGTTAACATACTCTATGAACACTTCCTCAGGCGCTTAAGCTTGATCATCGTTCTGCTCCTCGCTGCCAAGACTTGTTTTGTTCATCAACCTCAAGACTGTTCCACCCCTTAGTCAAACTGTTCTACGTGTCAGTCAGGATTGTTCAGCTCTATGTCCTAAGCCTGTTCTGTGCTTCAGTCAAGATCATTCTCCTCTACAACCAAAGCTGTTCTGTGCTTCAGTCAAGATCGTTCTACTCTGCAGCCCCAAGATCCTGATGCTCTTCAGTGTTCTGCACTACAACCAAAGTCTTTCCTTTGCTACAGTCAGGAATGCTGTACTCTGCAAGCCCAAGATCATAAATTTCTTCAGCTGCAGAACTGTTCCACTCGTCAGTCAAAGTTGTCTCACTCTTCAGTTAAGGCCCTTCACATCTTCAGCCATAAACTTACTCTGTTCTCAAAGAGCAAAACTGTTCCATTCTCTGCCTTCCATTTTATTGCCAGTGAGCTTCGTCAGAAGGTTAGGAACATTACTCTTTGATGAGTCAAACCCAGGGCTGTTATGGAGTGTGCATGTAGGACAAAACAGAGACATTTTGGCAGAACGAGCTTCTGCTTGTGTGGTATTCGTGTACTCATTGCAAGGTTCTGTATATTATCTACTTGGGGCTGTATTGTCTTAGCATATGAGGTTTTGTAGCACCTCTTCCTTAGCAATTTATTTTCCTGTGCCTAGAGAGGGATGCCTTCATGTGTGGCACTGATGTAACCGAATCGCACCGCTGACTGGTTATAGAAATGTCCCTCATTTCCTTCCCAAAAGGATGATGTTGGACTGCAGGTGGAGAATAGTTTCAGCCTGCAGTTCATTGGGTTCACATAATTATGAACCTGAGGTTACTACTACTACAACTACTGTAGGCTATCCAATCTGGATATCTCAGTAAACCATGCCCACTTTCCCCAGCGCCTAAGTTATCATATGGGTGGCTGGGCTGTAGGTTATCACTTCCTGTCTGACCACTGTGCTGCTTAGATCACATGATAACATTCATCACGCAATATAAGAATGTTTTAATACCTGTAGATCTGCAGTTATTTGTGCTACTTAATTTTCCCTTACACCACTATACTCGTGAATGTTTTATCTATGGAAATTAATTTCCAAAAGGTAAAGAGAGGCTATAGTAACAAAATTAGAGCAAGAATAAGTAGAAGCATGGTTGAAAAATGTTTATATAACTTTTTACTTATCACTGATTTTTACAGCCACTATTGAATCAGTTCAAGCGTAAAGTAAGAAATATCAGAGAGAAAATGATCTTGATTACCATGGTCACTTCAAATTTTATGAAAAGCGGACATAGACAAAACATTCACGAGTATAGTGATGTAAGGGAAAATTTAATAGCACAAATAACTGCGCAGATCTACAGGTATTAAAACATTCTTATGTTGCGTGATGAATGTTATCATGTGATCTAAGCAGCACAGTGGTCAGACAGTAAGTGATAACCTACAGCCCAGCTGCCCGTATGATAACTTAGGTGCCAGGGAAAGTGGGTGTGGTTTACTGAGATATCCAGATTGGATAGCCTATACTACTACTACTACTTTACTGAGATATCCAGATTGATCAGACTGTACTACTACTACTACTATTACTATTACTTTACTGAGATATCCATATTGGTTAGACTACTACTACTACTACTACTACACCTTAATATACTCCTGTGTGTTATATATACTGTAGCTTTTTAATATGGACATAGGTAACATACATAACATACGAGAGAATATCAACTTCCTATATGCAGAAATTGGTAAGGAAGAGTTGCCTGTGAGTCTCATAAACTAACAAGCATACCACCCTTTGAATGTAAGAGAGACTGACCATGATAAATGATACTGAAGCCTCTTGGGGATATGTGTTGCAAGCTTTCTTATGTACAAAGTCACAAGGGTAAACATTCACATAGAGGTTTGCGTGGAATTATTGATCTTTGTTGTGACATTGGCTTGCAGAACTTATGTGATTGAAAGATTATTATTATTAGTATTATTATTATCGTTTTTTTTTTTTTTTTTACAATATACAGGGTGTTTGAAAAGTCTCTGTGCAGTGGGAGATGGGAGGTGTGGCATTGTGTGATGTGGTTGATGTGTGAGGTGTGGCTGTGTGAGATTTTGTGTGTGTGTGTGTGTGTGTGTGTGCAAGGGGGGGGAAGCTGTCTGGGGTGTGATAATGTAGCTATGTGTGAGTTAGTATGTGGTTCATCTGTGTTAGGTGTATCAGAGGTGGGCCAGATAAATAACCACATAGGCTTTGAGCACTTTTCTATTTTAGGCACCTAAATTTTGCTGAAAAAGCTGATATATGCAGCTAATTCATCAGATTTGTACATATTTCCTTCTATGAAAAACTTGGCAACTAATGAATTGTATGACAGACTGAAGGGCTACAAAGACTGTCATATATCCAGCTGTCTGCCTATCTTTCATCAAGATCTTTATTGCCCCTCAAGGAGCATAGAGGCCCAAGAGTAGGCTACTTAGACCTGACATTTAAGGCAAAAATGAACTGTTGCTCCTCTGTAAATAGCATATAAGAGCAGGAGAACCCCAACCACAGCCCAGATGTAAACCCATATGGATCACATCCAACAAGTAACCCTGTAAAACTTTTTCAGGTACCCCACAGTTACAGTAGATGCCAGTATGCTCATTTTTCATGGACCCTTGATAATCCAGCCCTGGCCAGAGGTATGGTAATATCTTCTACTGCACAGCAACTTTTTGGATCCCTGTATCATTGGAAGTACAGTACAACCTCCCTAATGCGAACATACGGTTTCCAAAAGCCTCCACTTTCCAAGATATTTTTTCATTTCATATAGATGTGTTGATATCTGTCCTCGCATAATTAGTGCATATTTGAAGACAACAGTACTTTATGAACATATATAACATCAGATGATATAACACTATTAAAAGGTACACAATTGTATTTACTGTTCATGGTACCATAGACTGTTTTTTTAAGTATTTGTTTATACTGGTAGTTATTATTCTACTTTCTGAAATATTCCATTTTTGGTAAAGCCTTTGCAACCGAGCATTTCGGATTTGAGAGTTTGTACTGTACATCATTTTCAAATGGCCTTGTGTTAATAATATGAATCAGTAATGTAGACAAGAGCTACTTAGTTCATCCTATATACATACATATATATATATACTGTATAATTCATGAGCACTTTTTGAGAATTTAGTGTATGAATTTGTAAAGTACTGTATTGTAGGTTAGAAGTTCTGTATTTTTATGGAGAAGTAGCATTACCAACATGTACAGTGTAGGTGTCTATGAGTTGTAATATAATGGTGACACACCCTTGTATAAGTACTGTATTTGAGAAGTGTTAACTGTAGCATGTAGCCAGGTAAAGCTGTTGCAGTCATGTATATTGTAGGCTGTCATTGTATGAGAGAGAGAGAGCTTATATGAGACAGGAGAGAATGAGTTTATGAAGTTATGAAAGAGAGTTAGTTTATGATTTTTTGAAAGGAAAGATGAAAGGAGATGGAATTTTACATATATATAAAGCAAGTATGGAGAGAGAGAGAGAGAGAGATGGAGCGAGTGAGAGAAGGGAAAAGGAAATAAATAGATACTTAAGGCAATGATTTTGACCATGTAACTGGTTGCTAATTCCTTCGTTTTCC
The DNA here is from genome assembly GCF_032717465.1 of Coenobita brevimanus. Classification (NCBI taxonomy): domain Eukaryota; kingdom Metazoa; phylum Arthropoda; class Malacostraca; order Decapoda; family Coenobitidae; genus Coenobita; species Coenobita brevimanus. Next base: position 2,267,453 of record NC_136983.1, on the reverse strand, counting down.
CTAAGTCTTCATTACATTAAGCCCATAACCATGAGAGATTTCCCAACACTGAATAAACTGATCCCCTATGCTGAATAAATTGATCCAGTGTTAGGAAGAACAAAACAGTACTGTATTGATGGTGGCAGTGAAGAATATTTTTGACCTGCTTACTATGGGAGGTAGCTGAGTAGAATTGCTTGTTGGTAGAGAGACAAATATAGATGTAATAAGGTAAATATAGCTGTAAGCATAATGAAAGGGTTAATGAGAAGTGTTTGTGGCCATTTGATTTTGAGAGAGCATCTGTAAGGTGAATGAGATAGTGTGGTGGTAGCAAGAAAAGAGTTTTTAAGAATCGGATTCAAGGGCTAATGGAGATTATTACTAACCCTATTGAATTGAGAAATCTCCCCATCATCCATCCAGTCCAGTGTTGTCCCATCAGGAGGCATATAAGGCAAGATTGACCAGTTACTATCCCTGAGTTGTAATATGTGAGCAGTAAACCCCAACCACCCTTCAGAATTAGACTCTTGTGGGCCTCGTCCAGTTGCAATACCTTGACTCACTGAACCACAATAAAATCCCCATATGCGAAATATAGTTGGCAGTAACAAGAAATGTATATGTCTGATGTATGAGAACAGGGGGGTGCGTTGGAGGGAGAGTAGCCTGATGGTGGAGGGCAGGGTGACATGGAGGCAGTTTGTTTATGGCCACCACTTACAGGATTAAGGCATCTGACTATAAATAGATGCTTTATTGAAAGTGTTAATGGAGTTGTTCTAAATTCCTAAATATACTGAATCAAGCTGAGTAAATAATCTGACGCTGAGAGAAATTAAGTAAAAAAGGGCATGTACAGTGTTTACTTGTATTTGGCTGAATCTCTCAAAAATTATAGCAGGCCCCAAATGTTCCAGAATATAGCATTCCTTCACCCACCCACTCATTCACCCCCCTCTTCCTCATCCATTCACTCGTTCACTCACACCCACCCATGCATTCATTCTTTCCCACCCACCCATTCACTCACTTATTCACCCATACCTCCCTCATTCAGTCACTCATTCATCCACCCATCCATTCACTCACTCATTCACCCATACCCCCCTTATTCACTCACTCATTCACCCATACTCCCCTCATTCACTCTCATTCACCCACCCATCCATCCATTCACTCACCCCCAAACTCATTCACTCACCCCTACATTCTCCCACTCAGTCAAATAATCACTCACTCATCTGTAGTGTGTTAGCTTATTTGATATCCACCCCATTTTTAGTGAGAATTGATGATGATTATTTGGTGTAAGTTTAATATTGTTCTTCCTATTATACGCTGAGTAAAATTGCTTATATTAGTTTCATGTATGTGGTATATTATATGTTTAGTGTATATAATTTGTTTCATACCTTATTATATAGTCCAAGCAAATTGAATATGTTAGTTTATCCTTCATACCTTGTTTTTCCCCTTATTTATTTACTTCATAATTATCTATAAAAAAAACTAACAACAACAGTCACTTCTATAGTATACATGTCAAGGCTAGCTTAGTACAGGCCATTTAATCCTCTCAGAGTTTTCATATAAATTTTTTTCATATGAACTATTTCTCCCATTGAGAGTTTTCATGCATGTGAACCATGTTTGACATGTCATTAAAAAAATTAAAATGTGAAGTACATCAGTGCTATGTTTTCCTGCACCTTGCAGTGCAACACACTAATGGTTTGTGTGGGGGAGGGTGGGTAGTGCTATGTAAAGAGGATATAGGGGATGAGGAGGGGTACAATATATTTATAGAGCAGACATTTTACTTAGCTGGTTTGGCCTTTTGGTTTAGCTTTCAGTCCATAAAAACGTCAGCTGTTCCATGGCCAACCCCAGTATTGGTATTCCTATAGGGAATCATGGCATCATTCTCAAGAAGGGATAGGAATAAAGAATGCTACATTGAACCTCCATAATTGGAAAAAAATCTCTTCAAAGCTGAATATAATCTGGTGGAAGCAATATTTAAGAATTCATCGTCAGATAGAAAGTAGTACAGCCTTGACTACAATGAGTTATGATATCTTATTCATCACATGATTTTATTCAACATAGTGAAAGATCTTATCATTGAAAGGGTTATAGTCTATATCTAACCCTCCAGATCATAAAGTCTCTCCCAAGGTGAAAAAAATGGCTGAGGTTTGCATGAATTAAAAAGAAAAATCAAAATATCCTCCGATTAATAGCCTGTACCCCTGCTTCATGGATAAACTCCAAAGGCCCCATGGATAAAAAAAAATGCATGGTAAAAATTTATTGTCTAAAATTCCATTTTGGTTTATCAAGTTGGGAACATCAGTTACTTCATGGAGCTTCTCATATATAATACTCTTTTTCTGCTGTGTCAGGCAACTTCTGTGTTGTGAGGATGGCTCATTTAGCATTATAACTGTCTACCCTGCCCTGCTACATTTCAAAAGGCACAGATAACCTACACCTACACCAGCGGACTGAGCCATCCCTGCAAGACATGAGATACCAGCAGGTGAGTTGACAATGGTGCATTATTTACAGACCACCTTGTTTATTACTCACCATAAGATGCCCATAGTAATGAAGAAGCTAATGTAAGCTGCTGTGTACCAAACTACTCAAACTCAAAAAGTCTCTCCCAAGCTGAATAGAATTGTCAAGTGACTAAGAATAACAGAAAATAAGTATATCCTCAGAGTGAAAAGATTAACAGCTGCATTGTGGCCTGTACTATAAAAAAAAAGAAAGAGTGAGGGAGTTCTGGTGATCAACTGTCGGGCAGGAACATCGAATATATCAATAGCATGAACCAAGTGAATGCCAGGCACTCATTTAAGTCACTACTGACGTTTAGTTTTTATAGTTAAAGGCCTATGAGTGCTTTAAACCAAACAAATCATCTGAAGGTATCATGAGTGAAATAGAAACTGATAAATCCCTGTACTGAAGAAGTTAATAGTATCACTTAGAGAAGTCTTTACTGAGTTGAATAAATCAGTCTGGAGTAACAACAACTAAAAAGGAGAAAAAGGTATCATAATAGTGTTTCATACGGGAAGTTTCCCCAAGGCTGCTTGAATATGTGTGGTGTCAGCAAGAATATAAAGAAAAATGTCATGGAAGTCCTGTACATGTAGATGCTTTGTTCAGAAAATCCTGACACGATAACCATTTCTCCATCTTAAATGCTGAACTGTAACAGTAGATTAACACTAGAATATGGTGCTGGTCACGAAGAGCTGCTATGAAAATGATGTAGAGCCGTAGTATTGCCTTTTCCTGCCACTGGACTATTTAGTATTGACTGCAGAAGGATAAAAAACTCCGCCAAGTGCATATAATAGTTGCTTAATTTTGTTTTGTTTCTCATGCAGCCCTACTTCACCATAATATCCACATTAACTTTTTAACCAACACCCAAAAACTTTCCACATCTGCTCATACATTCTTGCATGAATCTGTGAGTGGCAGAAGATCACTTCTGTAGTGACATAAAGTGGTGTTCCTCAGTCCAACAGATCAATTGACTCTTGATATCTGTAAACCATGGCTTGAATGTATATAGTGCAGCTGCTCACCCATGTCAGATTTCTATAAACCAGCTGCTACAGTATAGTATTGTATAAGTGCTTCACATTATCACTATCAGTGTCTCAATGTTCATCATTATTGTCATCCTTATCATCGTCAATATAGTTATCATTGTCATTATCATTGTATCATCATCAGCATCAATATTATCATCATGAAAATTCCTATAATTTGAAAGTAGTGTAGTCACTGACTGTAAATATTTCACACCTTCTACTGTATATAATTTTGGCCGCCTTCCAATGACTTTATATACAATACTGGAGATTCCACATAGTAAAATTGATTTTAAAATCCATACATGCTTTCAGTATGTTGACACCATTGTTACTGTATGAGTATTTAAATCTTGCTACTGCCATTCACCTTTAAACAGCATAGATGAGGCCTCTCGCATTAAAAGGGTTAGAAGCTGCCATTAATACCTACAGTTTAATTACAATTCTCTTTATTACACTATTTCTATCAACCACAGAGGATGTTTTTCACAATGAAGAAGTTAGTAAAAGTTGCCATTAATCCTGTGAGTTCTTTCACACTTTTTCAGTATTTATCTCTTCTAGCAATCACTAGTCAGTTTTATTCTGTCTGGGAAGGATGTCTCATTATGAGGGGATTAACCCCCCCCCCCAAAAAAAAAAGAACAATAATGCCTTCAGTAGGGTGATTCTGGTTCTATTTTATTCCTACTACCATCAGACAGTTTTATTTATCTAAGGAAGACTGTCTCATTTTGAAGGGATATAACATGAAAAAAAGCATTAATGATTTGTGTACAGTGATGTCAGTTGTATTTTATTCTTACTACCACCAGACACTTTTGCTCAGCCTATCAAGAACATTTCATAGTTAAAGGTTAATACTGTATACAGTACAGATCAGTGCCTGGGTGTGTTTACATTTTCATAGCTTGTATTCTTGGCTGTCTGTTTATATCCACATATTTTCACAAGTCATAGAAGTTTTGTATATTGTAGATTGTTTATATTACCCATTCATTCTGATGATTTATTTTCAGTTTTTTCTTTGTATATTTGCTGTCAGTTTATATTCCATGTATTTTTACAAATCTTAGAAGTTTTGTGTCTGTACTGTCATATACTGCACATTGTACATTGTTTAAATTACCTCTTCATTCTGGTGACTCATTTTTAGTTTAGTTTTCCTATCACCAGATGATTTTATTCATCTTATGGAAGACCATTCATATTGGAGGGATTAGATATAGCTTTCATTAACCCCTCCAAAACAGAAAAGTCTCCCAAAACATTCAAAATCATTTGGTAATAGCAAGAATAAACTAAAAAAAAAAGCATGTTGTTGCCACATTAAAGGGTTAAGGTCATTGTATATTGAGTTGTATAACCCCCTGTATACTTGTATAAACATATACCTGTATTGAGTGATATACATATTACAGTAAGGCTCTGTTATAAAGCCCCCCCCTCCCCCCTTTTTTTTTTTTCCTTTTCTGGTAATACATTTACAATGAATTACATTAACTTTGCTTCTTATCGTTTTGTCTGTTTGCTATAATAATATTTCCTGCCCATTTTGGAACTATTTATTATCCATCACCAGTTACCCCTTCAGTCCATTTTAAGTTCCCCATTTCTAATATTCTTTTGTGCTGGTAAGCCCAGAGTGAGTTTAAGGACACTTCCCTCTTAATCTTTTGTCTGTGAAGTGTAATTAGATTTTCTGCCCATTTTTTGGAAACTGTTTATTATCCATCACCAAGTAACCCCTTCAGTCCAAGGATCTATTGCTGATTACATTGTTGCTTTCTCCAGGTGATTTCATTAAATGTAGGAGAGTGTGCTATTAGTGAAGGGGTTAATGAAGGCTTTATCCAACCCCTCCCGATTGAATAGTCTCTCCTGAACTGATTAAACATCTGGAGGTAGCACGAATAAAATAAAATTATTGGAGTGCAGGAGATGAAAATAATACAGTGTATATATAGGCTGTGGATTTTGGAATATATTTGTATGTTGCTGTCTTTATTTATTTATTTATTTTTTTTCTGAGTTTAAAATGCATGCTGCTGTACTAAGGTAGAGTTCCACTAAGCTGATTTGCCCACATCCCTCAATTTACAGTACTGTACTGTGCTCTTTTCACTCTAACTTGCCCTAAAATACCCATCTCTCCATCTTGAAATCTAAATTACCAATAGATCAAGACAAGAATATGGTTCTCGTTAAGAAAAGTGCTATGAAAAAGATGTACAGCCACAGTATTGTCAGATTGTGCCACTGAACTCCATGAAATAAGCTGCAAAAAGATGAAAGTCTGGACCAAGTTAAGGTAAAAGGACTGTAACTGGAGAAACTTGAGGTAGTCTGGAGGCGGTGGCTGAATCGGTAGAGAGGCGGCCTGCAGTCCTGATGGACCCAGGTTCGAATCCCAGCTGGGGCAGGGAACAGTTTAAGGATTTGAATTTCATAAAAGCACACTTTCCTGATCTACCAGATGACCCGCCGACATGTCATAAAAGTACCCCCGCTAATACCAATACACCAGTCCTGTATGAGACAGCCCTAGCATGTATTCAATATGGACGGTGGGTGTTAGCACCGAAGTGGTGACATGTGGAGGTGTAGGAGGACTACTGGGCCTTGGGATAGGCTACTGCCCCCGAGATATAGGCCCTGAAGCCTTTGCCCAGAGTCGGACACATTTCAAAAAAAAAAAAAAAAAACAAAAAAAAAAAAAACATAACCCTGAAGAACAAAGACAGTCGGTACTCCTCTGTGATATTTATGGTACTGTATCTGAATCCTTTTGCTCTTCAAAAAGTCTCATTAGTTAAACAGGAGTGTCAGAGATGATGATGATTATGTCAGAAAGCTGAAAGAATAAACTAAGAAAGACACCATTGGAGGCCACTGTTAATTAGAGAGAGATTGCCCATTAAAGTTCCACAGTTAATAGAGAGAAAGGTTGCCCATTAAAGTTCCACTGTTAAATAGAGAGAGATTTCTCTTTAAAGTTCCACAGTTAATTAGAGAGATTGCCTGTTAAAGTTCCACAGTTAATTAAAGTTTGTCCATTAAAGTTCCACAGTTGATTAGAGAGATTGCCCATTAATGTTCCACAGTTAATTAGAGATTGCCCATTAAAGTTCCACAGTTAATTAGAGAGATTGCCCATTAATGTTCCACAGTTAATTAGAGATTGCCCATTAAAGTTCCACAGTTAATTAGAGAGATTGCCCATTAAATGTTCCACAGTTAATTAGAGATTGCCCATTAAATATCCATTCTTACCCATAAACCTGATTTGGTATAGTTCTTTCTCATTAAGCTGGCCCAGATTTTCATCTTTTTGCAGCTAATTTCCCTAAGCTCCGTGGCAGAAAAATGCAATACTCCAGTTCCAGATCCTTTCTATAGCTCTTCTTCATGACTAGCATCATATTCTAGTGTTGATCTATTTGTTACAGCTCAGCATTAGATGAAGGGAATTAATTCCCCCGGGCCAGACCTTGACAGATCATATACTGTAGCCCTGATATGTGACGGGAGAGTGCTATCTCTCCCAGCAGAGCATCTACTTAGGCAGGGCACGAACTTTCAACCTTGCAATCTCGAGTCAAGCATTCTACCAATGAGCCACCCTGCCCCCAGCATTAGGTAAAGAGATGGCAATATTAGCCCCAGTTAATATGAAAATTGTGTAGTTCCTCCAAAATATACAGGGCAAGTTATATGGAAAAAGTTGATATTTTAGAATGCATCCTTTGATTTATAATGACTGCCTGTGTTGATTTGTGGTTGAATTATCAAGACTGAGTGTGCAAAGCTGTAAGTAACCTCGTAGTTAATTCATTTTTAACTAGGTGGTGATTTTTGTCCTTTTTCAGCTTGTTTCATGTAGCACAGTGGCAGAAAAAGACAGTACTGTAGCTCAACATCTTTTCCATAGCACTTCATCTTGACTAGCACCATATTTGTGTTAATCTCTTGTAACAACTTAAGGCTCAAGAAGGAGGGATTGTAATTTTCCACCTCATTAAAGTAAACCCATGTAATTGTTAAGTGTGATTAGCCTGCTTCCCACACTATGGAGTGTAGGCAATAGCAATACAAGAAGTTGAGACACATATTTCAGAGATTATCATAAGAAATGATGGGCTTGTTCACACCTTCACGTACAGCTTTTAAAGTTTCCTATGATTCACTGTAAAGTTCTTTTCAAGTTGGAACTGAGTCTTTTTTATGTGTTATATCCTCTCGCAGGGGCATCCACAGGATTTTTTTGTAAGGGGGGGGGAAATAAAAGAAATTATATATAAATATGTGTGGTTATATCAAAATACACACACTCTAAATAGGCATAGGCATATACTTACATGAGTTACATGACTTACATCAAATGCATAGTGTCAGAATGCATGAATCGACTCAAATCACTCAATCATCCTTGAACAAGAACTGAAGCTGTTGAATTCCAAGGGGGGGACAACTTCCCCCCCTTCCCCCCTCCGGATGCCCATGTCCTCTCATTTAGAAAACAAAGGTGTGTGTATTGCCAGGATTCCAGGGGCTTCAGTGATGTATGTGTGAGTGTTTGACCCATTTCACGGGACATGCTGGTGATAGTTCTCCAGCTTTCATACTTGCTCTTTCCCCATTTTCAGATTCTACTTCACCTCATCCTTAGGTTGGAAAATATCAGGATGATGATGATGGTAATTTTGATGATGATTTTTTTTTTTTTTTTTTTTTTTTTTTTTTTTTTTGAAGTATATACTACTACCTTGTGGTAGGTGGGGGTGCTCACCATCCACTCGATGTAGTGCTGCTCTCGGGTGTCTGCCCTTTCCTCTCCTCTCTCCTTTCCTTCCTTCCTCTTCTGTCTTTCTTTACCTCATTCTTTCCTCATCCATCTTCCTACGGGTGACTCTACACTCCCTCTTTTGTCTTTCTTTCCTTCATTCTTTCCTCTTCCTTCTGCCTGTGGATATCTCTACACTGAATGACAAGCCGAATGGTTTCCTGTACTCCAGGAAACCATTTACTACACTGAGTGGTAACCATATAACCATATAATGGCGCCTGGTGGTTTAGTGGGTAATTGCGGCGCTCCAATCAAATTGGGCCAGTGAAGGTTTATATCTAAGGGATGGTTGGGTTTATTGCTCACGTAATGCCACTTGGGGATGAGTGAGGCTGGTCACTCTCATCTTAAATGTCAGGACCAACTTGACAAACCCTGGGCTCCTAAGCTGTTCATGGGGCAACGTAGGATTGGATGATGATGATGATGATGATGATGATGATGATGATACTGCTACCTCACTGCATCTTTAGGTGGGAATAGAATGATGATGATGATGATGAGTATTATATGATGATAGAGTTGCTTCAGTTAAAGTATCATTTTTCTTGCATGCACATCATAGATATTAACCCCATCAGCCTGAGGGTATAATTAATTTTGTTCATACTACTGAAAGATGATTGTGTTCAGCTTAGGGGAGAGATTTCAAATTAAGCTTTGGAGAAAGAAACTGAAGAGGTTAGATATAGCCTTCAATAACTTTTTCACTAATAGATGATGTTGAGAGAGACACTTCAAATAGTGCATGAGAAAGACACTTCAGCATTAAATATCTCTCATTAAAAAATTATGGTCAACTAACAATCGCAAAAATACAATTAAATATATGACCTTGTCGTGGACTGGTTAAAATTTTCTCATTATTAATTCATTAACAATAGTAATATTTTTTTATTCTTGGTGTCATTACATGATTATTATTCAACTTAAGAAGAACATCAAGTAGTGAAGGGAATAATTAAGGCTATATCAGACCATTTCCAATTCAAAAATCTACCTTAAACTGTACAAAATTGGCAGAATAGCAAAATTAAAGGGATAAAACCATCACCTGTATTGAATAGTTTTTTTTTATTTTAACCATAAAGTTAAAGTATCTAAGTGCATCAGTATTAACATTCATTCATTCATTTTCTAGTCCTGTGTTGCCCCATGAGGAGCGTATGAGCCCTGGGCTAGTCAAGTTGGTCCTGACATTTAAAGTGAGAGTGAACTGCCTCACTCATCCCTGAGTGGCATTACGTGAGCAATAAACCCCAACCATCTCTTGGATATAAATCTGCTTTGGCTCAATTCGAATGGAGCTCCTTAATTACCCACCAAACCATCAGACACCATAATTTAGTGATATGGTTACCACCCAGTGTAGTAAATGGTTTCCTGGTGTACAGAAAACCATTTGGCTTGTCAGTCAGTGTACAGTAGAATAACCCATTGACAGAAGGAAGAAAAAAGATTAAGGAAAGAAAGCCAGAAGAGGAAGGAAGGAACTATTTCTACTATTATTATTATTATTAATATCATTTTTTATTTTTTGCTAATTGAGACAATTTTATTCATCTTAGGGAGAAACACCTAATTGTGAGGAAGTTAACAAAGACCGTTTCTAACTGTCACCACGGATGGTCTTTCCAGTGTTTGAAATCACATGGAGGTACAGTATCAAGCATATAATAAAATATACATCACATGCCAAAAGGGTTAATCCTTAAACTGTGCAGTGGAATCCAATCTATCAGTTTCTGATGACGATTTCTGAAGTACATGATGAAGATGAGATGTACTGGATATTTTATTTTCCCTACACCAGTGTGGAATATAGGTTGATCATACCTAATAATTACCTAAGTTCCATCACTCCCCATGGACCATCAAAAGTTAGGAGTTTGCATCACACCTTCAGTGATGTATATTTTACTTTATTCTTGTTACCTCCAGATGATTTTATTCAGTTTGCAGAAGAGTTTTCAAAATGGAGAGGTTGAAGATGATGGCAGTGATGAACAATGATGATGATAATAAATAATAATAATAATGCAGTTAATGATGATGATGATAATGAACAATGACAGTGATGATGATAAAGCTTACGATATATGAAAAACTACATATTGGGACTGAAAGTGGTTAAGCATGGGGCCTTTAGTCTCGGCAACAAGCGTACTGAATAGAAACCATAGTTTTATAGTCACTAGTTTCCATTTTCTTGCTAATTGAGTTTGTTTTTGAAGTAATCTTTTACATATATTGTACTGCATTATCTTCCATGATTTTCAGAAGTATGACATGTAAGGTTGAGAATATTGTAAAACAGTTTAATATAATAAAAGTCCCAGATTTTACTGTTTTGTTTCTAAAAATTGTAGGGCTTATACAGTGGACACATTCACACTTAACCGCTTCACCATGAGGACTGGTGCTGGAGAGGGATGCCTTCATTTGTTAGCACTGATATGACTGGTCAGCTCAACTGCTTGGTAGTACAAATGTCCCTTAAGCACTTCCCCATCCCCCAAAAGGAAGAGGGTGGTTGGTTAGAGAAGAGCAACTTAATCCTGCAGTCCACTTGGTTCACATTACAGTTGAACCTGGGGCTATAACAACATCAGCAACTACAACTACTACTACTACACTACCTGTACTGCTACTACTACTGCTACTGTTAATAGGATAGATAGGGAGGTATTTAGGTAGCCAGGTTGATAGGTGAAAACCAGTGTCGATAAAGTCGTGAGGTACTGGATAGCACGTTTTGGGGTAGGTGCTGCTCTGTCTCACTGTCTATCTTGTATTCTTGGTGAGGTGAGTTACAGACACTCTTGGGATACGGAGTTTATTGTAACACGGTTATACAAGATGTGACGGACAGAGTAACGCAGCGTGATGGTGAACCTCCTGACTACCCCATCTCCTTGCTTCCTAGCTTCTGCCTTCGTTCGTTCTCTCTGGCTTTCTAACCTAGGAAACCCATCAGCTACACTACAGTGGGTGGCAACAGTATAATTAAATGAATACCTGGTGGTCGGTCTACCGGGTCAAGATGCTTGAGCTGCATGGGTCTTTTAATGGTTTCCATCTATTCATCTTCCTTTAGGGGATGTTCCTTTGAGTCAGGAATAGACTCATATGTTCATATTCTTGTAGGGTAAGGAGACTTCCTACCACCTCTTCCTTAGCGATTTATTTTTGGATGTGGCTGGATAATAATCTTATGTACGTTATCTGTGCAGAGTATGGCGATATTAGAATTATTAATGTGACACGGAAAAGGAAAGGTTTATTTGTTAAGCTGGCACAATCCTAGTTCCCTTGGGTTCTAAACAGGAAGGAATACACAAAACACACTTTTAATACACTAGCAGTACAAGGTAGACACAAACTCAGGATGTCCATACTGCAGATTTATTGTTATTCTTAACTACTGATACAACTCTGATAGGTGAAGTTGATGGCATAAGACAATGGGAGGTAAATGGTCGATTAGGGTGTGGGGTCTTAATCTGAGGGTCTGGAGGGAAGCTCTCCTTTCCATCATACTGGAGGTTGCTACCAGGACTACACACTGGAAAGCCCTCCTGCAGGAGGCACGGGACTACTGCCGAGGGCTGAGTCATCCGGAGTGGGCTGCTGGTCAGCGTGGAGGGAGGCCCTTCCCTAGTGGGACCTCAGTGGGGAAGATGGACCTCTGGACTGCGGCTGAACAGGGCAAGCAGGCATGCTGGCCCCCACCTGCTCCTGGAGGAAGACTGGCTGGTGGTGGGGCTGGGGAGGTCACGTCCTGGAGTCCTGGGGGTGCTCCTGGGTGTCTGGGGGCTGCGATCTCACCTGGGTTGAGTCTTTGTCAGGAGCTGCCTGCAGTGTCCCTTCCCCCTGGAGTCTGACAGCGGGCAGCATCGCCCGGGTGCTGGCTGCAGGGCACTGACTCCCAGACTCATGATGGGTTCTTGCCAGAGCTCCTCCAGCTGCAACTCCTCTGGGGAACTGCACCTGTGGGGAGAGAGAGAAGGGTGTCCCGCTCAGCCTCTGGGTGAGTGGTAAGCGAGCAAGGGACTTCCTCCATAGAGGTAGTCACAAAGGCAGTGGACAAGGGGTGTACGGTGGCCATCCCCTCCTTCCCGACGCGGACGGTGGCCGTCGCCGCAGCTCCACTGGCCCTTGGGACTGTAGGCGAAGGGCGTACGGGGGCCCTCCCTTCCTTCCCGGTGTGGATGGTAGCTGTCACTGCAGTCCTGCTCCCTGAGAAGGTGGCAGATGAAGGGCATACGGTGGCCGTCCCTTCCTTCCCGGTGCAGACAGTGGCCGTCACTGTGGTCCTTCAGGGGGTAGCAGCAGAAGGGCATACAGTGGCCGTCTCTTCCTTCCCGGTGGGGACAGTGGCCGTCACCGCGGTGCTGTCTGGGACTGTACTAGGACAAGTCCCACCCCGATCCTGGCGAGGGCTGGCCCGGCTGCAGAGTAGTCTGCCGGGGCGGCGTTCCTGCTCGTGGCTGTGTTGAGGGAAAGAGGGGCGCAAGGTCGTGGGGACATTGGCCTGTCTCGCCTGGGCCTTACGCGCGCCCTATGCGCCTCCCCGTGGTCTCCCCCTGGGGTAGGTGTTGGGCCATGGATCTTCCACGGGGTGGGTGTTGCGACAACCCTACCGGGGGTTTCCCGTGGGTGTGGGTACTTCAGATACATTGCAACTTTCATCAATTAATCTCGGGTGAATAATATCGTCAGATATTTGCTGGAACAAAATAGCAAATGGTTAATTCTCCGGAGATGCGTCTTTATTGTTCATAATTTTTGCTGAAATGGATTTCTCTGAGCTGAATTAATCGTCTGAAGTTAGCTAGATTAAAATATACACCAAACTAGCCGGTTACTGAAATTAGAGTTTCCCAGGAATGTTTTACCGAGTAATACCCATTGCAAAATGTTTTCCGACTCCAGAAATTTGATTTTTTTTTTTTCCCCTATTATTACTAGCCAGGCTTAAAAGATCATCCATGCGTTGTGTGATAAGATAAGCGAAAGTACTAATACTTTTAATCTGACTGATAGGATTATCAAACATATGGCCCCAAAAGTGCCAGAAGTCAGCTGATTCCAGTCAACCCCCACACTCATGAGGAGTTCTTGCGTAATGATTGGGTGCTTGTCAATTCACAAGCTGTAGTATTACTCACAGGTATATGAAATTGTTAATCTTTATCCATTCTCTTTTATTAAGAAAAATTTAAGACTGTCTTTCTGGATTTTTAATGCAACCTTCGTATTTATATTTTATCTTATATTCAGTCTGTAGAACAGCATAGATCTTGGCAGGTCTCCAAGGTACCTTCAGCTGCTCGGCTGCATTTGCCTTCCTCTCGTCGGACTGCCATATTGATCGTAAGTAGTGGTCTCTGTGCTTATTTTCACTGATTTTTACGCCTTGGATTATGAATAAAAGGCCTTGAGGAAGTGCTTCAGTTCCAAGATCAGCTCTGCATTCTGTAATATGATTGGAAATGGTGCTGATGCGTCACGTCCCCTGGCCTAGTTTAGAGAAGCCGGTGTCTTGGTTAGCAACGGGTGAAGGTTATGTCGTATCCAATTACACCGTGTTCTCATACACATGCCTTGAATTATAATGTTTTGTATATGTTCCACCAGCAACTTTGAGTGGATATTAGTGAAGTTAAGTTTACCATAGTTTACTTTTGGTTTCAGTGTAAAAGCTAAATTTGTTAAAATGGGTACCGTAGTTGTGATTTAATGATGTATGTCAAAGGTAACTACTATACCATTATTAAAGCCTCCACGGCGGTGTAGCGTGAAGGCGTATGAGTTTGAATACATTGCAGCTCTAGCCCCAACGTTTACACTTTTCCTCCACCCATTTGTCATCCCTCATCCTCTCCACATGCCCAGACCGTCTCAGTCTACCTCCTCATCACAACACTAATACACTCCAGACCCATCCTTTCTCTTAACTCTACCATCATAAACCTAACCCTCCCAGGCTTCACATTCTAGGACGCACTGTACATCCATCTACTCATTTGAGCATGCAGATATCCTCTTCCTTTACTGTCCAGGTTTCACTTCTATACTGCGTTACACTCCTAACATGCCGCCTACAAAGATTCCATAGCATGGAGAAACATGATTGTAAGATATTGAAAACTGTACTTTGGTACAGTACAATACTTAACACGTACCCTTCAGTGCTGATTGAGGGGGCTTCCTTCTTCCTTGGGGGAAGCAGCCTAGGTATATAGATAGATAGATATATATATATATATATATACACACAGTATATACATTCATTCATCATCCAATCCTACATTGCCCCATGAGGAGCATAGGAGCCCGGGGCTAGGCAGTTATATATATATATATATATATATATATCAGTTCAGTTCAGTTCAGTTGATAGGTGAGGAGTATTGCCTTTTCATCGGCACTCCTCTTGTCAATTAATTTTTCTAGTTTATTATTTTTCTTGTATTTAGTTCGTGTTTTGCTCGTGTGTCTTTTGTTTTATTTTGTTTTGTATTTTTTTTTTCTATTCTTTGCTATTTGTTAACGTATTCCTCTTTCTTTCCATAATTTCTCTCTTTTCCTCCATATATTATATAAATAGTCTTTTGTTTTTCCTATATTTTCTTCACTAAACAGTAATTGTCCTATTAAATTGTTTTCATTTTCTATATAAGGCTGTTGTAGGTGTTCTTCCTTATTCCTGTCTTCCTGATACAATGGGCACCATAATAAAAAGTGTTTTATGTTCTCTTCTGCTGCCCCGCACAAATCACATTTAATATTGCCCCCTGAAAATCTCTTCCTATCATTTAGTGGTAAATTATTTGTTCTACTTTTATATAATATTATGGATGCTATGGTATTATCATATATTTTTTCTTCTTTTATATTTGATTTATAATTTTTATAAATTTCCAGACTCTTTTTTTCATTTATTCCTTTCTTCCATTGAGATGAGTCCCAGTTCTTTACTTTTTCTTTGATGTCTTTAATACTAATATTTTTTACTGATTTATTTTCTAATCCTATTTCTCTCATGTATGTTTTTACTGTACATATCCACTGGTCTTTTCTACTTTCCATCTTTTCTTGCATTATTCTTTTAATTAAGTCATTTTTACCTTCTTCTAGTCCATATTTTAAGTACTTGATATAACCTTCCATTATTCTGCTCTGCATACATGATGCCCCTATTTCTCCTCTTAGTGTTGGTATCTGAGCATATCTTGGTGCCCCTAAGATGTATCTGTAAACGCTGTTTTCAATTCTTTGTAGTTCTTCTATTTCGTTTTTTGTAAATTCTAGTATATTTGCCCCGTATAGTATAGTTGGGAGTACCACACTTTTCCAGTAAGTTTTGCCTATTAGTACCTTATTGACACTTTGGGCTATAATTGTGTATGTGATGTTTGCCATCTTTTTAGCTTTTTCAATTATCCGTCTCTTGTGCACTCTAAAGCATCTTCTCTGGTCGTTTATTGTAATTCCTAAATATTTGGTTTCATTTGTTACCTCTATCTCTCTTATTTTTTCAGGTTTGTTTTTCATGTTAAAGATCAGGATTTTACTTTTTGTTTTATTTATATTTAGCCCGCACTCTTCTCCTACTGTAGTCAAACTGTCTACTATTTTTTCTGCCTCTTCTATTGTATGAGCTAGTAGCAGCCCGTCATCTGCAAAGAACAGTGCTGCTATTTTATATATATGTGTGTGTGTGTGTGTGTGTGTGTAAAGCATAAAGGGAATTATAAATATGTTCAGTACTGTACATGTACTGCACATAGAGCCAAACTATTCACAAATTTAAGGATATGCATAATAATGGTTTACTACGCGGGACAGTACGAGTTTGACACATTCCTGTAAAGATACAATTAGGTAAGAACATAGCCATGGCACTGCTGACCCCTGAAACAAAGGGTTAGAATATTGCTATTAAGGAAATTATAATGTGCTTTACAGTCATTACATACGTAAATGTAGCTTTCAGTTCCTTGTTTAGTCGTAAAAAGCACTGAATGCTAAATTTATGTTTAATCTTTTGGCAAGAATGATGATCAAGTAGGGGTCACAGAGTGGGTGAAAAGGTGAGAGGTTGGGTTGAAGAAAGTTAAATTCATCTTGGCTCAGTTATGAATGTTATGCCAGTATGAATTGTACATTAATTTGTCTTTCTTAGTGTACATTTTTACTGTGTGCCTTGTATCATCATTCAGCGAGCAAAAATATTGTATTGTGTCAGTAGTTGTACTGTAGTTTGTTCTCATGTGGTTAATAGAGTGTACTGCTGCTGGAGAGGGAGGCCTTCATGTAGTGGCACAGGTAGAACTGCCCAATAATATATATCATAAGATGGGGTTATTCGACTCACTTTTGGCTATTTTTTGTTCTAAGGTTTGTAATGCATCATTAGGACACTTAAAAAGCTTACTGTATGGTTAATGAAACTTAAATGATCCAACTTCATGTGAAAGTGGATTTTAACATAGAAAAACACAGAAAAGACATTTGAAAAATGAAAATAATGTTTATCAGCACCTGATGGGAGGTAATTGGACTCGATGGGCTTTCCTTTAAAAAGCTTACTGTATGGTTAATGAAACTTAAATGATCCAACTTCATGTGAAAGTGGATTTTAACATAGAAAAACACAGAAAAGACATTTGAAAAATAAAAATAATGTTTATCAGCACCTGATGGGAGGTAATTGGACTCGATGGGCTTTCTTTTAGTGGAACATTTGAAGTTTTCATTTGAATCGCTCCGACCTTCCATGCCTTCTTGCCTGGTATCGTCCTTTGGTTGTGTGCCTTCAGGAGACCCACCTCTCCATTCCCCCTGCTTCAAGTCAAACTGAACCAGCCAGAAGAAGGTTGGTTATATACATTGATTGGTCCTCCTTCAGTCCATGACTGCTATAAGTGTTCAGCCGTGTAAACAACATATGGACAGGGGTGCTTTCCACTGTGTGATGGAGAGCATGGTGGATGTTGAACCCTTCATCGTATTCATGATGTGCTCCGCTTGTGTTATACCAGTCCAGAATACCGTATCTGGAGCCTTCCTTTAGGGTCATTCACGATGTTGGTTTCATTATAGTTGCCGGTAATGATATTTGCAGGAGGGACTCCCGTACGACTTTCTTCTGGCTTTTTGAAGTAGGCACTATGACTTCTTCTGAGACAACATCTTGCTTTCTTGAAATATTTTGTCATATCCTGGAGGACAGCAGGTCTTTATGTCTCTTCAGGATGCCATGTACTTAGTCTGTACCTGGGAGATTACCATTGAAATCCACTATGTAGTGTCTACAACTGTCCAGAGAATACTTGATGAAGTTGCAGCATATAAATTGCCCCAAAGTGTCGAGTCAAATTACCCCATTAGTCTAAAATCATAATATTTTATAAACAAAAGCAGTTAACGTACTTTTTTTTTTTTTTTTTTTTTTTTACTGGGCATAGGCTTCACAGCCTGCTCCCATGGCCCAGTAGTCCTCCTACATATCATACACCTCTACATGTCACCACTTCGGCATTAACACCCACTGTCCATACTGAATACATGCTAGGGCTGTCTGATACAGGACTGGTGTATTGGTATTAGCGGGGGTATTTTTATGACATGTCAGCAGGTCTTCTGATAGATCGGTAAAGTCTGCTTTACATGAAATTCAAATCCTTAAACTGTTCCCTCCCCCAGTGGGGATTTGAACATGGGTCCGGTAGAAAAGCAGGCCACCTCTCTACCGATTGACCCTTAGCTTGTTATTGTAGCCTCTATCCAAGGGACAGCAGGGGAAATTACAATTAATCTTGTCTTTATTGTTGTAAATCACAGCTCAAGAAAAACTGAAAATAGCAGGAATGAAAAACTGATCACAGTTCACCTACCGGTGCCTTCAGCAGGCTATCCCTAAATTTCATTTACTATATAAATTAGTGAATCTAGAATATAGTACCCTATGAAAAAGTACAGTAATAGAAAAGTGAGGAAAATGTACAAAAGAAGTGGAAAGTAGAGTGACACAAGGAAGGAAAATAGCTGGTGCAATGGAGGCCTTGATAAGAAACAGAGGCTTGAGTGTTGCTGTTGCACGAGGCTTATGTGAAGGAGTGTTAGTGCCAACTTCAACATATGGATGTGAGACAATGGTGTGGCATAGGAATGAAAAGTCATGAGTAAGAGCAGTGGAGATGGGACTGCTGAGGAATGTATGTGGAATACGGAGAGTGGATCGGATATGAAATAGTGTGATTTGTGAAAGATGTGGAGTGAGGAAGTCTGTGGACACTAGAATCGAAGTGAGTGTACTGAGATGGTATGGTCATGTGGAGAGAATGGATAACAATAGAGTGGTGAAAAAGGTATATCTGAGCGAATTTCAAGGAGGGAGGAGGCGAGGTAGGCCAAGGGGAAGGTGGGGGGATATGGTGGATGAGTGTGTGAGGAAGAGAGGTATGGAAGTCGGTGAGGGTAGGAAACTGACGAGATCGAGCTGGCTGGATAAATGTCGTGAGGAGAAGCGCATGATCAGGTATTTGGCACCCCTTTTTAACGTGACAGCATCCGGATTGACTCTGTTGGATACATGTATATGAAACTATAGAATGTGCTGAATGTTTTTGGCATATCAGATAAAGCCAGGATTCTGGGGGCTTGAATGATGAGGGAATGAAAGTATGGCCCATTGGATTGGGCAAATTTGAGCTGTCTGGATGTTGCTACTCCTCACCCTGCCCTAGGGTGGGAAAGGAGGTCTAGATGATGATGATGAAAAAGTCAGTTATACCCCAGTTTACACTGTCTGGACCACCTTAAGTCTCATTACCCCTTAATATGCCAAATTGCCCCAGGTGAGTCAAATAGCCCCATCTTACAGTACCTGGTTTGTCCTTCTACGTCCTTACTGTCCCTCAAAAGTGGCATGGTGGACTGCAGAACAAGGGTAGCTTCAAATTGCAGTCCACTAGGTTCACACCCTGGTGAACCTGGGGCCAGAGCTAGAATAACAGTACAGTGTACCAGTGATTGTGTATTTTTTGCAGGATCCAAAATGTTCAGTAGTCTGTGGGAGGTGGCAAAAAAGTCCCCTTTTTGCGTGCCCCAAGAGGTGCACTGTGACGCCCCCAACAAGGACTTGGTGGCACGGCGCTCCATCTCTGCTGCTAGCACTGGTTAGTGACACTGCAAGTCAGGTTTTATTACAGCATTGCACTCTGTGTCATGGCATAAAATGGTACAGTGAAGTCCATCCATTGTCTAGACCATTGTTGTCTCATAAGACTATAGGGACCTGTGGGTAGGCTACTTTGTTCTGAATTGAGATAAGAATGACCAGTTGCACACCTTATATTGGCATTTCTTGAGCAATAAACCTCAACCACCCCATGGAATGAGGCCTTTATGGGCCCCATCCAGTTAGAGAACCTTAATTCACTAGACCACCAGATGTTAAAAATTGCATAAAGTAAATGGGACTAATGCACTACATTACTACATGCCACAAAGACCCACCCTTGATCTCCCTGTGTTCATGAGAGAACTGTCCTGTAAAAGGGAAAGTAGATTTTTTCATTTTTTTATTCTTGCTACCTTGATTTTATTTTCACAGGGATAAATTTCTCAAAGCAGTTAGCTGTAACCTTCATAAACCCCCATAAATATGAGAAGCTCTTTGTGAATTGGGGAAAAAAAAGGCTGGTTGCATGAAGAATAACAGAAAGGACTACCGTGATTGAATGGATTGTTGTTTGGTGTTAAAACTAACCTCACAGTCATTACTCAAAGACTGGAAACTCAGCCGCAAGTAAATAGAATTAATTGAAACTTACGTTGGTACAAATATCATTTTGTGTATTTAAGGTATTTATTTTTTTATCAGCTTCCCACAACTGGATGAAGTAATAATTGGTTTTGGCCCTTAGGTAATATCTCAGTCCATAGAATGCATAGCTGAAGCATGGCCATTCTCATTTTAGGGATACATAAGATGTATGGCATCATTTGAAATGATTAAAACTTTGCCCCCACAGAGGAGAACAGCTGTGAGTATGGGTCGTTGAAGTACTACGCACTGTGTGGGTTTGGTGGACTGCTCAGTTGCGGTATAACTCACACTGCCATCGTTCCACTTGACTTGGTCAAGTGCAGAATTCAAGTTGACCCAGCCAAGTACAAAGGAATCTTCAATGGATTCAAGGTAATTACTACTTAATCTCATATTAAAGCTTGATATATACAATACTGGTATATGAAATAAAGTATACACATAAAAAAAAGCAAAGATTGCAAGAGTTCGAGTATATATTGCGTGAACGATTGTGTATACCACATTACTGGTCATGCAGTTGATAGTTCGTCCACTCTTGTGTTTTTCTTTGTTTTCTTAACTCTGTTTCACCCCACTCATGTAGAAAAGAGGGTCAGGATGATGATCATAATTTCTTATTCATTGTTATGCCTGTATTAAGATCTGTTGTCAGTATAACCTTTCTTAATTTGTGCATCTGTTAGTATAATGCAGAAACAGACCAGATCATAGTACAAAGTGCAACTTCAGCTTTAGGGTAACCTGAGAATTGATAGTATAAGAGGTAGAAATATTGTTAGGCCATTTGCCATTTGTTGTGGAAGTGTTAACTCCTACAATCTGATAATTGTATTATTGGTACTCTCAGAAAATTCAGCCTCTGTTTGGTGGACAGACATTTGATAGTGAAGGGGTTATTGAAGGCTGTTTCTTAACTCCTTCATTGTGAAAAGACTCCAGAGCTGAATAGAATAGTCTGGTATTACCAGTAATATAAAATGTTATCAGAATGAAGTGGTTACGAGCGAGGCCAAAGCCCTCGTGTCTCTCATCAAATAGTGGCATTTCTCACATATTAGCGGCCCAGCCCGACCAGAATGCTTTTGAAAAGCTTATGTCTCAGCAACCGCAGGGCTGATAACTGCATGGTTTGCACCATATGATAGCCCCATTTTTAAAAATTTCTTTTTGACAGGTATCACCTCCCCCTAGTGGTGCATGTGGCACGTGATGCGCGCCAAGTGTGGTATGTCAAAAAATATTCAAAAGAGGGCCACAGGCCAATCAGTTTGTCATAAAGGCACGAAACTTGGTTTGTAGATAGCCATCAATATACTCTAGACATCCTCGGGGTGTAAGGGAACATTTCAGTGCCTTCGGATTTAAAAGGCCTTGCTCGTACCTCTCCAACAAAGGCATTTTGCTGGTTGTATGTATGAGATATCAGTAGAGAGACAGACACATATGGAATTGGGCCCATTAATTGCTGTGTAGATTGGATAGGAAAAGGAAAGGAGACAATGGATAAACTGGTGACAAGAGTATATGTGAGTTTGAATGTGGGCAATAGTGTGGTAGGCCAAGAAGATGAGTGTGTGAGAAAGAAAGTTATGGAAATTGAAGATGCTTCAGAAGTGACAAGGGATCTGTAAGGATGAAGTATATGTGTACAGAGGAACACATGACATGGTTGCACCCATGTTTTTTGTAATTGATAAACTGTAGTGGAGAGAGTGGAATGAAGTGCATGTTGGAGATAAGTAAGAAGACATGGATGAGTCAGACAGTGCCAGCAGAGTGGAAAAGGGCTGTGATTGTACCCCTGTATAAAAATAAAGGTGAGCAAAGTGAGTGGAGGCATTATCATGGCATATGTTTATTGGGTGTGGTAGTGAAGGTATATGGAAGAATTACCGTAGAGAAAGTAAGAGAGATTTCAGAAGTCCTAGTGAGTGATGAACAGGGTGGCTTTGGGAGTGGCAGAGGATGTGTGGATCAAATATTTTCAGTAAGACAGATAGCAAAGAAGGCTTGTGAGAAGGACTATAAGGTGTTTATGGCATTCATGGATCTGGAAAAAGCATAGAACAAAGTAGACAGAGAAGGATTGTGGAAGGTTTTATGCATGTATGGTGTAGATGGTAAGCTGCTAGGTGCTTTTAAGAGTTTTGATGATGGTGGTGAGATGTGTGTAAGGGTTAATGGGCATCTGAGTGAATGGTTCACGATTGGTGTGGACGTGCGACAAGGTTGTGTGTTGTCCCTGTGATTGTTCAATGTACTGTATATATATATGGATGGAGTGATGAGAGAAGTAAAAACACGAGTAATGGAGAGGGGGATGTTGTTGGTAATGAATGGTGATGGATGGAATATCTCAGATTTTTGTATGCTGATGATGCAGTAATACTTGCAAGTACCGGACAAGAACATTGTAGGCTAGTGCAGAGTTTTGCTGATGTCTGTGAGTGTCGTGCCATGAGAGTAAATGTAGAAATGAGTAAAGTGATGGTTATTGAGAGAGGAGGTGACTCCCAGTGTGATGTTACAATGAATGGGGAGAGACTGGAATTGGTGAGAGAGTTCAAATACAGTACCTGGGTACAGTGATAGAAAAGAGAGGAAAATGTGCAAAAGAAGTGGAAAGTAGAGTGACGTGAGGAAGAAAAGTAGCTGGTGTAATGAAGGCCTTGATAAGAAACAGAGGCTTGAGTGTTGCAGCTGCACGTGGCTTACATGGAGTGTTAGTGCCAGCTTTAACCCATACCATCCCAGGCATTTTTGCAATTTTATACCCACCTAATCCCAGACACTTTTTTTGTGACACCCTGACGCTATGACAGACAGTGGCCAACTGATGTTACCCACCCACCCAGAACCAAACTCAGTGCTACAAGTGCTTGGGCACAGTGTTCCCAATACGTTAAGGTACTCCTTAGCAAAAAAGTAGCTAGACTGAAGCAATTTGAGATGTTACTGGGCTCAAATTTTGCTGTCGGCACATCAGATCGGTGGGATTAAGTGAGACTTTTTTTTTTTTTTTTTTAATACTGTCGGCACCATGCCGACGACGGGATTGTATGGGTTAACATATGGATGAGACCATGGTGTGGCATGAAAATGAAAAGTCAAGAGTAAGAGCAGTGGAGATGGGACTGGTGAGGAATGTATGTGGAGTACAGAAGGTGGATAGGATACGAAATAACATGATTCGTGAAAGATATGGAGTCAGGAAGTCGGTGGACACCAGAATGGAAGAGAATGTACTGAGATGGTATGGTCATGTGGAGAGAGTGGATAACAACAGAGTGGCAAAAAAGGTATATGTGGGTTAATTTGAAGGAGGGAGGAGGCAAGGTAGGCCAAGGAGAAGGTGGAGAGATATGGTGGATGAGTGTGTGAGGAAGAGGGGTTTGGAAGTCGGTGAGGCTAGGGAACTGACAAAAGATTGGGTTGGCTGGATGAATTTTGTGAGGAGAAGTGCATGATCAGGGATTTGGCACCCCTTTTTAACGTGGCAGTGTCCGCATTGACTCTGTTGGATACGTTTATGTGAAGCTACAGAACGTGGTGAATGTTTTTGGCGTATCTGGTAGGGCCATGTTTCCGGGGGCTTGAATGATGATTGAATGGAAGCGTGGCTCATTGGAGTTACAAATTTGGGCTGTCTGGACATTGGTACTCCTCACTCTGTCCTAGTGTGGGAAGGAGGTCCGGATGATGATAATAGAACAGTATTTTTTCATTGTATACCTATGTTATTAGTGTTAAAGTACAGTATTGTCATGACCAGTTTAGTGGGCACTAAGATTTTTATAAGTATTTTATGTTACCTTTTTTTGGATCCTACTCACCTAATTTGTTGGTAGGAGTATGGCTATAATGACTTTTGTATTTCAGGTGTCAGTTAGAGAGGAGGGCATGCGTGGACTTGCGAAGGGTTGGGCTCCCACATGCATTGGGTATTCAATGCAAGGCATCTGCAAGTTTGGCTTCTATGAAGTATTCAAAATTCTGTACGGCAATATGATCGGAGAGGAGAATTCATATTTGTACCGTACCTCACTCTACCTGGCAGCCTCAGCCACAGCAGAATTCTTCGCAGACATTGCACTCTCACCAATGGAGGCAATCAAGGTACCAGTATTTTTTTGTAGTTCACCCAGGGTTTGGATGCTTGAATATGTGCGAATGAGTGTCTGGCCTATTTTATCAGGCATGGTGTTTATAGATCTCAATTTTTCATGCATCTTATTTTTTGGATTCAACCTCATCACGTCCTCAGTGGAAAAAAAGTTTTAGGATGATGATGGTGACTTTAGATTATATTATTATCTGCTCAGGTTAAGTGGACCTGCATTGGAGACATAAAGTATGGTTAGGGTAGTGGTGATGTGGCTTTCAGTAGCATGGCAAAGGACAAGTTTGTAACAGACCAAGTGTGGAATATGCAAACATACTTACAGTCAATTCCCTGTCATAACCACAATTCATTTCTGCAGGAAGGACAAGGAAAGGAGAGTGGTTATCCTTCCCTTGTCTCCTCATGAAAAACAAATCATAGTAATATGAGAAAAGTTACCATGAGCTATAACTGTTTTCTGCAGGAAGATCAAGGAGAGCAGAGTGCAATATATACCGTGTCAGGAGCTCATCTTGCAAAAAGAAATCCAAGTTAAGACAGGGAATCAGTCGTAAATATGTGTGAGAATCTCAACCCAGTCTTGGGTAAGCACCCAACATATCTCACTTCAAAACTAAAGTTGTGTTAGATCCTGGGTAAGAAGTGCATGAAGAAATAAATGACTGAATTGTGGGAAGGGGGCATAATTAGTATGAAAAAATTCTTTGTATGTATGGGGAGAGGGGGGGAGCATAATGAGTATGAAGCATTCCATTGTATGTATGGGAAGGGGGGAGCATAATGAGTATGAAGCATTCCTTTGTATGTACAGTGTATTTTAATATGACTTTGTATGGTGTGTGAATATATGTCTGGCCCATTTCACAGGGCATGCTGTTGATAGTTTTCCTGTCATACTTTTTTTTTTTTTTTTTTTTTTTTTTTTTTTTAAATCCTGCCTTACCCATCCTTATGTAGAGGGGGAAAAAATAAAATCAAGGTAATATGCATTTCCCATTTGCAGAGCCAAGTCTTCATAGGGGGTTTCTAATGATGTACACAGGTTTTACTGTGTCTTTAAAGTAATCCATTTGTCTTAACAGGTCCGAATACAGACCCAGCCAGGCTTTGTGTCCACACTCCGAGCTGGTGCCCCAATTATCTATGGTCAGGAGGGGCTGTGGGGCTTCTATAAGGGTGTGGTTCCATTGTGGGGCCGACAGATCCCATACACCATGATGAAGTTCGCCTGCTTTGAGAGGACAGTGGAGGCACTGTACCAATATGTTGTTCCCAAGCCACGTGACCAGTGCAGCAAGTCCGAACAGTTGGTGGTAACCTTTGCCGCCGGCTACATTGCTGGTGTGTTCTGTGCCATTGTCTCTCATCCGGCTGACACCATTGTTTCCAAGCTGAACCAGGATAAGGGATCCACTGCAGTCCAGGTTGCCAAGAAGCTGGGCATGGCTGGTAAGAATCTGCAGCATGACTTGTATATGTTTAGTAACCCCATCACTAGATGGGAAGAAAGTTTAGAATGATGATAATTAAACCTGTTATGCAACCTCTTAATCCTTTCATAATAAAGGCTTTGTAGGTGAATAAGGTAGAGCATGAGTGAATATCAGAAATTTTGCACACACAATGACTGGATATCAGAAATTTAGCACACAATTTGCCAACACTCCTCATGGGGCGACATAGGATTGGATGATGGATGGATGGAATTTGTCTACATTTGCCTATTGTGCATAGTTTACTTTCCACTCAGAAAATGAAAACTATCAACTTTGGAAATATTTGCATGAACAGAACCACTAGAAATCTTAACAACAGTATGTGCATAGGTTGACATCCACCCAAGCATGCCAGTTTACTCTATCTGAAAACTTTTTAGAGTTCCATGTTATTTATTCATTCATTCATCCAATCCTGGGTTGCTCCTTGAGGAACGTAAGAGCCCGGGGCTAGGCACGGTGGTCCTTATATTTAAGATGAGAGTGACCAGCCCCATTCATCCCTGAGTGGCATTACGTGAGCAGTAAAACCCGAACCACCCTTTGGATGTAAACTGACATAGGGTAAATCTGGTTGGAGCGCCTTAATTACCCACTAAACCACCAGGGACCATAATTTGGTTATGTATTTACCTCTTTGTAGTATACAGGAATTGAGCGATGCTCGTGTTGTCCTGTCTCCATATCCACATTTATCTAGTTTACTTTTACACACATGAATGTTTTTCTCCTGCACCACCTTTTTGTCTAAGTCGTTCCAAATACTTAAGTATTTACCCAGTATACATAATTGAGATACACACGAAATATGCTATGCTTGTGGGTTCCCATCGCTGTTTCTCAGTAAGTCAAATTTGGCTTTAAACTCGTTTAAGTTTTTAGACTGGATGATCTCTTTGTCCAGGCTGTTCCATAAATCTATACTTCTGTAAGGAAAGCTATATTTCTTGATATCCTTCAAGCAGCTTGACTTCAATTTCATTCCGTGTCCTCTTGTTGCTCTCTTATTCCATAAAAACAGATCTTCTCAGTCAATTTTATCTACTCCCACCATGGTCCTTAACACTGCAATCATGTCTCCCCTCTTTCTCCTTTCCTCTAAGGAATGCAAATCCAGCCTTTCCAGCCTCTCTCTGTATGACAGATCTGCCAGACTGGGGACCATTTTGGTTGCTGTTCTTTGTATTCTCTCAATCTTGTTTATATCTTTCTTTTTGTGTGGGGACCACACTACTGCTGCATATTCTAACCTGGGGCAGATCATGGCCACTATCAATTTTTTCATCATCTCCTCATCCATATAATGAAATGCTTCTGTTATGTTAGTCAGGAGTTTATAAGTCTCTCTAACTATCTTATTAATGTGCTTTTCAGGTGACAAACTATCTTGGACCAGCACTCCTAGGTCTTTCTCTTCTCTCATTTTAGTGATTAATTCATTACCCAACAAATAATTCATCGATGGCCTCCTGGTACTTTTACCCATTTCCAATATTTTACATTTCTTTACATTAAATTTCATTTCCCACTTCCAGCTCCAATCATGTATCCTATCCAGATCCTCCTGCAGCATTTTACAATCCTCCTCAACCTCTACCTTCCTCAAAATCTGTACATCATCAGCAAACAGACTTGCATAACTGTTCACTCTATCTACCATATCATTTACGTAAATCAGGAACATTACTGGCACCAACACCGAGCCTTGGGGGACTCCACTTGTTACATCCCTCCATCCAGACATCCTATCCTTTATTACTGTCCTCATTTGTCTGTCTCTCAAAAAGTCTCTCATCCATTCCAGGAGTTTCCCCTTCAGTCCGCCTATATATTCTAGTTTCCACATTAGTCTCTTATGAGGTACCTTGTCAAAGGCCTTCTCTAAGTCTAAGTACACACAATCCACCCAACCATCTCTCTCCTGTACCACATCAATCGCTCTTGAGTAAAAGCTCAACAAGTTAGAAACACATGACCTTCCACTTCTGAATCCAAACTGACATTCGGCCAAAATATTCATTTCTTCTAGATGTTTTATCCATCTGTCTTTCAGGATTCTCTTGCACAATTTTGCGACCATGCTGGTTAGAGACACTGGTCTATAATTCAGGGGTTCTTCCCTGTTTCCTCCCTTATAAATTGGTACCACATTTGCCCTCTTCCATTCTTGTGGCACTTTCCCCTCTTCTAGAGAACACATGATTAAACTGTGAATTTTATCTGCCAGTTGTTCTCTGCATTCCTTCAGTACCCAATTAGAAATTCCATCAGGTCCTGGGGCTTTCCTTACATCTTGAGTTTCCAATAATTTGTACACTTCCTGTACCTCCACTTTTATATCTTTTATCACCGGTACATTTCTAGTCACTCCCTCCCCTTCCACAAACTCTTTTTCATTAGTGAAAACTGATTGGAAATTTTGTTCATTATTTCAGCTTGCATTGCTGCATCTTTATAGACCTCTCCTTTTACTTTCAATTTAGTGATTCCTTCCCTTTGTTTCAATTTGCCATTAACAAATCTATAAAACAGTTTGGGTTCATCCTTGCATTTGTCTGTTATACCTTTTTCAAAATTCATTTCTTCTTCTCTACGTATTCTTGTGTAATCATTTCTAGTTCTTTTATATTCTTCCTTTGTTCTGGTGTTGCCCTTCTTTCTCCAGTTGTTCCACACCTTATCTCTTTCTCTTTTGGCTATCATACACCTTCTATTAAACCACTCCTTTTTCCTGTTTTCTTTCCCTCTTACTCTTGGTACAAATTTTTCCACTCCCAAATTGTAGAGGTCTAGAAAGATATCCCACTTCCTCTGTATCTCTCTCGTTTCTCTGAATTTTCTCCAATCCGCATTTTCAAAAAAGTTTCTCAGTCCTGTGAAATTAGCTTTCCCAGAGTTGTATCATCCCTGTCTATGAAGCTCGTCTCTTGGCTCGACGTTCCCTATTATCATCTGGAACTCAATGACCGCATGATCACTTTTTCCTATAGGACAGAAATATTTCAATGATTCTATTACATCGGGTTCTTTGGTAAATAGTAAATCTAACCTTGCTGGTGTGTCCTCACCTCGGAACTGTGTCTCTTCTCTGACCCATTGCGTCATCACATTATTCATTATTATGTTTAATAATATGGTGCCCCACGAATCCTCGCTGCCTCCTGAGTCCCATTCCTCCCAGTTCACCTCTTTACAGTTAAAGTCACCCACCAAAA
Organism: Coenobita brevimanus; assembly: GCF_032717465.1. Lineage (NCBI taxonomy): Eukaryota > Metazoa > Arthropoda > Malacostraca > Decapoda > Coenobitidae > Coenobita > Coenobita brevimanus. The sequence goes on along the minus strand of NC_136983.1, from coordinate 2,238,320 downwards.
TTATATTATTGCTTTTCTCAATTAGTTTTTGTAAATAGCTAGCCGTATCTGACAACATCTCTTGGTATTCGTCATCATTCCATGCTCTCGTCTTAGGGGGACCATACACTACCGCCATATCTCTCTTGACTTTCTCTCCAGTTTCTAATTTCGTGTATATCACTTCAGCCCTGCCTTCTCCCATTTCCACGGTATCTACATTTATGTTGTTCTTCACTGCTATCATCACTCCTCCTCCCGTTTTTTATTTTCGGTCTCGTCTCCACAGATTGTATTTACCATCTCCCAAATGAACACCAACATCCTCTCTTAATTTGGTCTCTACAAAGCACATGACATCAGGTTCATATTCTCTCAAGAAAATATTAATTTCAATCCTGGCCGATATTAAACCATCAGTATTAGTGTATATCACCTTTAAAATATTTTTCATGTTTTTTATACCCTCTTCTATCCTTCTCTCCGTCATTACCACTTTCTCAATTTCTAATCTTTCACAGCTATCCCCCTTAGTTTCCTTAAATACCACTTCCTTACTTTCATATCCAATACTCTCCAAAAAAAAGTATTACATTCTTCCTCTGTCCTCTTATCATTTTTTTTCCTTTACTTGATCCTTCAATGATTTTAAAACTTCTCTTTCTTCTTCATTTAAATCTTTTCTTATTATATTTTCCATTCCAGCCTTTTTGCTTAATATCCAGGTCATTTTGAGTATATCATTTACTAAACTTTCTGATGTCAACTTGACTCTCATTGGTCTTGTTTCCCCTTTCCTATAAGGCCCTATCCTCCTTACTTCCTCAATTTCTTTTACCCACTTGTCTCCTTCGGGGTCAATTTTGCCTAATATACCTCTCACCAGGTTCGTGTCTCTCGAGTCTCACGAATCTAACCTTTTCTTCCTCCTCTCTGTTTCCAAATGTTACCACACATGTGTTCCTTTCTACAGTTTCTCTCACTATTTTCTCTTTTTTCTTCAGTATTTTCATTACATTTTCTTCCATCTTTTTCTTGTTCATTTCCCTTTCTTCCTGGATGATTTCTCTTAAGCTGACCACTTCTTTCTGTTCTTCTTCTACGTGTGCCCACTTTGCCTTGTGTTCTTCTAATACACTACTCACCTTCTCTGTTTTATTAGTACTCTCTTCTAGTTTCCTCCTCAATTCAACATTTTCACGCTTCAAATTTCTGATTTCTTCATTCGCCGTCTCATTGGACTGGGATCAGACTCTGTATAGTAATTTCCGTATTCTCAGACACGTCCTTTAACACTAAATTCTCCACTTTCTTTTCAAGTTCATTAATCCTCATTATCAGTGTTTTAACCAGATCCATGATATTAGTATTTCTATCAAATCCAGGAAATTCGAGTCCCTCGGTGTTTACATTTTCGGCCATGTTGGATGTTGGTTACTGTAGCAAAAACAGCTGTTACCGAAAATACTACAAAACATTCATGTATATTCTTCCCAATAAATCTTTATATTTTTGGTAGTCTATATTAACTTACAATATTTTAAACTTAAAACAAAACCATAGGAGACAGGATAAACATAATTCCTGGAAACTACTAAGGTATGCAGCCTGGGCCTGGGAGCTGTTGAGAGACACGTCCGTCCGTTGTGGCTGTCCGTAACTGTGTGGTTACCACCAAGTGTGGTAAATGGTTTCCTGGTGTACAGGAAACCATTTGGCTCGTAACTCAGTGTAGAGTCACTTGTAGACAGAAGGAAGAGGAAAGAAAGAAGGAAAGGACATAAGAGAAAGAAGGAAGGAAGGAAGAGAGGAAGGGGCAGCCACCCAAGAGCAGCACCACAAACAAAAATGGAGCCACCAATCTCAACTGCTATCAGTTCCTAAGGGCAGCTGATGGTGCATTACCCCCATTAAATTCCCCAGATGATTCACATCTGCTAGACATGTGATAAACCCATTTGGAAATAAAATATTTCTTTCCTAGAAACAACTGTATATGCCATAGATAAATAACAGGTGTGAATGTTTTTGGCATCTCAGATAGAGCCAGGATTCTGGGGGCTTGAATGTGAGTATGGAAGCATGGCCCATTGGATTGGGCAAATTTGGGCTGTCTGGATGTTGCTACTCCTCACCTTGCCCTAGAGTGGGATAGGTGGTCTGGATGATGATGATGAAGAAGAACTTTCATTAAAACTTTACCTTCCATATTTGCAATTGTAGTTCACTGCACCTAAATTTCTCATGTCCAAACCACATTGGTATTCTGATTCTGCCGTGTCACATAAAGAATTTGCATACAGAGTCTGTATAGATTGTGCAGGAGGGAGTGATATTACCTGAGGCCTGGGGGGAAGCAGAAGCTAGAATTATGACTGAGGAGTTGAAAGGAAGGATTGGATTGTAATTTATTGTTGTGATGAGTAGGGGCAGATTGAGTTGGTTTGGATAGGTTTGAGAGGATGGAAGATGACAATTGGGTGCAGAAGGTGAGAGGTGTGAATGTTGGGGGTAGGGTTGCAAGAGGCAGACCAAAAAAGACTTGGAACAAGGTCATAGAGTGTGACCTCAGGTATAAGGGAATGAATAGGGAGACTGACAGAGTTTGAACAGCTTGAAGAGCTGCCACTAGGTGACCAAGGACAACACGTGCAAGCATGTTGGAGCCTTTTTAAATTATATGATACAATTCCTTCCTCATATGCTTTATGTTCTTGATGAGACAAGTAAGCTTTTATTTCATTCTTCTGACCACCTGTGAAAATGGGAAGTTACTTAGTTTGGCGATGCACAAGATCTTATTCAAACTCGGTTTCCCTGTAGTCTGTGGGTTGAAAGAACCAGACAGTAGTTCTAAGTCTCACTGGGGACACAAAATGGAGAAGGGAAGTGGTAAATTAACCTAAACTGTGGGCGGTACGAGGTTGTTTGCAATGCAAGTGTGTGGCTGCTGAATTGCTGAAGTTTATGATTTTTTATTTCCATCCCCCCCACTCACAGCCTGTACATGCCACTCATGTCATGCAGGGAGGATGTGTTTTTGATGCAATTTAAATTGTGTTTATAGGATTGTGGAAGGGTCTGTTCGCACGTATCATCATGATTGGTACCCTGACTGCACTCCAGTGGTTCATCTATGATGCAGTGAAGGTCACCCTGGGTCTGCCCCGCCCACCACCACCCACCATGCCAGAGTCACTCCGGTTGAAGCTTGAAGGAAAGCAGGCCTAAAAAGTATGCTTCAGCATTCCAGGTTTTCTCCGGACTTCTGACATATTCGTACAATGGAAATATCACCCATTATAGTATTGTACCTAAATTTAAAAGATAATCATTTAATGTTGGAAAATTTTAGTACAATCTTATGACAAGTTGTGTAGTATGTTTTCATTGTATGAAACTGCTGCTGGCAGAATTCAAAATTTTTGCTCATTGCAACTGTACAGTGTAGTGGCATGACTTGTTTGAATGTGACAGTTTTTGCAACTGTCGTACTCTGTTTTAGTTTGGTTTAAGAATGATAAAATTTAACTTATTTTTATCATAGGCTGTCTTTGTACATGCTTCTTCATGTAACAGATGTATATAGTAAGATACAATTGTATAATAAATTTAAACAATTTTCCTATTTTATTTTGAAAATACATAATTTTTAAAAGCAACTTTTTAAAAAGACAGTACTGAACTAAGAATTCTTGTCTTGCTTTGAAAAATAAATAGGGGTAATGCTGAAGATAGTGACCTTAAACAAAGCATTAAAAAGAAAAAGAACAAAAATAACTAGTATTCTCTTTCCGGCTCATCCTTACAAAATCGAATAAATTAAATTCTTGTTCAACTGAAAAGCTCCTAGCTTATACAACATTGATGATTTTAAGTCATATTGTACAGTTATGTCCTTTTCAGTGAACAATGCGTGCTCATGAACTAAGGATCATAACAATCAAGATACAGCCCATAGTCATAATTTTAAAATAGTAACTAATTAAGATTACTTGATCCTAAGGATTGTCCATGAACTGACTTAAGTAATGTAATCCAGAAACAATTTTACCAAAAGCAATTGAAAAAGAAATTAAGCTGATGGTCAACTGGACTTCAGCAGTCAGCTCTTTAACATGCAGTACATGGAAGTCATAAAAATGAATATATAAATAATCCCTTCACTCCAGTGTCTTAAATTTATTCTTGCTACTGCCAGATGAATGTCTTAGCAGGCAATACCATAATTGTGAAGGAAGTAATGAAAGCTTTATCTAGCCCCTCAGTTCAAAGTGTCGTAAGTTGATTAAAACCACCTGGAGGCAGCAAGAAGATTAAAGACATTCATGGAGAAGTAAATCGATTGGAGCTGTGTACTCTTCGTCCTATCAGGTACAGGTAGTAGTGGAGTTGGTCATTAAACCTCATCATCACTCTCCATCTCCACCAATGAGAAACTTGGACCCCTGAAAGAAAAATGGCTGAGCACAAGTTATCCATGTTTGGGTTAACATCACAAACTAGTCATCCTAACTAATGCATTTTGAAGGTTTTGATGAGAATGAATGGAAGTATTTTTGCTTTATAAAACTACTTCACATACAGTAACATTTGGAGTTTATACATCTTAAATACAGAGTACCTGTGCAGCCAGTCAGTCGGTCAGTTCAGTTCTACCTTGAAGTGTAGGATGCATGTAGGCAAAATGCTAGTTTCAAGTAAGACACTTCTTGACTTGAGTTAGTGGCATGCACAAATAACATTTATTTCTGACTTCAAAGCAACTTGACTTTTTATTAGGGGCAACTTCAACTGAAAAACAGGTTTTACATCATCAGCATATTAATAATGAAAGAACCTTACTGTTTGAACTAACTGTTCATTATATAATCCCCTTCAGTACAAGAGGTTCCTCTTAAGCAGAAAACAACTGAGAGTATTAGACGTACCCAACAGGAGAGCAAGGTGGGGTGTCCAGCAGTGGCGCTATGTCTGCAGCTCGTGTGGTAAATTCTCTGAAAGTTAAATTTGTCACATCATTATTATTTCTTTATCGTCATCCTGACCTTTTTATCCCATCTAAGGATAAGGGCAAAACAGAATACCAAATTCTAAATGAGAGAGCACAAAAGGAGAACTATCAACAAGAAGCCGAGTGAAATGGGCCAGATATTCATTCACACACCTGGTAGCCTGGCTGCACTGCACAGGCATAACTGTTTGTACATTTATATTTTTGGTATTTATTAATATGCTTCATGCTACCTACCAGACAATCAGTCCATCAGCTCAAGGTAACACGGGGTGCCAAACCCTTGTCATGTACTCCTTCATGCAGATTTGTCCAACCAACTCAGTCCTTTGTCAGTTCCCAACTTCATCAACTTCCATGCCTCACTTTCGTACACATTTGAATACCATCTTTGACTACTTTCTTAGCCTCCCACCTTCAACCTTTTAACATACTGTACTTATACGTAAATTTACGATAACCACCCTATCTACATCCATTGTACATAAACTGTACTCCCTTTACTGCATTATACACACTGAGGCTGATCTACTATTACAACTACTACCTTGTCTACATCCATTTTCCCCCCTCTGTCTATATCATCTTGAAGAATTCTCTTTTGCCCTATTATCAACAGGCTTCCCTCCACATTTTTCATCATCATCATCATCATCCAGACCTTTCCCACCCTAGGGCAGGGTGAGGCGTAGCAGTGAGCAGACAGCCCAAATTTGTCCAATCCATTCACTCGTCATTCAAGCCTCTGGAATCCTGGCTCTATCGGATACTCCAAAAACATTCACCTCGCTCTGTAGCTTCACATAAACATAGCTGATTTTTTCATGACTCATATTAATTCTTACCCTATCAACTCCTCACTTATTACTTAATCTAAAAATGGTTTTGTTCACCTAGATAGAGTTTTTGAAATGCAGGTATTAGATAAAGAACAGTTTTTATGAGTGCAAGATGTCATTCCAGGGCCCTTCATTATTAGAGGTCTTTCCAGAGTTAATACAATCAGCTGGTATTAGAAAGAATAAACTAAAAGGGACGTCACCAAGGTTCAACGGGTCAAGCAACTGACCTGACTAAGCTTCGTTTACACAGAGGTGGGTTATGCTTGGGCACAGGCTTGTAGGGTTTCCTGGGTGCACCTAGTGGGTACACGTATTGTCTGCCCTCAGGGGTAATGAAGGACTGAACACTGAGGGGTCTGGAGGAGCTTGAGTTCTCTCTCCACATTGCACCTGGGGAAGTTGCTGTTTGGGATGACTGTATGCCCCAGAGATTAAGGCCATGTCCTACAGGTGATACTTTGGAGTGCATTCTTATACTTCGAGGAGTAGTTCCTGATACAGGCTGTTTGCTGTGTAATAGTTGTTCTTGATCACTGGCTTCGGCCTGTCCACCCAGTGCATGTATAGGACTGACTGACTTCATTGCAAATGGTTCAAACTGGACATCAAAGCACACTCCTGATTCCCTCTGTCTGCTTGGTTGGTGAGGTGGGCTGGCCCGCATTGACACTGCCAGATTGTTTGCAGATTGTTTTGGCATTTGGTTAACATACCTTGCAGGAGAGGCCAGCTGCAAAGCATTCTCGCTTTCTAGACAACTTTGCAGTTCACTCAACAGCTTCAGATTTCTTTCTGTATTTGGACTGTTTTCAATATTCACCTCTAATGGGGTAAAAATATCTGAATTCCCTAATGCATAATCTTCAGAGGATGGGCTACTCTGGGAACAGCCTATCGTTAGAAAGGAAGATGGACTACTGAAAGGGAGAGAAGAATTCTGTGATTTAGGCGAACTGAGTTTGGAGCTGGCAGAGCACTGAGTGGCCGGTAATCCATTGTCGATGTCATCCATGGCACTGCGTAGCTGTGAAGTGCTGGCAGGGGTGCCCATACATCCAATAGGTCCAACTTTCCTCACACCATTCTCACTCACGTAGTTGAACGATCCTTGTTGCTCAATGCTCAGGTTTCTGATTTTCTTGCTCAGTGGTTCCAGTGTCAACAGCTTCTGGGAAAAGATTGTGGAGTGGCCTACCTCACAGTTCTGAAGTTTGGGTCTCTTGTTGAACATGGCCAGTGAAGGTTCACCTCCACAGCATGCAGATTTATCTTCCTCACAATCATAAAAAAGATTCTGCTTTCTGTTGTGATCAGTAAGTATTCCCCGACAGTCATTCTTAGCCTCAGTAGGTATGGGGCGTACTGAAACCTCAAAATCGTTAAATTCACTGACCATGTATGTGCTCTCCTGTCTCCCTGGGCTGAGAATTTTACAACAATGATTACCCTGAGGGAAGTCCTTCCTGTAGTGTGTGTGTTGTGGTGAATCAGGCACACTGGACGCGGCAGCTGATGTGGAGGGCAGAAACTGAGACTGGCAGGCTGATGGCAACTCCTGAAGCCACTCCAAGGTTCTGGGAGCTCGTAGTGGGTGGTTCTCTCTCCTGGATACTGAAGGGGGTGAGATTAATACTGTGCTTCGGGGCTTCTTCCTGTTGGGCTGGTTCTCCTTGTTGGAAGAGTCAGATTGGTCCTCCTCCCTGTCCCACATGGTATGCTTAGGCAGGTTGGCAAAATTCAAACGCTTCTTGCCTGGTGGAGAACGCAACTTCCTGGATAATAATAAAAGATCAATTTAACTTCTATAATAATGAAAATCACATGCAAACATGTGTTTGAGCATACATGTGCACACACACACTATATGTACGGTACATATACATAATTCCCAATTACCCCTTGTAAGGTGTAGGACCTAAGGCTGGTTTACTGTTCTGTAATTCACAACATTTAAAAGTAAGTGACCAACATATACCCCTAGTAGCATTAAATGGTAAAATAAACTTCATCTTGTGCAGTGTTTGTGATATGTAGGTGCATAAGAGATGTAATAGTAGTAGTAGTAGTTGTTCCCTAGGCAGTCTGACCGAACAGCCCAGAGTCCCTAAGGAAGGCCACAGCCGAGACCGGGCTTTCCCACAGAGCTCTCAGGGAGTGTATGTTGTGCTGTTGGCGTAGGTGATTGTGTGCAATGCAGTCTTCCATAATGTGCTTAACAGTATGGGATGCTGTGGTACATCCTAGGCAGGCATCAGCGACAGAGTCATCTCAGCTTGGTCAGGTGGACCCTGTCCTCACGAGGGAGATAGGATTCAGAAGGGTGGATACCAGGAGGCCGTGCATGCAGCTGTGTGTTGTCTTTGAATGGAGCGACGAGTGATTTGAGTATGGATATGCTTCTGGAAGCTGGTCTGAGGGGGGAGAGATGACAGCATTTGTCTATGATATCGTGTGCTGGCTGTTGTTTTGATGTTCCTTGGTGTGTGTGGATGTGCTGCTATGTAGTGTAGTGGATGTTGTTGGTTTGTGGAGGCTGCAGCGAGAATTTGGGTGCCACTCGTGTCTAGATGATCCCTGACTTTGAGGACAATGGTTTCTTGATGTAGGTGGTCTGTGGGTGTGGTAGCTGTGCAGCCTGTGATTATTTTTAGGGCCTTGTTCTGTATGGTTTGTACAGTGTTGTAGTGTGATTTTGTGAGGTTAGCAGCCCAAGCAGGGCTTGCATAATTCATCACTGAACGTATGTATTGTGTGTATACTGTGGGGGTGGTTTCATTTTTGTGTCCAAATGTTGTATGGGCAAGTGACCTCAAGGCACTGAGTCTTGGTGTTATTTTATTTTTAATGTTTGTGATGTGTTGCTTAAATGACATTGATGTATTATATGTTACACCAAGGATTTTGTGTGTGTTTGTGTGTGTGTGTGTTAGGGGAGTGTTGTTTATGGTGAGGTGTGGAATGTGACTGTGTTCTGCTGTCCAGATTGTGAGAAGGGTCGCTGTAGATTTGGCTGGGGCTATTTTGATCCTGTTTGTGGTGAACCATTCGTGTGGTGTGTTGGGGTAAGGTTGGAGGATGTGTGCGGTTGTGTTTGCGTTTTGGTGTGTACATGTAAGTGTTATATCGTCTGCATAGGAAGCTATGTGTGTCTGTGGTGTGTGGGGTGTGGGTATGTCGTGCATGTATAGGTTAAAGAGTGTAGGGGACAGAACAGATCCCTGGGGGACACCATTTGTAAAGTTTCTGATGTTCGAAGACTGACCGGCAAATGTTACAGGTGCATAGCTGCCTGCTAAGTAGTTTGCCAGCCATCTTTTTGTGTTATGCATGTTTGTGTTGAATATTTTGTTTGTGAGGTTGTGGCGGGGGATGGCATCAAAAGCTTTGCTAGTGTTTAGTGTAATTAGGAGTGTTCTGTATGGTGGCCAAGCTGAATTCATGCCATTAAAAACTCTCTGTGTAAGGTCTGTAAGAAGAGTGCTTGTGGAGTGTAGTGGCCTAAAACCATATTGTGATGGGGCTAGGGGGGTGTGAGGTGTAACTGGTTGTAGTATCAGTCATTCAGTGATTTTGGATGGGGTGCAGAGGAGTATGATGGGACGGTGTGAGGAAGGTAACGTGGAGTCTTTGTTGGGTTTGGGGACAGTGATGTTAATGCCATGCTTCCAGATGTTGGGTATTATGTTGTGTGAGTAGCTGTAGTTTGATATGTTGGTGAGTGCTTGAATGCCTTGTGGTCCTAGGTGTTTAAGATGTATGTTGTCTGGTCCACAGGCATATGAGTGCTTAAGGTTGCTAATGATGTGCTTCGTCTGGTTGTAAGTGAAAGATACCAAGTCTGGGTCTGTGGGGAACTGTCTCTTACGTCAGATGATACATCGGTCGTCGCAATGGGGGTTTAGATGGCTGACATGTGAAAAGTGATTGATGAGAGTGTTTGCTTGTTGTTTGTTTGAAGGTATGGTGTCTGTTGTTGTGATGGCAGCGTGTGATTGTTTAGTGCTGCTGTTGGAGAGTGTAATGCTGTTTAGTGTTTTGTAGAGTTCGCTGGTGTTTGTTTTGTGGTCAAGTGTTTGGAGATAATTATTCCAATTTCGTGTTTGCTGTTCTAATATTTTATTGTTTATTTGAGTGTTGAGTTCTTGTATTTGTTGTACGGTGTCTTGTGTATGGGGTGTTGGGGAATGTTGCAGTGTGCCCCGTTGTCTGATGAGGCCTTGAATTTCTGGTGTGAAATTGGGGTTGTGTCTCTTTCTGTTGCCTCTAGGGATGTCTTTTGTCTGCGTTTTGTATAATTGTATCGATAGTGTGCTGAGCGGTGTTGATGTTTGTGATGGATGTACTGTTTAATGTTTCAAAGTGTTGTTCTGTAGTGGTATTAGAGGCAGACTGCAAGAAAATGCTGATTTCGTGTGTGCGGTGTGTCGGGGGGATTATGTGGAGACTGTCATGCATGAAAGGACTGATATTGCTGGTGAGTCCCTCGAATGTAAGATAGAGTTTGTTACTTGGGAGACATGCTATGTGCTGGAGGTAGGGCAAGAGCTAACCCCAGCTAGAGTGAGGAGTGGTTGAAAGAAGATCAAGGAGCTGTTGCCTCTCCTGACACTGAGAGGGCTCTTCCTCTGTGCTAAGTGGTCTTTGTATGCAGCATGTGTTAGGAGTGTGATGCTGTGTGGTAGCGACAGCTGGGCAGTAAAGGAAAAGGATATTCGCAGGCTCAAACGTACAAAAATGACAATGATTAGGTGGATGTGCAGTGCGTCCCTGCGTGCAAGGCCTGAGGGGGCTGGGTTTACGATAGAAGAGTTGAGAGGTAGGATGAGACTGGAGTGTATTGGTGTTGTGATAAGGAGGGGTAGATTGAGATGGTTTGGGCATGTGGAGAGGATGGGGGATGATAATTGGGTTCAGAACGTCAAGGGTAGGGTTGCGAGAGATAAACCGAAAAAGACCTGGAACGAGATCATTGAGTGTGACCTCAGGAATAAGGGACTGAAAAGGGAAGCTGCCAGAGACTGAGCGGCATGGACAGCCGCCATTAGGTGACCAAGGCCGCCCCATGCGAGCATGCTGGAGCTTTTAAAAACGAAATGAACGAAACAAAACCATAACTTGGGGATTTGAACTGAAATTTGCCTTCACTCAGCTATTGCCTTGATTTCATGCAAAGCTGTCAACAAAATATTGTGTCTATAGGAAATCTTTCTCGTTCTGATGTATCTCCAAATCCTTAGGTGGTAAGAGAGTACTACTGCATGCTGAGTAGGTAACCTTGCTGTGGCTGTGGTAGCTGTGGCAGGGCTGTATGAAGATCCTGGTGTGGTGGTGGGGGAAGCTCTACCTCGGGGCTTCTTACGCTTCTGTCCACCCACTGGTGTTGTCACTTTGCCACACCTCCAGTCTTTCTGTATAGTGGATGAGAGATTATTATTACTTCAGATGTTGCCTATAGGATTATCATCATCATCATCCTAAGACTGGCTTTTGCAATCAGTCACATTTTCTAGATGAGAGAGAAATCTCATGACAAGTGGTGCAGGCAGTCTTCAAAATCCGCAGGAATTCTATCCTTTGCTACACTCTTCCCTAGAAGTGTCAAGGACTCATGGAGGTTAATATTGTGTTATTTATGTATATCATGTCCATACTAGAAAAGATACTGCATGTAAGTAAAAGAAAATACCAAGGTATAAGATACAAAGCAAAAAGACTTGGACCAGATGATGAAAAGTGCCTTCTAACCCTACACAAGTGCTGGCCTCCATTATTAATAAAAAGATAGGTATTAATAATAATTGTAATTATAATAAGAATAATAATTCATCGTCGTGTTGCCCCATGAGGAGCGTAAGAGCCCGGGGCTAGGCAAGTTGGTCCTGACAATTAAGATGAGGGTGACCAGCCTCACTCATCCCTGAGTGGCATTACGTGAGCAATAAACCCCTACCACCCCTTGGATACAAACCTACACAGGCTCAATCCGACTGGAGCGCCTTAATTACCCATTGAACCACCAAGCGCCTTAATTTGGTCATATGGTTACCACCCAACGCAGTACAGTAAATGGTTTCCTGGGTTGCAAGAAACCATTTAGCTTGTCACCCAGTGTAGAGGCAATCAGGCAGTGCCACACTGTGTGAGTGGATGATGGGCACCCCCACCACAAAATAATAATAATAATAATAATAATAATCCCTGCCTTGGTACAATTCTCTGTCCTCCCCTTCCCTGAAAGACTCCCTCTCTTTCCCTTCCCAAAAGACCCTCACTCCCCCTTCCCTGCTACTCCTTTCCCCGTTTCTCTAATTTTGCTGAACCAAGAGCAAAAGTTCCCCAACATCTCACTGCTAGGTGTGGCAATGCAAGGTGTTACATGAACTATTTTTAATCTGATAGCAATATGAAGCACACAGGTCATGAGTATGAAGAGGAAGGATTTTCTGTCATTTAGGGAGGAATGAAAAAACCCAAGGCAGGACACAACGGTGGCAAAGGATTGTCTGCCAGCTTTTGCTCACAGCCGTACCTTTCTTTCCTCTCCATCCTCACCCTACCCACCTGCCTAGGGGTGTTGAACTGAGAGGTGCTTGCTTTAGGCGTAGGGCTGGCAGGGGCTGGCCATGTGTCCTTCACCTCAGTGCCTGGGAAAAGACCTGTAGGTAATGTCATTTCATTTTCACCTGATGGAACTGGGCCAAATTTGCAACTTCAATACTATGTCATAGATGCATGAAATTTTATGACTTGTTATGAGGTAGGAATGAATCTCCTTGGTTACATGTCAAACTGACCCCTCTGTCTGACTATACGTGGCCATCAATTGGGCTGAAAGGGATTAGGGATATTGTTAAGTTAAAGCAAATGCACTACAGTTAACCTTGTCTTTACAGTAAGTCCTCATTATCAGTTAATCAGATGGCACCAATATAGCCAGGGACCACCACTGCTCATTTACACAAATGTCCCTCAACTCCCTGTCCCCAGAAGGAGCATGGTGGACTGCAGGAAAGAGCAACTTCAGTTTTGCTGTCCAAAGGATTTACATACACATGAGACTGGGGTTACAACTACTGCTACTACTACGTCTACTACTGTACCACCACTACTACATCTACTACTACAAATATTATACCATTACTACAACAACTACCACTAATACTATCAGAGCACACATGAGGACATAGTTTGGACATCAGTGACAGGATAAGAGTGTAGACCTGTTGTTCTGTGGGTGAGAGATTCGGGAGCCTCATGGGTAAGAGGATCTAGGCCCCGGGTGAGAGCCAGACGGTGAGGCTGGGTGCAGGACTGGAGCAGGCTGGTGAAGAACTTAGCACCGGCACTCGTCACATTATCCAACAGGTATTTCTCCATCTCCTTTTGGCTCCTGTTAGTGGACAAAAGATTAATGCACTTGGTTTTAAATGGATGGCGACCTAGAAGCTACGGTGCTGAAAAGAGTGCTATAGTACACGTTTTATACAGTGTGTGTGTGTGTGTGTGTGTGTATGTCTGTGTTTCTTCCACTCTCTCATGCACAAAGCAATCCTACCACATGCCCCACATCATCAACTGGATACCACCTACATTGTGAAATCACTAAGTAGGTGTCAGAAACAATATCCTTGAATTCCTTTAGAAAACTTTACACACACACACACACACACACACACACACACACACACACACACACAACGCTATCATAATGCATTAAGCTTAGCAGCTCTTAATAAGGGAATTACAAACAGTCTCCTTTTACCCCTCAAGCAGGAAGACATCTCTAAATATTGTTCTCACTACCATCAGGCAACTTTAATATTCTTCGGCCTGTGGTTCTCAACTCAGGGGACCGTGATATGATTGTAGGGGAGCCTCAGCGGGATATCATAAGCTGTAATATGTTCAAGAAAATGAGGGGAATTTGGCATAGATGTTAGTTTAGTGTTTATTTTGACTTGGATGAAAATAAAGAGACTTGTGATATAAACACCAGTATGATGATGATGATGAAATGATGAGGATGATGATGATATTGATATTATTAACTCTGACTTGGCAAGACTGTTTTACTATTTATTTTGGGTCCCGAGAGGATTATAATAGTTCAAGGGAGGAATATATTGGAAAAGACTGGGAACCACTGTCTTAGGCAAACCACATCAGTGAAGAGGTTTGGAATATGAGTACTCCTGACCTGGTGCGTTCCTGTGCCTCTGCAAGGAACCTGACGAAGGCTGAGCGAGCATAGCTGAGGGTGAAGGTGGCCGAGTTGTAGATGGCATCCCCGTGTCTGGTGCCTGCAAAGAATGGAGTTATCTAGGGACTGTATTCTCGTCAGGTAAGAAGGCTCTCTGCCACCTCTTCCTTAGCGATTTAGTTTTGGATACGACTGGTTAATATCCTTTTGTGTGTCATTTATGCAGAGTATGGCAATGTTGGAAGGATTTATGTAACAGACGAGGACAGTAGGGTGTAATGAACAAAATAAATCACTTTGGAAAAGGTGTTAGGGAGCTTCTACAATTGACACGAATACGGGCTTAAGCACTGTATCTCCTTATCTCAGTCTCTATTACAGGGCTCATTCAGTCTACTTATTTCATCTCTTATCTCTCTAGCCCAGAAAAACATATGGTGCCGGTACATTTTTTTCACCACTGTTCTCAATACTTTTCTTAATAACTACTTATACTGCTCCATCTCCACTGTTTTCACGCTTGGCTTTTAGCTCCTGCACCCATACATAACCAGGGACAATAACAACCTCATACAGTCCTCTTGCTGCCTCCACATCCGGTCCTGTGTTACATATCAAGGCCCTCATGGCACCACCCACTCTACTCTCCACCTCTTTGACACATTTACCTCTATTTTCTACCACTTTACTCCCAATCTTTCACCTACCTAACTCATTCTCCATTTCATCACACTTAGGGTCACATTCCTGTCGGTCTATGGAGCTCCCTACTACCTCTCATACCAGTTTATATCGTCATATGGAACACCAAGTAGCCTCGTCATCAGTATCATATAATCCTTTGCTGCCCCATGAGGAGCCACCCTTTGGATGAAAACCTACACTGGTTCATTCTGGCTGGAGCGCCTTAATTTCCCACTAAACCACCAGGCGCCATAGTTTGGCTATACGGTTACCACCCAGTGTAGTAAATGGTTTCTTGGTGTACAGGAAACCATTTGACTTGTCGCTCAGTGTAGAGTCACCTACAGACAGAAGGAAGAGGAAGGAAGGAAAGAAAGAGGGAAAGAGAGACAGAAAAGGAAGGAAGATAGGAAAGGTCAGTCACCCCAGAGTAGCACTACATCGAGTGAGCTGGTGGTGAGCGTCCCCACCTACTTCTTATATGCTGTTAATTGGGCCAGCATTTTCATGGGTTAAGGAAGCTCCCTAGCACCATTTCCTAAATGATTTATTTCGTTTATTACACCATGTGCCACCCTCTTCTGTTATTTAAATCATTCAGATACCACCAAACTCAGCCGGAATAACATAGAAATTGATATTAACCAGCCATATCCAAAAATAAATTACTAAGGAAGAGGTGTTAGGGAGTTTCCTAACTGATGAGAATATGGACTGATGTCAAAATAAACAGGAGGCAGTAACATAGAAGAGAATATTGTACCGCCTGTAATAAACATTATAAAAAAAATAATGTGTTAGGGGAAAGGTCTGGAGAGCCTAGTAAGTAGACAATACAGTCCTTAACCTCTTGAAGCCAGTCGGCATTACTTTTTAGTTTATACTTGCTGTTACCACACAATTTTCATCAACCAAGGAAAGAGGTTTAATAAAGCTGTATGTAAATGAAATGACCCATCAACTTCAAAAAGTGGTAGCAAATAAAATAACTCCTCCAGTTCAAAAAGTCCATCCTAAGGCGAATAAATAATGAGGAAATGACAGGTATAAAATTAAACAGACACCTCTGGGCCTAATGGGCTAACGTAAAGCCATGAGCAAAAGTTCTCCGACAGTCCTTTGCCAGCATATTCCTGCCTTCCAAAGTTGTCATTCCTCCCCAAATGAGACAGTATCCTTCATTCTGAGACATTTTTGTGTTGTACGTCACACAGCTATTACACAAAATTATTTCATGTAACACCTTTCATTGCCCCAGCTGGTAGATAAATGTTGAACTTTTGCTCATGGCTGTACCTTCCCTCTCACTAAGAATAAAAAATAAATATTCTGGTCAGGAAACAAACGGCTTTGTGCAAGAAGGTCCGAGAGGCGGTGATGGAGGCGGAGAATGAGGTGGTAGGCATCACAGAGGACTCGAGGGCTGGACCTAGTGGCAGCAGAGGGAGGCAGGGCAGACTCCAGCAGGGCCATGGAGTGCTGGTGGGAGATAATTAGACTTTACTTTAATCACTTCACCCCCATTGTGATGCTGGTGGTGGCAACAACATAATCGGGCTAATTCACTGCTCGATTATATAAACATCCTTAACTCCAGCTTCAATATATATACTGTATAAACATCCCTCACTCCAACCCTGTCCCCCAAAAGGAAGACTGTGGAATGCCAAGGAAGGGCAAATTCAGCCTGCAGTCCACTAGGTTCATGTCACAGTTGAACCTGGGGCTACAACTACTGTTACTACTTGTGCTTTAGCCACATCACGCCCTTGGTGTATGTGTGTGTGTGTGTGTGTGTGTGTGTGTGTGTGTGTGTGTGTGTGTGTGTGTGCAGGCAACTCATCTGGTGGTAGCTTAAAAAAAAAAATAATAATATTACTGACAGTTCTCATTTTAAGTTAGGAATTTGTTCCAGTACAGTACATAACACAACTTCTTCCATACAAGAGCTACTGTACTGTAAACTGAAAGAAACTGCCAAATCTGCTTTATAGGTAGCAATGGAACTTCAATGAGCATTTTTTCTGATTTAATGCTGACTCGGTGGCTCATAATGAAAACCTACTGTACTCTCTATCTGTCTATCATTTATTGCCATATCAGGAATGCAGGGGCCCAGGCCTAGGCATGGCAAGAGTGACCAACTGCTCTTCCTTGAGTGGCATTATGTAAGCAAGAAACCCCAGCCACCCCGTGGATGTAAACTCTTATGGGCCACAGCTGACTCAAGCATCTTAACCCACTAGACCACCAGGTACCAAAGAAATTCAATATACTACGCCACATCCAGGCGGAACACCAAAACCCACTAGACTACCAGGCACCCACGAAATTTAATATACTAGGCCTCATCCACTCTAAGCACCACAACCCATTAGACCACCAGGGATCCAAGAAATTTAATATACCAGACCACATCCAACTGAAGCACCATAACCACTCGACTACCAAGCATCAGAGAAACTTATTATCATAGGCCATATCCAGCTAGAACACTCAAACCCACTAGACCACCAAGCATTCAAAAGCTTATTGTCCTACATCAGCAACTGGCAATGAAGAAGCTAAGCCCTGGCCCCCACCTTGACCCTGGTGCGGTACAAGACATTCCTGTTGCCCCGGTGCCTCTCTGCTGCATCGCCTCCCGCTTCATCTTCCTTGGGTTCCACACATCCCGAGTCCCGTCGGGTCCTGCCAATCCGACGCTTCCTTCCCTGCTTTTCCCTCTTTGTGACTTCACTCATGGTTCTGCTGGAGGAGAAGAGCTAGTTAAAAATACTGGAAAAAGAAGAAGACAATACCTTGCCTGAGGGAGTTGGTCTGTCTGGCCAAAGACCTGTCGATCAAATGTCAGCAACTGCTGTTGCAGAGCCATCTTTCAGGTACAGTACAGTGCATACACCGTGTAAGGAGCTGACACCCCTTTATGACAGACAAAGCCTCATCAGAGTCGGACCACAGTCCTTCCTATGGTAAGTGCAGCGATATATCAGATTTGACTCCCAAATAATGATGCAGCTGCAAACAAGGTTCATAATTCTCGTAGGGTAAGATGCTCTAACTCCTCTTCCCTAACGATTTATTTTCAGCAGTATCGATTAATAGCCTCCTTCTTTGCTTCTTATATCGTTTTAATGTCGACAAAGATTGCATGAATAACACACAAGAATATATTGCCGGGGAAGAAGCAGAAAGAAACTGGTAAGGAAGAGGTGTTAAGGAGCTTCCTAACCGCACGAGAACACCGTCCCTGGTTTGCACAGTGTCACCGTGTAGGCTCCTCATCAGCACCACCAAGAGGGTTAGTGAGGATTAACCCTTCAAGAGGTCATTCCTACAAATAAGAAATCACCTGGAGGGACAACGGCAACAATAGAATAAGGCGTCATATTAAAGATCGATTGACTGAACATCCTAAGACGAGCTACAAGACCATTTGGCAACAAGATAGAGGAAGGAAAGAGCGACATCAAAGGCAGAAATGGACGAACTATAAACTGGAGGGATTATACTGAAGAGGTTACGTGTTCTATCAGTTCGTTTATAACTAGGGATACCATACTCAACTCCCTGAAGACTTTATTTTGTTCAAGCTAATGTCACACGATTTTATTCAACTTGAGAAAGGTCAAAAACATCCTAATAAACTTCGTCTGGAGATAACAAGAGTACTACCTGCCTTAAAGCTAACATTTTTATATTTTAGTTCTTCCACCTCAGCTTCACCGACTCCCTTCCTTTTGTGGTATATATTACGCAGTACAGTGACAAAATAAAATAATGCTACGGCTCTACAGCGCATCCTTTCAACAGCATTTTTTCGTGACTAACATCGTATTCTAATGCTAATTTATTGCTACAACTGAGCAACCTTAAGCCAAGTAAACTGTACGATATAGTGAAGACGTTAAAGGGCAGCTGGACCAATTTAAGATTGTATTCTGGTTCTTACCCACACGGGGGCTGTCTTCCAAATATCCCATTCAAACTGATCTTTCATAGGTTGATAAGATAGGTTAGGGTGCAAGCAGCAGCTTCCATAAATAACCTAAAATAGGTGAAATTTGTTTGTTATATATTTCGTACTATAAAATCAACAGTTGTGTGTTGCATATTGGCTAACGTTACTTTCCTTAAACTCGCTGCTCCCAGAATTACGAAAAAAAAAAAAAAAATGGACAATTGCACTCAAGATTCGTTATAACTTTCACGTCCCAAGCATTATATAAAAACATCGACCACTCGCAACTTCACTACGATAAGGTCTTTTATGCAGTTAATTCTTCCTGTTGAGAGACTTCTGTTTACGAGAGCCTCTTAGAAGTGAAAGAGTTAATGAAGGCTGTGTCCATCCTCTCCTGTTCGAAAAATTTATCTTAACCTGAATAAAACCAGGCTTTAAAAACTAAATGTGAAGTCCTCCTGCTAAAATGGTAAAGTTTATCGTATGAAGCTTACCGTTAATATCTGAAAGTGGCCGTTATTATATCAAGTTTAAGATTCCAACCATAATTTCATAACATTTCCCACATAGAAAACATGTATTCAAAACCACTATTATTCACCACCACTACGTGTCTCACTACTGGAGCAGAAACTGACATATGGAGCCGTTAGTTTGAACTGTCAGATTTTGAAGGCGGGAAAAGCCAAAAGCCATTTCACCCTTAAATCCCATTAACTTCCCTTCTTAGAATCACATCCCCTGCCCCACAAATGCTACAGCGAATGCTAATTTTGCTAGGCGGCACGCACGGGACAAACTTACCTGCAGCAGCGAAAAATGCCACGATAAAAGCAGCAGCCGACACAGCCCCGCCTAGCACGTCGTCTTCCATCTCCAGTTCGGAACGTCAACTTATTTCGGTTTTATTTTTTGAATTGAATTGAAATATTTATTGTTGTAAAAGGTACAGAGTGCAAATAACTTTGAAATTATATTAGATCTTCATAGGCGAAGGATTTCCATCTAAAATGTGTGGGTGTTATAAGCTTGGGGTGCGGAATCTGTTGTATAAGTAGGCAGAATGGTTGGCCCGGACCGGACATTACTAGAGCTGCTCAGTGGATTTTTGAAAACAGGCGATGATTCCGGAAAATATAGTGCCATGGTCCACTTTGCAGCTTACAGATGCAAAAATGGGCACAGAAATTCTTCGTAGAGAGATGACATTACATTTCACAAGTATGAAATATATCTATAAAATCCCTTTCTATAAGATTCTGCCCCCTGGGGAGGGACGGAAAGACTCTTCCCCAGTAACCCTGGATATATGAGGCGACTGAAAGGGGCCCATCTGTCTCTTCTTTCTCTCCATGTCCTCTTCTGTTCACACTTGACGTTATTTCCATCATGTATCTTTCGACCTTTATTCATGGACATTCAGTTTCATGGCATGGCTAGTCTAAAGACTTCCCACACCAATTCAACACCACTACTTCGATGCAAAACAGCTTCAACATCACTATCGCTCCAGCGTTTTTATCACAATATCTTTTCCCTTTCTGCCATTACCTGTCGTTGCCTTAATGTAAGTTCTGCCCTACAGGAACCTATGGCATTGTTCTATATTCTTGGCTAAATGTACCCTTTATAATTCATTGAACTAGGCAGGGGGAAAAAAAAATCATAATCCATATATGTCCTTGTACTACGAGTATAAGCGACGGTGTGGGTGTTTCAACATGGCGGCCAAAGTCACACGTGGAATCTAGCATAGACTAGGTTTGCTTGGATATTCTCTGGATTGTTATTAATGTTCTCTTAATATTATCATATTGCATATATCAATACAAGGGAACATTAAAGTGCTAATCTTTAAATAGACAAGAATGCGGGTCGTCCACCCGTCCAGTGTTTTGTATTAACGTGAAAGAACTGAGCAACTTCCTCATCCTCATGCCCTCATGCCAAGCTGACAAGAGTCTTGAAGCATCCACTGATCACCGAAGAGAACGAATACAAACGGCTGATTGAAATGTTTACGGTTGTAAACGCAAACATAGTATATAATGCATACATGCAGTGGCGTAGTTACGAGATATATAATTATCTACTGTGTGCACACTGACCAGCAGGGATCCCCCAGAGTAGGGCTTGGCCACCATAGATATACAGTATATATGTTGGCCACTATTTTGCCTCCCCCTCCTCGTTTTTTTTTTTTTTTTTTTTTGGGGGGGGGGAATCTATCACTGTACCATTCGTGTGCATGTACAACAAAAGAAGGTTGTGGGTTTTGCCACACAAACCTGAATCACCCACTGATCATCATACTAAACACAAACGTCTAGAAATAATACAGAATCTACCTGTATCTCTCATGTAAGGGATGGCCTCAGACAAATCCCCCCTTTTTTCTCTATCACCCTGTCCTGTGTTATCAGACTGCCATCACTCTCACCTACCCGGCATAATCACAAGTGTTTATTATCCTTAACTAGCACAACATAACAAGCTATCGTATCGTCATCTGTGAATATATTAACTAAAAAGTACAATCATGTCTTTTCGTCACATACTGAAGATGCGTGCCTTGTTTGATGTCCTACTTTTATTACTTTTATACATTATGAGCATATTGTTACACATACATTTTTAAAGGAGAATCACATGAGGCGCTGGAATTTTTTAAAAATATAGCAATGATCGTGGTTGAGACTG
Source organism: Coenobita brevimanus (assembly GCF_032717465.1). Taxonomy (NCBI): domain Eukaryota; kingdom Metazoa; phylum Arthropoda; class Malacostraca; order Decapoda; family Coenobitidae; genus Coenobita; species Coenobita brevimanus. Next base: position 2,216,937 of record NC_136983.1, on the reverse strand, counting down.
ACTAAGGTAGTGTCAGGTGTCAGGATTCGGAGTTTAAGCGACCGTGGCTGCCTGCGTGTCAACATAAGAAGACCTCCTGTTTATCCTTATTCTCCCGAGTTATTCTGAGCGGGGAGAACCAATAATGAGGGCTCATGCGGTGCTGTAGGAGGTAAATACTGCTTATTACATAAGTCCTTCATCTCTGCTCAGTCAGTTCACAGAAAATTGCAAGGGAAGATAGCCTACACGACCAACCTTGAATGAGATTGTGGACTAACATTTCAGAACTTAAACCAGACTTTACATTTACCGTAGTAATGGTACTTACAAATTAGAGTTTGATGCTGTCGATGCAAGGACGAATATTGTGTGAGTGGCTGTTGTAGCAGAAAATTATATATTTTACGTACTGATTGACTTTTTTTTTCATTTTTAATTGTCATTATCAGCAGAGAATTTTGAAGGCTTGGGTAATAAGTAAATGTAATTGTGGCCCATTTTTGCCACGCTGATGATCATTCTTATTTCTGTTGTGTTTCTGTTTTCCTGGCTGTACTCACACCATTGATAGTAGCCTGGTAGTTGTCGTAGCCCTAGGTTCATTTGGAACATGAACCCAGTGGACTGCAGGCTGAGTAGCATTCCTCCATCAATACACCAACTTTCTTTCAGGAGTAGGGAGAGAGTTGAGGGTTGTTTGTATAACCAGGCAGGCAGAGAAGGTGCTTTGTTAAATTAGGTGTCCCTCTCCAATGCCTCCCCAGTGGTTATGAAGTAGAGCTTGGATAATAATGATGATGATGTCCTACACTGCAGTAACTTATGTAACTCATAATTTGTCATTGTGCAAGTCAGTTATGTAAAGATGCACTGAACTGTAACCCAATAACTGTCTGGATTTTTCTTAGCAAATATATTTACATGGCGTACGGTACACTAGAATTACCTTTAGAGATGGTAAAGAGCATGTGGAGTTACATGGAGAGACAAATTGACAAATGAGGAAGTGAAGGAGTGTTGTGGTGTGGATCTGGGTGTGATAGAAAGCATTAGGAGAAATACATTGAGGTGGTTTGGTAATGTGGAGGGGATGGAGAGCAAGAGTAATGAGGAGAATGTATGCAAGTGAGGTGGGTGGGGAGAGGGAGGGGGAGGCCGAGAATGAGATGGAAGGATGGAGTGGAGAGGTACCCGGTACCGGTATATGAGAGAGGGGAGTGTGAGCTGGGGGGAGGGCAGTGAAATGGTGGGTGACAGGGCAACGTGGAGGTGATTTGTTTGTGGCCACTCCTTACGGGATTAAGACGTCTGGCAGTAGAGAGATAGTGAAGAGGCTAGGGAGCATGGCTCTTATAAGCACCTCTTCTCAAATTGTTAGGCTTAGTCTTAGTTTAATTATCATACCTGTTCTTGAATGCATTAACACAGGCACAATTAATTACAGTTTGTGATAGACTGTTCCACTTGTTAATTACTCTTGAGTCAAAGAATTTGTGTCTCCCTTTCGTTCTGTGTCATAGTTTCTTCATTTTTAAGATGTGGCCTCTGCTGGTGGAAATCCCATCCTTCTGGAAGATATGAGTGGCATCGACATTCTCATAATCCATTAAGATTTTGAAAGTTTCTGTCATGTCTCCTCTCTTTCTTCTTTTCTTCAAGCACTGTTAGCCTCAGGACAGTGTGTGTCTTCATTGCTCAGATCTGCCAGTACCGGTACAAGCTTGGTGGCCCATCACTGCACTCTCCAATGGGGGACTTGTGATGCTGCCTAAAGCTAGAGGCCACCACCTTTAACAGCTAGTCCGCCCCGAGTACGTGTTAAATTACCGTGATTTTTCTCTGTTGATGTGAGACCCTGGGTGGCAAAATACAACCATACATCACTGAAGTACTGAAAAAGCTTCGTAACAAAAATATGACGGGAGAATACATTGCTCTCGTTGTTTTATTTCCCCGAAAACGAAGCCCTAATTTTGAAAATCTAGCAGTTATATATTTCTTTTCGTTGTTTGTAATGAAATTCCCACAAAGCTGAGTTAATTCTTGCCTCCTGAAATGTTCGATATGTACTGTACCGTAGTTTTAGTCAAGCACTTGGTTTGTTTGTGTCAGTCTCCCTTTTGGCAAAAATTTAATGATGTATAAAATTTGATATAACTTATTTGAAAGTGGTGGTAGCATGTTTTCCAAGGGGGATAAGTCATGATCAGATCTTGGAACAGGGTCTTGTGAATACTCATTCATGGATAGTAAAATGAATACTCTCTTTTTATTCTTGAAAATCATAATTTTCAGATAAGTACTATGTGATCACCCATAGTGTGGGGATTTTCCATCACGAATGGCAGCGGTTGTGTTCAGTCTAGTTATTCCTCTATATAGTGTTTCTATGCTGTATTTCACCTTTCTAACTACAGTATTTAGTTACTCTGAAATGTATTAGTCAATATCTAAGAAAAGGAAAACACATTAGAAAACACCATAAACCATCACGAACACTGAGGTTTCTACCTGGACAAAAATTATACATCCTTACTGACGATGGGTGGAAATTTCTCCAAATGCCCTCTACACCAAACACCCAGCGAGCGAACCATACAATACTACCTTCCTCCACCAAAGCACAGAGAGAACTGAATCTATAGGGCGAGTCACGGCACAGCCCCCATTACTCATGTGGGGAGCACATGATCGCCCATAGCGTGAGGAGATCATTACCTCACATAAGCGTTCCACGGTTATGGCAAGAAGGTTTGGACAGGTTTTGGAAACTCTTATGATATGACTTGCGTTTGAAGTCCATTTTTCTTTTGAGTTCAACAAACTGTGAATCATAACCACAAATACGATGACAGGCCTGACACTGGAAAAAAAAAAATGGCTCAGGGTCACAAACACTGAATAGGTGATGTAATGCAGACATCTGTACTTAGCTGCCCTGCTACCTAATGTCACTGCCCACATTGCATGGATAATATTGGTACATAATATTATGGTGGAAAGTGTCATGTTTTTGTTTTGCTTTTAAGTGTATAGACTCAGAAAATGTATTCCATATATTATCTTAGACCATATCGAAAAGGAATGCAATTGCCCTATTTTCACTTAAGAGTTTGGTAGATTTTAGGAACATGTCTATCGTGGTAAATAAGGAAAAAGTTTACTTGTGCGCATCCATCGTAATATCAGTCTTAACCACTTGAATTTAGTTGACGTTTATTGTGTTCAACCTGGGAAAGAGACTCTTTTATTCTTAGGACTTTAATAAGGCCATAACTAATGTCTTCAGTTCTGAAGGTCTGTGTCAATAGAATCATCAGGTTATAGACTGGCAGTTCCAACTTTTTAGTGGGTGACCCTATTTGGCATATTCCATGACTTCGCGACCCACATGGTAAAAAAATGAGAGAGGGAGAGAGAGTGTAACCGGTATATAGCCTATCGTAGTTGTTATGAAAATGCTAATAGTGTGATAAGGATAACTACTGATGAAGAGAGTGTATGTGAGTGAGGTGGAGGGGGGAAGAGGGAGGGGGAGGCTGAGGATGAGATGGAAGGATGGGGTGGAGAGGTATATGAGAGAGGGGGGTTTGAGTTGGGGGGAGGGCAGTGAAATGGCAGGGGACAGGGCGACGTGGAGGCGATTTGTTTGTGGCCGCCCTGAACGGGATTGAGGCGTCTGGCAATAGATAGATAGATAGACAATTTCAGTTAATTAAATAAAATACATTGAAAGCATTAGGCCTATTCTATGTCCCTGCGACCCATCAAAATTCCTCTTGCGACCCAGCAGTAGGTCGCGACCCATAGTTTGAGAATCACTGTTATAGAAAATAGGAAATGAAAAAGAAGTCCCAAGGTTCAGTGGCTTTATATATCTATAGCCAGACACCACAATCCTGTAAAGGGTGACTGTCTTTTGAGTTAGTTGTACAGGGAGAGGCAATAACCCTCCACCAACCCATTTGTTGACACATAGGGAACATGTATGGGTTGGTTATATGGATACTACCCTCAAACCATTAGGCTTGCCACTCATTGTATAGCCACCTGAAAAGGAAAAAAGTAATAAAATGTGACAGGAAAGATGGGAGAAGTGGGAAGAGAGAAGGGCAGACACAGAAAAAGAATGATAAAGGTGAAGGAAGAAGTAGGCAGCTATACATCAAGTGAGTGGATGATGGTCACCACCACCAACTACCAGTGGCATTATCAAGATAGTTTTTACCCATTGACTGATGCAGTTTCTCTTAGGGTGCGGCCACACTTCTCCGAACATGTGATCGACAAGAGGAAACAGGGCTTGGGTTTATCCAATGTTCAGACTTGAATATTGCAATGGCTCTAACCCAGTGCTTTTTTACGTCTTGTCGATCACATGTTTCAGGCAAGTGTAGTCACACCCCAAGAGAAACAAAATCTCCAGCATCTGATGCTAGACTCATTTTAATTTTAAAGTGCATGCATAAAAGTGAAAAAATATATCCACTTCAGACCAAGGACACCATTTTTATTGAATTTTTGCTGCATCCAGTTGATTTTTTACAATTTGGGTAATATCTCTTGTATTGATTTTAATAGTGAAAAAGGTGAGGTTTTTAATGGTTTCATGTACAGTAATCCCCGTACTATGCGGACGCCCACTTTCCGACACCCCACTTACCGAACATTGTGGGCCTGGACCTTTGGAACCCCCCCCCCAAAAAAAAACAAAAAACAAAATCCTAATTGCTGCACGGCGCCTAACAGCTGTTTACACCATGGCCCCTTCACCCCTTCCTTCCTCCCCCCTTCCCTGTCAGGGTTGCCATTTGGTATTTTTCATAATCAAATGTGGGCCAATTTGGTTATGAAAAATTCGTTGGTAATGAATCAGAATATTGCATTACCAAACGGATTTTTCACATGTATGAGGATACACAGGATGGAGATGGTGGATTGTCTGCTCTCTCTGATTAATCTGCTAGCCTACATAGCATGAAAATAATCAACATGCTGTTAATTATAAGGAGAGTGATTACATGTATTTCCACTTGTATATATAATTAGTGAAGAATAAATGCTAGCTTTACGAATTTGGTAATGAAAAGTTAAATTTGGTACTGAAAATTGAGGAGTTTGGTAATGTGGCTGAGTTGTGATCTGGCAACCCTGCTTCCCCTTCACCACCAGTTATTGCCTAACTGCGATCACGAGTAGATGCTTATCGCAGTGGATGCCGCACGTGCTCATTTTTGTGAATAAACAGTGAACAAACTGCAATACCACGTAGCTAGACCACTCGGGAATTTACAGTGTTGTGCAGTGTTAAGAAAACAGAATTTCGAGTGCAAACTGGCGGTTGAAACTGGCAGTTGAAACTGGCGTGGTGCAATTAACAATGTGAAGTGTTAAACAGTTATAACTCACCGTGCAAAGAATTACTGTAAGTGCAGCACAACACTGGATTACTGTAAGTGCATCAAGAGCATTTTCACCACTGCCAAAGCCTTAGAGAAGACGGCCACAGACATGCTGTAAGTACCCTGGTTGAGGTACAGCCACTTCTAATTCCTCATTCTTTGGTTCCTTTTCATTTATTTCATGCCTTATGTCCATTATTGGTGTTAATAGGATCTTAAATAGGTTTAGATAGGTGCTACATATGTCCAGTAGGGAGTTATTTAGGTGGCTTTCAAAGTTAGGCTGGGTTAGGGTCCTTAAGTACAAGTCCAGGAGGCTGGAGCCTACTGTCCGGACGGGACCACTTTCCAGACATGCCTTTGGCTCTATTATGTCAGATAGTAGAGGGATTACTGTATTTCTATCCATCCATCCATCATCCAATTCTTCTTTCTTTCATCAGAATCACAGGGGCGCAGGGTTAGGCTATTCAGTCCCAACCCTTAAGGGAAGGTTGACTAGCCACGCTAACCCCCGAGTGGTATTATGTGAGCAATAAACCCCAACAACCCCTCAGATGGAAACCCTTATAGCATCCATTTGATTGAAGCACTTTAACCCACCAGAGTGACCAGACCACGTAAAAAAAAAATACCGGTATGTGTAAATTTTCTTTTATGGAGCTAAATGAAGCTGAATTTCCAGTTTCCCACAGTTTACACTAGCTACCAGTTATGTTGGAAAAAAAATCTGATGTAAACTAGGTGGCTTCACTGCCTGGCTGTATCAACATGCCTCAGCTCCCTCCCTGTCCCCTGAAAGAAGAATGATGGACTGCAAGAGAAGGCTGGTTTCACTCTGCAGTCCACCAGGTTCACATGCAAATGTGCCTAAGGCTGTAGCAACAATAATGGCAGTAACACAATGATGATAACATTACTGTTAGTAGTAGTGATGATGATGGTGATAATACTGTAATGATAAATGGCTGGTAACCTACAGGGTGGGTGCACAACCATGAGCTGGTTTGATGCGGCGGGGCTGACCTCCCTGGCCAAGTCAGCGCTGAAGGAGGCACAGCGTACCATCGACAAGGCCCTTGACATAGACGAAAATTCTGAGAATATCCTACCCACTCCCGACACTCCAGCACCTTCGAACACTCAGAGTAAAGGTGAGTAATGAGAGAGGGTGTAGGCACCTTTTTTTTTTCTTTCTTTTTCTATTTTTTATGTGAATATCTTTTTCATTTAGTAAAGCTCCAATAATATCCTACCTGCGCCCAATACACCTCTACCGTCATACACTCAGAGTTAAGAGTGAATGATTAGAAGGAAGGTTCTTCTTTATTTTCTTTATTATCTTATATTTTAATTATTTATTTTTTGCCCAGGGATATCTTGCATTGAGTAAAGCCCCAAGAATATAATACCCATTTCCTGGACCCATACCTTCAGACACTTAGTAAAGGAGAGTTGGGGAGTATTTTCATTTACATTTCATCATCCCCATGCTGACAGTTTTCAATATATATATATATATATATATATATATGTACAATACGTACATACTGTACATCTGTCTATCTAGCTGTCTATTGCCAGATGCCATAATCCTGTAAGGGGTGGCCATTTGACATTGAGTTATTTGTTTTACAGGGAGGGGCAATAACCCTTCACTAACCCACTTGTTGACACAAAGGGAGCACGAATGGTTTGGTTATATGGTTACCACCCAATGTTGTAAATGGTTTCTTGGCTTACAGGAAACCATTTGGCTTGTCATTCAATGTAAAGCCACCTGTAAAAGAAAGAAAAGCAATAAGAAGTGACAGGAAAGATGGGAGAAATAGGAAGAGAGGAGGGCAGGCACAGAAAAAGAATGATAAAGGCTAAGGAAGAAGTAGGCAGCACTACATCAAGTGAGTGGATGATGGTCGCCACCACCTACCACAATATATATAGATAGATAAATAGATATAGATAGATAGATAGATATTATATATATATATATATATATATATATATATATATATATATATACAGTATACATATATATAAGGGCCCCTCACACTTGCTCCTGTGGAGGGCTCTCGTGCTGTGTGCTCGCTTTCTTGTGCTTCGCACTCGTTTCCTCGCGCTTTGCACGCACGTTGCGATCATTTCAGGTAATCTGAGTCACGTTTATGTGCTGTTCTAGTCTAGCATTGTCACTTGGATTTTTGCAGTTAATCAATTAATCGTGTTATTTGCAGCTTTGGGAATGGAACCCAAACTGTCTGAATGCAAGTCCAAAATACACACACAGACACACAGCTACTGCTATAGTATATTTTAGTTGTAGCTATGGGCAAAAAATTCTACAGAGATCCTATGCCGGCTGCCGGGAGCGGCGTTTTTTTGGTCAAAATGTGATTGCTCATTAAATATTGTAAAAGTTTTTCAATCATGATGGGACCAAGGTTTTTGACATCAGCAAATTTTTTGTGATTTTTGTGCCAATTTTGGTGCGATTTGAATGTGTAGTTTTGGCTACCCAAAATACACACACACACACAGCTAGTGCTACAGTATATATATATATATCAGTCCATAGTCAATAATTTAACCATGGAGTATGTGGCCACAAAGTGCTTCCACAGCTTCTTGTTCTTTACAGTCAGGCAGCCCTCCTGCCACTTCACACCGCTCACATTCATAAGCCTCTCCACTGAATTTCTTTACGTCTTCCTTGGTCTCTCTCTCTCTCCTCCTCACTCCATCCTGTATCATGCTCATTTATATATCTCTCTACCCTGTTATTCCATCTCATTCTCTGTCTCCCTTTTCTGCTTTCCTCTTCCACCTTACCCACATACACTCTTCTAGTCAGAGTCTCGTTTAGTTTGTTCAGCTGGGGCAGACTGTCTAAGAGCAATGTTCCTGATGCTTTCCAGCACACCCACATCAGCAACACAACACACCCAGACTTCCTCATGTACCAGTACTTGTCTACTTCCTGATGCAGTAAATATGTATGTGATGTAAAAAAAAGAAAAACTACTGTAGTTTCCCAAATAGAAGAGTAGATACAGGAAGATGAGGTGGCATAAGAATGAGGGTGATAAAAGTAGATGTGGAGGCAGGACAACACAGGCATAGCCCAAATCCCGTGCCTTCGTAGAGAACTACGGTAGGTAAATACAGTTAGGTAAACTAGGTACCTACACATACATACATACCTACCTTGCCAACTCACTCGCCTCTACTCGTTCCACTTGGTGCCTCACTCACCATCCTGTATACTGTATAATGCAGTTACAAGTGTTTTCTTAATTACATGCATACAGTATACCTGAAGAGGCTTAAGAAGGATTAAAGTTTTATTCCATATGTATTAATGTATATGGAAAGTTGCCATTGGTAGGTGAAAACAAAGGCCTAAATGTGCATACAACGCAAAGACTTCTGGAAACTATGATTCAATGAAAATGTAAAGTATCTAGGTTATCTGTATATTTATTTCCCATGTCTAATCCCAGAGCACCCAGGGTTAATACAGTATTAAGGAAATATCTACAGTACATGCCTCATGATCACGACTCATCGCTCCTCCTCCTGACCACTGCAAGCTGTCCTCCCTCATATAATCCTCCATCGCATCTTCACGTCAGTCACAGTCTTCCTTTCGTCAGCCTCCCATCTGCACCGTTATATATGGCCACTTGAGTAAGTTAATAGCTCTGTAACTTTTACCACACTTTCTCCTTCTTTGTTTCTGGCTCCTCTCTCACCCCATTTTGTAGGTGGGAATTAAGGTTGATGTGATAATGATGATGATGAAGAATCGATCATCATTTTTTTCGTTTGTTGTTTCAGGAATTCAAGAAAAATTGAAAGATGAGTCTGAAAATTTCTTTGCATCTTTTGGTCTTGAGAAGAAGAAGTCTCCACTTACCCCTGCCAACTCTCCTGTCGAATCATCTTCCCCATCCGTTGGCACTAAAGGTTGGTAGAATAGGCAATATTTGTGTACTGGTATTTCGTATGTGAATTTTTTTGTTTGTTTTAGTAACAGGAACCCAATTATTTGTTGGAAAATACAGTATCGTTATGATGTTGATGATGATGTTTTGCTTTTTAATTGGTGATGATTGACTGTTTGTAATTTTAGTGCCTGTGCCTTACCCAATTAACTCATAACTTGGCCTAAAATTGCCACCATCTTAAATACTGAGTTCTGACAGGAGATTAAAATATGTTGCTAGTCATGAGGAAGTGCTGTGGAAAGGATATAGAGCCGTAGCATTATCTTCTTCCTCTGAGCTACATGAAATGAAGCTGCAGAAGGATAAAAATCTGGGTCAAGTTAAGGTAAAACAGTAATAGGTGGTCCAGTTATTATATATTACTGCAGTTACTGTGTGTACTACTGTGTTTGTGGCTTTATATTACAGCCGTTCATGAAGTGATCTATCATTAAGGCTTTGAATGCTGAACAATGAAGGTGACAGTTTTGAAGGAAGAGGGAAAGGAAGAGGTGGATGGGGCAGATGTAAGAAATGAGCTCAGTTGAAAGATAGAGGTAATGTGTTGGGAGTAACAAGTGTGTTCAGAGGTTCATGAACAGAAAGATAAAGAAGGTTTATGGTGAATTTAGCAGGAAAAAATGTTAACTTCTTTGATAGTAGGAAGCCCTTTTAGAGAAAAGCAGAAGAGCGTAGGAATTAATGATGAAAAACTGTAAACATGTAAGGCATAAAATAGAAAAGAATAAGGAGCAGATGGGAAGATTTTGAAAAGTATGAGCATGACGAGAGTAGAGAAATTAGGTTTGGCATTGTACAGAATAAGAGTTCAGTGCCCAAGAAAGTTCCATTGCCACAAGTGAAGTGTGCTGTGGAGAGGTTGAATAATACAAAGGTAGCAACTAGCAAGTGGTGATGAGGTACTGTGTATGCAGAGGTGATTAAATGTTATTGAGAGAATGGAATTGATGTTTGATGGAATTATGCAAGAAAACTTGGTTCGAGTGGAGCTGTACCAATGGAGTGGGTAAAGGATGTTATTTTACTTTTTTACAGTAATTGAGGTGGTTGAAGGGAGTGATAAAAATATTGTAGAAAATATTGGCCAGCATTAAAAGGCAAATGGAATGTCCAGTGAGTGATAAACAGGGTGGTTTTAGGTTTGATAAGGGGTATGAAGAATAAATATTTGTAGTAAGATTGATAGTGGAGAATGCATATGAAAAGAATTGGAATTTATTTATGGCATATGTGAATCTAGAAAAGGATATCCCAGAGTGAGTGGAGAGGGATTGTACAAGGTATATAAATATTTGCTGGTGTGGTGTCTGCTTTCTGTTCTCTGAAGCTTACCCTACATGTGTGCTGGGACTCAGATGTTCATAATGAATGTGATTATATTGTATTGAACACTTGTCCACTGAAAATTATAGTGTTGAGTAGGATTGATGGTGAAGGTGATGCTGATGCTGATATTAATAATTATGGTGATAAAAGTGATTAATAGAATAACACCAGCAGCAAGAATGATTGCAACAAAAATGATGATAATGATAGTAATCGTTCCATAACACTAATAATTATAGAAGTAACAATGATGATGGCTGTTGCAGATACAGGCACCAGTAAGAGTGGAGGGTCGTTGATGGTAGGCAGTTTATGGGGGTCATTCACTGGCTCCTTCTTTGATAACACCACCACCAACAAGTCAAAGGATGACACAGGTAAGTCTTGCTATAGTTTTGCTTATGCTAAACGAATGTGTAATAATTGGTTTGTTTTCACAGGACTGAATTATGCCACTCAAAGTACTGGAATGCTGAGTCATGGTTGTATGGAATTTGATAAGCCTTTAATGATGAAGCAGGAATACATCTCCAAGGATACTAAGCATATTAGCCCTCCAGTCTGACTATCAGCTGAACTGAAAGAATTCAGATGATCATGAGGTTAGAACAGGAATTACTGTAGCCTCCAGTTTTTCCATCACTACAATGATGTGGTAGATGAGGGTTCACACCATCCACTCACTCAGTGTAGTGCTGCCTCCAGGTGACTATGCTGCATGACATGCCATATGGTTTCCTCTAACCAGGAAACCTTTTATTTCATGGGGTGGTAACTATATACAGTAGTCAAATATGCCTGGTGGTTTAGTGGGTTTAGGTACTGCAACTGGAGTATGTATGTAAGGGTTTATATCTGAGGGAATGTTGGATTTTATAGCAGATATAATGCTGCTCAGGGGCAAGTGAAGCTAGTTGCCCTCCCCTTAAATGTCAGGACTGAGTAGCTTAGCACAAGGTTCCTACATTCCAGATGAGTAAGAAAGGATAGTACAGTGTATGGATGTCTTTTTTTACTAGTTACATATTCTTGTTGCCTATACAGGTGATATTGCATTATTTTTTCCCCTGTGCTATAAGTGATGGGTGTTATTGCATTATTTTTCCTCTGTGCTATAGGTGACGGGTTATATTGCAGTATTTTTTCCTCTGTGCTATAGGTGACTGGTTATATTGCAGTATTTTTTCCTCAGTCTGTAGGTGACAGGTGTTACTGCATTATTTTTTCCTATCTGCTGTAGGTAACAGGTGTTACTGCATTATTTTTTCCTATCTGCTGTAGGTGACAGGTGTTATTGCATTATTTTTTTCCTCTGCTGTAGATGATGGGTGAAACTGTATGCTTTATTTCATCCATGCTATACAGTAGGTGATGGGTGATAATGAATTATTATTCCCCTTGTGTTGTAGGTGATGATGATGGTGTGTCTGGAGATGGCCATGATGAGGGTGTAGGCGGGGGTAGCATTGTAGCAGTGCAACCTGGTCCTCGTCCCAGCACCAGCATGCCCTCGTTCCAGCTGGACCCCACACCTCTCACCCCCACCCCATCAGCCTTGACTCCAGTGTCAAAACAGCCACGCACCACCAGCCTTGATGAACACACCACCCTCCCATCACTCCCCTCAAACACACTCACTCAGGTCCGTTGAAGTATGGCTACTTTGCATTATGCTTGTTTACATATAGAGACTTGTGTGGACAAGGAGCCAATATACGTTGCTGCTGTGAAACCTGGGTGAGGCAGCAGCCGTCTCCACCCAGGAGCCAAACCTTTTCCTGTTTCCCTGCATCTTGCTGTGGGAGGACACTGGTGTGACCCTGGTGAGGTGCCATCTACCACAAGAGGGGTGCCAAATCCTTACATGGTGTAGGTACTGTAATGTACGTGTGATACAAACCAACAGAAGCAGTTGCATATCTGTGGTAGATGGTCCTAATCAGCTAGACAGACTGGGATTAAGCAGCAGCAACAAAAACAACTCCAATATTTAGAAATCATTGACCAATTTAGCATGTGTAGGCCTTTTCACTTGGTGGCAGCTCTCCTTGTGTCCTTATCGTGAACCAGCCACTTGTCAGTCTTGACATAGGACCTCACTCCTTGTCTTCTGTGGTCTGTCTCTGGGCATTCTTCTCTCCACATTCATATCTGTGATTCTCCTCAATCAGTCACTTTCCCCTTCTGCTCAGTGTTTCCAAGCCAGCTCAACCTACTGGTTTATAACACTTCTGTAATATTTCGTATCCAGGCACATCATTGCCACCACAGGAAGGCATCCCACTCCAGCACTGTATTCCCTGGGCATTCTTCATGACCAGATTCCCAAATGTGTAAAGGAATTACTTCTCCCATTTTCTGTGAAATAGGATTATGATGATGATGATAATGACTTCCACCCCATTTATTAGTATGAAGTAGGGTGATCATGATGATTACATCCATCCTTTTAAGTTGTTTGAAATACAGTTAGAATGATAATGAACTTGGTGACAGAGATGATGATGACTGATGATAGTGCTACTACTGATGATAATGATCTTTATTCTCATCCTAGACATCAGTGTGAATAGGTATTGAATAATGATGATGATGATAAAGGTGTTAATGATTGTGATGTTGAAGTTGATGTTGATGATGGTGGTGCTGATGATGATGGTGATGTTAATGATGGTGCAGATGAAGATGATAATGATTAGTGATGACTGTCTCTCTTCAGATGGATGTTGATGGAAGTGGTGGCAGCGATGGTGGAGGACGTGAGTGGGGATGGGGATGGGAGAGCAGTATCATGGTTATGTCAACAGATACTCACAACCTGCAAGGTATGTCTACCCACCATCATATTTTGAAAACAGAGTTGATGAGGGCATATGCAAGATTCCCCCCCCCCCTGCATCTCTGGTTATAGAGATGATAGTCCATTCTTTGAGACCCAGCAGCCCTCACACATATGACACGCCTTGGCATATGTCCGCTTTGATTCAAATACTCATCATCCCTATTCAGTACAGCATAGCATACCCTCATTTTACAGTGAGAATGCATTTGAAGAATTCCATTGCTTAACAGTTACCATATATTGAGTTATAATAATTATTGCATTTTTGGCCAGAGGTAACCCAGCCAGCAGAATCTAAAAAACAAGTTTCTAACTCGCCTAAAATGGTTGTTATTTCACTTCACTGCACTTCATTTACTGCTTGAACTCCAACACCACACTGTTGTTGCCTCACTGGCACTAACACACCTGATAGTGACGAGGGCAAATGCCACCATCGAACAAACAAATGACTAGACCTGAGGGAGAACCAATCGTTTAAGTGAAAATAGCGAACGTATATCAACCAGTTAGTCTTCGTGTGGAATCAGAATCATTGTATGAGTGAAGATTCTGTTGTATAGGCCTAGTATAGTGAAGAAAGGTCCAACTTTTTCATCATGTAAGTGATTCATCACACACCAGTTCATCGAATAACATGGGTCTGCTTTACATGTGGGGCTGTCTCATTCTGGATTGATGTGATGGTTGTAGTGGAAGTGTTTTTCTGATATGTTAGTGGATCTTGTTGAATATTAGTTGAGTCATGTTTTAACTCCTTCTGGGCATTTTTTTTTTCTCCCAGACAAATTCTTTATATGAGAGCCACTTGTTAATGAATAAGTCAGTTAAAGCTGTATCAGACCTCTTCAGTTAAGTTTCTTCTAAGAATCTAAGGTAAATAAAGACCTATAAAAGTTGGAAAATTAAGTAAGCAAGACATCCTCGGAGTAAGAGTTCATCGTCATCATCATCATCATCATATCATCATCATCATCATCTAATCCTGTGTTGCCCCGTGAGGAGCGTAGGAACCTGGGGCAAGGCAAGTTGGTCCTGACATTTAAGATGAGAGTGACCAGCCTCACTCATCCCTGAGTGGCATTATGAGAGCAATAAACCCCAACCACCCCTTGGATATGAAGTTGCACAGGTTCAATCCAATTGGAACACCTTAATTACCCACTAAACCACCAGGCACCATAATTTGGTTATGTGGTTACCACCCAGTGCAGTAAATGGTTTCCTGGTGTACAGGAAACCATTTGGCTTGTCACTCAGTGTAGAGTCACCTGTAGACAGAAGGAAGAGGAAAGAATGAAGGAAAGAAAGACAGAAGAGGAAGGAAGAGAGGAAAAGGCAGTCACCCAAGAGCAGCACTACATTGAGTGAATGGATGATGAGTGCCCCCCACCTACCACCAAGTAAGAGTTCAGCCCACATTATATATCAGATATACTTTCCGAAATATCACTTTTTTTCTTTTTTCTTTCTTTAACCATTTCTGTAAATTTGGGAAAACTGGTAAATCAGATTTCAGTAAAGCAGCCTGTACAAAGGTCTTACTGTAGGCTATATATTCTTTAGGTGATGGTGAAGAGTGTCGAGAGGCCAGCCTGTGCGATGACACCATTGATGAAGAGGGGTTTGCCAGCAGTCGTCTGGTGGTGGGCAGTGTGGACAGTGAAGGAGGAGGGTTATCACGGCAAGAGAGTCTCACACCTGCAACAATATTTGAAGATGTTTTTTATGAGGAACACGGCAGCAGTAACAGGGACAAACACACCTCCAGAGAAACACTCCACAGCACAGACGACAACACCACTAGTGATGTCAGTGGTGTTAGAGATGAATATCAGAACACTGAAGACCACAGCCCAGATCATAGCAGAATCAGACACAGTAGCACAGACAACCACACCACCAGAGGTGACAGTGGTGCGAGTGAAGACAGTACCAGTAGAAAAAGTGATAGCAGCCATAGAAGAAGCTGTGATGGTAAATTAGACAGTAAAGACATTGAAGTTAGTGTTGCCGCACCCCCTCACCCCAGCACACATGGGGAAGATAAAGGAAGCATGCCACAGTCTCACTTTCAAGATGCCAGAGGGTCAGTGGTGAGAGAGGAGGGTACTGTGGGTAGGGGTCAGCTTGAGACACAGGACCCAGCCTCCCAGAGAGACTCGGAAGCTCACACCCCAGACAGCATAATTGTCCTTCACTCGGATGGCAGTTCACCAGAGCGGGATGCAGAGGTCAGTTTTACTTAGTTGTTTTAATTAATTAGTTATTATTTACAGCTTGAATGGTAAGTGAATAAGAGTGTGGCCTATTTCATTACGCAAACATTTGGTTAGTTTTCCTTCTGTCATGTTTTTTCCTGCTGTCTGGATCCTGCCTTGCTTCATCTTTAGGTGGGAAACAAGGTCTGGGTGAAGCCGGTAATGATTTGGTATTTATTTTTTCATCCTCCTCCTCATCATCATCATCCAGATCTCCCGCTTCCCACCAAAAGAAGGTGTGAAGTAGGGTCCAGAGAGCAGAAAAGACATGTTAAAAGGAGGATTTAACTAAATGTCTGCCAGTTAAATGGGCCTCATACACACATTGACTTACCATACATGCCCCCCTAGAATCCTTACTCTAACCCAGTGGCATAAACATTCACACTTATGTTCTTTATTTAATTGCTTACAGCATTTATTTATTTACAGTATATGTGTATTTTTTTCATCGGTTAAAAAGAAAATGTATGAACAGCCATGCTTGTGATGTGGAGTCAGGATACAAGGAACTTCAGTGTTGAGTGAATGAGTGTGTGGCCCATTTCACTGGCCATGCTGTTGATTAGTTCTCCCTCTGTTGTGTTTTTCTCTTTCCTTGCTTTCTAGACTTTACATCACCCTGTCTTATTAGGTTGGAAAAACAGGTAAGAATGGTGTTAATGAATTTTTCTTAACATCCTTCAGTTCAGTGAAATAATTTTACTCCAGCCACAACCAGATGACATTATTCTGCTTAAGGGATATTTTTTTGTGTGAAGGGTTTAATGAAGCCTATACAGTATTCAGCTCCTCCAGCTTGAAAAATTTCTTGACCTGAATATAATCACCTGGAGATAGTTGAAATACAGATTATATCATCAGACTTAAGGGTTAATGTATCAGACTATGGGTATAGACTTGATGATCAGTTCCCTGAGGCCGAGTGTAGTTCTCCTACATACCATGTATCATCACATCACTAATGGAGGGCTAATACCCACTGAACACATTGAATACATGCAAGAGGTTTTTTAGTGAAGTAAGGAAAGAGGTCTAGATGATGATGATTATGGTGCTGATGGGGAGGGGGGGGAAGTTATGACATGACAGTGAATCATGTGGAATAACAGTAAAGTCTGTTATGAAGTTTAAATCCTAGTCTTCCCTTCCTAGGATTGAACTTGTGTCTTATCAGACAACAGATCAGTTCTATCACTTCACAAGCCACTTGACCACCACCAGGGTGAGGCTGCCGGGGAGGCCAGGAAGAGGCTAAGGATGGACTTGGGTGGGGCTGGATCTGGGCTCCGAGCCGCCAGTCCAATCAGCTCACCAGACTCTATCGAGGTCCTTGGCTCATCCAGTGTTGTAACTTCACCGTCTTCCATAGAGGTTAGTTAAATCATATCAAATCAAATGGCATCATACCTATTTAAGGACTCTCCATACTGATATTGGCAAGACATGTTGTTTGTCATGGACTAGAAGCTAAACCAAGAGCCTTAACCAGTAAATATCTTTCCAGCAGTTACTGGAAACTGTTGGGAGGAAAGAAAACTGAGGTGTGTAAAATGATGTTTATCAAAATGAAAGTCTCAGCTTGAACTTTGATTCTATTTACTTGTGACTGATTTTCCTACTTGAGTGTGATGATTGCATGGCTAGGTACAATCTAGGACTAAAGTTCGTGGGCTTAGTATATTTGTCAGTCAAGAGATGGTGCTTTGTTGTTGCTTAGAAAGGGGCAAAGTTAGTAAGGATTTGAGACCTCTTTTTGAACTTAACAGTGTTCGGATTGGCTCAGTCAGATAGGTGTACGTGAAGCTACAGAACGTGGTGAAATTTTTTTGTCATATCTGATGGAGCCAGGATTCCATGGGCTTGAATGATGAGTGAATGGAAGTGTGGCCCATTGAATTGGGCAGACTTAGGCTGTCTGGATGTTACTACTCCTCACTCCGCCTTCAGGTGGGATAGGAGGTCCGGATGATGATAGTGACGATGACGATGAATGATTTGTAAGACTCCCCTAACCAATAGCCACTCTCAAAGGTTTTAAAAATGCCTAAACACTGGTATTTGTCATGGAAGTTTAGGTACTTCAGTAATGTAAACAGGATTTTAGACCAGAAGCATTATGTCAAGTATCCTTTTGTAATTACTCATACAGTGTAGGCGATTTCTAGTTGCTGTTGGTTTGAAATAGCGAAATGAATGCCTGCATGGCACATGAGTTACTTGAGTGGTGCATGTGGAGTTAGTTACATGGAGAGACTGAAAGACAGACCAATGAGGCACTGAAGGAGTGTTGTTGTGTTGAAGTGGGTGTTACAAGAGAATAAAATGATAAATGAAAGACTAAGTAGAAGAGTGTATGTTTATGAGGTGGACATGAAGAGAGAGAGGGGAAAACCAAATATGAGATGAAAGGACTGAGTGGAGAGATGAGAGAAGCGGTGTGAGTTGGGGGGAAGATGGCCAAATGGCAGAGGAGAGGGTGGCATGGAGTCAGTTTGTTGGTGGCCACCCTTTACAGGATTGAGGCATTTGGTAATAGGTAGACAGATAGACTGTCAACAGATGATTGTTGCATTCACTTCACATGGCAGTAGGCAGGGATGTGGAGTGTGTGTGTGTGTGTGTGTGTGTGTGTGTGTGTGTGTGTGTGTGTGTGAGAGAGAGAGAGAGAGAGAGAGAGAGAGAGAGAGAGAGAGAGCATGCCAATATAAATAAAAAAATTGTGTTTCAGGTTCTCACTGGTGTTCTGTCCTCCAGTGACTCATCCCCCACACATCAAGACTCCTGCAGCCAGACACTCACCCAGGACCTCAGCCCATTGCAACCTGTACAACCCTCTCAACTCCCACAGCCCTCTCAACCCTCTCCCCAGCCCACTCAGCTCTCTCAACCCTCTCCCCAGCCCACTCAGCCCACTCCCCAGCCCACTCAGCCCTCCCAGCCCACTCCAAAACCCACTCAGCCCTCTCAGCCCACTCCCCAACCCACTCAGACCTCAGACTACATCCAGCAACCATCCCCACACACCACAGCAGCCTCTACCATCCCTATGACTGTTGTGCGCACCCAGCCCTCATCACAGCAACCAAGCGGAGAGGATCATGATGGCTCAAACACTGACAGTACGGTGATAACACAGCCAACCACACACAGACTGGACGACACCGAGTATTGTCAGACGGATGGATCGGGTACTTTTAGCGGGAGTAGAGACAGGTTAGGGGACACAGCTTCATCCAGCACATCCCAAGGCATCAAGGAATCAGATCACAGCAGCAGTCATATGCCTGTCACCAGTCAGCCCCCAATCACAAGTCACCCATCCAGCCACTCCCGGGTTGATATAGAAAGCCCAAGAGGATTGAAAGCATCCACAGACAGTGTGAAGGAATGGAAAGTGGACAAGGAGAGAGAAGTGGAAGAGGGGAGAGGAGTGGAGGATCAGACAGAAGTGGAGAAGGGGAAGGGAATGGGGTCTGGTAGTGTTAAGGATGAAAGCGGGAGGACAGACAAATGTATTAGTGAGGAGATGAGCCAGGGAAGGATGGAGGGGAGTGCAGTAAGTGTGGAGGAAACCTTACCCAGCTCAGAGGGAAGTGCCAAAGGATTGGAGACAAGTTTTGATAGCATGGAGGGAAGTAGCGGAACAATGGAAGGAAGTGGTGTGGTGGTGGAAAGCAGTGGTGTGGCATTGGATGTGTCAGTGGAGAGTGGTGGCAGTTCTGACACCATAACAGCATCACTTGATTCATCACAACTCACTTGGTGAGTTTTGCATTTTCTCTCTCAACCCTTTAACAGTTCATTTCTAAACCAGATGAATTTATAAGAAAATTTGTAGCTGTAGAAAACTACAGTATATACTGTTGTAGCTACATTAGTGATATCCATAACGGAATAAAATCATCTAGGGGTAACATGCATGAAATTTGAACACAAAATCCCATAAAACTGAAATGGTTAATTTCTGTCATGGTCTGTTCAAAGAACTATACAAGTAACTTTTTTATAAAGACAAATAACATGAAATATTAGGTTAGCGTGGAGAAGAGTAGGAAAGCTTTTGACCTGCCATGGACTCTCTCAGACTTGATGATGCTGATCTGGATTTTATCTGGTGTACAGAAGATTTCATCGCTATGATTGATATCTGTTAAGGATTATGTAGTTGAATTTAATATGAGTTTCCCAAAACAAGTGTATGTTCTCTAAGGTATATTTTGATAGATTATTACTGTGATTTAGTAGCTTGTATCACTAATGACACTGATATACCAAACTGAACACTCACAGTCAGTTGTTCTGCCCTCCTGGTACCATCTATACATTTCAGGGTTTTGAATAAATTATAAATGAATTAATGATCACAAATTCATGTCTGAGTAATGAACCGTTAGTGACAGGTGGGGTGTAATAGCTGGTGGTATATTGATTTTTGTCTAACTTGGTCCAGATTTTCTTTCCTTTGGAGCTTATTTCTTATAACTCAATGGCAG
The DNA here is from genome assembly GCF_032717465.1 of Coenobita brevimanus. Lineage (NCBI taxonomy): Eukaryota > Metazoa > Arthropoda > Malacostraca > Decapoda > Coenobitidae > Coenobita > Coenobita brevimanus. Next base: position 2,196,621 of record NC_136983.1, on the reverse strand, counting down.
AATAAGACAACACTTTGGCTCTGCATCCTTCCCATAGCACTTTTGTATGACTAGCATCATATTGTATTGTTACTCTCCTGTGTTATGGTGTTACGACTACCATCTCGGTCTAGCCAACTGTAGTGAAAAGTAATTCCCTTTTACTGCAAGTTAGGTGGGTGAAACACACGATAGTCAAACTCTTACTTTGCAATACATCTGACTCATACTTCTGCAGGTTCTGAATATTTACATACACAAGCATAAGATACTATCCTAAGTACAAGAGGGGGGACAACATGCATAAAGGGGGTGTAGGTAGGTACTTACATACCAAGTGGCCTTAAGCTTAGCAAACGTCTTTGATCGCTTTACATGATGAGTGGTCCAGCCAGAGGAGAGAGAGAGAGAGAGAGAGCTCTTCCTCCCTTCCTACAGGTTTTAAAGGGCTTGGCTCTGCCAACAATATTCAAACTAGGGCGCAGCCAATGTCGCTTCACCAAGGCAGCCAGTCTCTATGTCATTGACTCCTCATAGAAACCAATCCAGGTAGACATAGAAACCAATGGTTTGTAGATTCACTCTGAAGGGGCAGAGTTTGACAGCTCCTCCCTCTGTGATTCAGTCACACACTCCTCCTGGTGACTCATAAGCCTGGGTGGTTTATGCACATCTAGGTTGTCCAGTTATGAGATCAGCGTCCTCATTAGAAGATGTAGTTCCGAGGGCAGCATGAGGGTGTCACCACGCATACCCCTCATTATCGACTCAGGGCTGCCATCAAGAATCCATAAAGGTCGCTCCATAATCCTCAGATAGAAAGGGTCACCAGTTGTAGCCAATTCATACCAGGGAATCATCCCACATGCTCCACGTGACACCTGCTACAGCTTGGTAGTCGTGATAGAGTGATGATAATTTTAGGCCAGGTTAGAGTAAATAAGGTATAGTACTTGGCTAAACTTCCAGCCCATTGACAGCCTTCAGTGGTACAATAAGGGGTAAAAATTTGGAGATTGCAAGGTAGAACAGTTTACTAGTGTTCTATGTAGGGGAGGCAGGAAGGGATTGCTGTAGGGGATGTGGATCATGATGTGTTAACCCCTTGAGTGTGATCATGTATTTTCTCACATCATTTTTCTTAACTGCAGATGATTTTCTTCAGTTTGGTAGGATCTCTAGTATTTGAAGGTTTATGAAGGCTGTAGCTAATCCCTCCATCTGAAAAATGTAGTCTAAGCTAACTAAACTTGTCAGGAGATGACAAGAATTCAGGGAAAAAGATGTAGTGAAGGGGTTAATGAGCTTTCCTGTGTGGGTGAGATGCTGTAATAAAACTAATGATGGTGGTGGTATCTGTCAGGACTGGGAGCCGAGGACCGGAGATGGAGCCAGGTGGTGGAGGTGTTGGTGTGGTGGAGGAGCAGAGTGGGGCAGTGGTGCAGTGTCTGTTGGAGGAGGCCATGGATGAGGAGGAGGAGGAGGAAGAGGAGGAGGAGAGGGTGGTGCCTGGCGGTAGTAGTGGCGGATCTTCTTCACCTCCAGAGAGAGAACGCTCACCGTCATCATCTGAACGGTTAGTGATTAGGGGGAAGTGGAGGGAGAAAGCTACCATCTTTTGAATGCTTAGTAAGAGAGGGAGAGAGAGCTTACCGTAATCTTCAGAATGGTTAGTAGGGAAAGTGAATGTGTATATAGGATTGTGTTGATGTGTATGTATGAGAGAGAGAGAGTGTGTGTGTGTGTGTGTGTGTCTGTGTCTGTGTGTCTGTGTGTGTCTGTGTCTGTGTGTGTGTGTCTGTGTGTGTGTGTCTGTCTGTGTATGTGTGTGTGTGTGTGTGTGTGTGTGTGTGTGTGTGTGTGTGTGTGTGTGTGTGTGTGTGTGTGTGTGCATGCATGTATGTGTGTGTGTGTGTGTGTGTGTGTGTGTGTGTGTGCATGCATGTATGTATGTGTGTGTGCATGCATGCATGCATATGTGCGTGTGTGTGTGTGTGTGTCATCAATAATTATTTATGTTGTCATTCCAGGTCAGAGGCACTAAAGGTTGGATCAGGTCATACCTCAGGTCACAGCTCAGGAGATGAGGTTGAGACCACCACTTCATCAGACATTGAGGTCATCTCCAGGTGGGTTGACAAGGAATTGGGCAGGTGTTATACATTTCATAATCCTGACCTCATTTTCCCACTTAACAATGGGGTGAGGTAGGGCCCAGAAAGCAAGGAAAGAGAAGAGCACCGTGGTCATACAGTTTACAGTAAAAGTCCAATTATACGGCATCTACGGGACCGGGCCAATGCCGAGTAACCAGATTTGCCGAATAACTGAAAAACCTACCCACTTAGTGCCGTACATTATATGTATCAATGAACACTATCACCACTACTTATATTGTTACAAATGTGTTTGGAGAAAGTACTGTATACTGTATGATAATGTACTATACTGTAGTCATTATAGTACTGTACCATACCTGACTCTGAAAAATGTAGAAATTAGTGAACATATACAAGTGCAATGATGCAGTAGGCCTACAAGTCACAGATAACACTTCCTGGACTGCCAAGATCTATCTATCTATCTATCTATTGCCAGACGCCTCAATCCCGTTTGGGGTGGCCACAAACAAATCGCCTCCAAGTCGCCCTGTCCCCCGCCATTTCACTACCCTGCTCCCAACTCACACCCCCCTCTCTCATATACCTCTCCACCCCATCCCTCTATCTCATCCTCGGTCTCCCCCTCCCTCTTCCACCCTCCACCTCACTCACATACACTCTCTTCGTCAGTCTTTCACCCTCCGTTCTCTCCACATGGCCAAACCACCTCAATGTGTTCCTCACAACGCTTCCTATCACATCCACATCAACACCACAACGCTCCTTTATATCCTCATTCGTCAGCCTGTCTCTCCACGTGACTCCACTAGCTCCTCTTAAATAACTCATTTCCACTGCTCTCACTCTTGACTTGTGTCCTTCCAACAACGTCCAAGCTTCACTTCCGTACGTTAGAGTTGGTATCACAATACTGTCATGTAGTAACTTTTTTACTTCCATGCTCACTTCCCTGTTTCTTATCACTGCTTTCAAGGAACCAGCAACCTTTCTTCCCTGCTGTACCCTTTCAAGCACTTCACCCTCCAAACCTCCATCCTTACTCATCACACTACCCAAATACTTAAACGTACTCACATTTTCCAATTCCTCACCATCCAACCTCGCTATACATTCACTGACTTCACCTCTCTCAAAGACCATCACTTTACTCTTCCCTACATTCACCTTTAGGTTCCGTTTCTTACACACTCTCTCAAACTCATCCACCAAGCCTTGCAGCTCCCCTTCATCTTCACTCAACAACACAGTATCATCTGCAAACAACAGTACAGGGAGTTTCCAAACACTATCCTCTCTCACCAGGGCCACTCCAACATCCACTACCCTACCTTGTACCTCTTTTATTACCCCATCCATGTACAGATTGAACAACCATGGAGACATGACACATCCCTGTTTCAAACCAACTTTCAAAGAGAAAAATTCACTTAGTTCACCATCCACACGCACTGCAGCCTTAGCACCATCATACATACTCTTCACAGCATTCAACAACTTCCCATCTACTCCATATATTCTTAACACTTTCCACAATCCTTGTCTATCCACCCTGTCATATGCTTTCTCCAAATCCATGAAAGCCGCATACAACTTCTTTCCCTTCTCTAGAAACTTTTCCACTAAAGATCTAAGAATGAATATCTGATCTACACAACCTCTTCCCTTCCTAAAGCCTCCCTGTTCTTCTCCAACTAATTTCTCTGTTCTTTCTCTAACTCTGTCTATAAGTATCCTACCATACACTTTTCCTATTATACTAAGAAGACAAATGCCCCTATGATTACCACACACTTCTTTTTCCCCTTTTCCTTTGTACAAGGGAATAATTATACCTGACTTCCAATCCTCCGGGACTCTACCTTCCTCCCAGGCCAATCTGCACATCTTCCACATCCATTCTACTACTATCTCTCCCCCATGCTTCAGCATCTCACCACACTCCATCAATTCCTGGGGCTTTCCCGATTTAACTTTCTTCATTGCTTCCACAACCTCTATCCTACTGATTTCTACCTGTCTTCTCACCTCCCTCCTTCTCCCAGCCATTCCCCAGCCACTTATACTCGCATTACTTCCATCCTCTACGTTCAACAATTCCTTAAAGTGTTCTCTCCATCTGCTCACTTTTTCTCCCTTCTCCACTAGTAATCTACCATGTTTATCTTTCACTCCCCTGCTAACTTCACTTCCACCCTGTCTTACTCTTTTCACTTCTCTCCAGAACATTTTCTTACAGTCCCTCCACTTTACACTCAAATTCCTTCCAAATTCCTCATCCACTCTCTTCTTACTCTCTCTTACTAATCTTTTCACCTCTCTCTTCCTTTCCACATATAACTCTCTCTTCTGCCTCTCAACTTCTTCCACGCCCCTATTTCTCATCCATTCATTGTATGCTTTCTTCTTTTGTGCCACAGCCTGTTTCACCTCTTCAGTCCACCACGCTGTTCCTTGCACCCCTCCGTCTTCTCTTCCTTCCACACACCACATCACATGCTGCACATATTTCTTCTGTAAATATCTTACACACACCCTTCCACGTCTCCCATCTGCTCCAATTCATATTTGCCCAATCGTTCCTCCACTTCTCTCTTATACTCTGCCTTTTTCTCATCCTCTTGTAACCTTTCCACTCTCCTTGCAACTACTCCTTCCTCTCGTCTTTCCCTTCTTCTATTCCTCCATCTTACTTGCATCCTAATTCTGGCCACCACCAAGTAGTGGTCAGAAAGGCCACTCCCCAACCTCTATAAACTCTTGCATCCAATATACATCTTCGCATCCTTTCATCCACACACACATAATCAATCATTGCCTTCCTTTCATTCAGTTCACCACCCACCCTTCTCATCACTCGCCATGTATACCTGTGGATCATTTTATGCCTGAAGAGGGTATTGGCTATTACCAACCCCCTCCCAGCACAGATGTACACTAACCCACACCCATTCTCATCTATCTCAGCAGGCACACCCCACTCACCAACTATTCCATCCCCCTTCACATTCCCAACTTTCCCATTCATATCACCGATCAAAAACACTCTCTCATTCCTTCCAAACTTTTCCAGGCACACTTCCACAGTTGTCCAGAACTCTTCTCTCACTCTTCTAGCACGATCTTGCGTTGGCGCATACACACACACAATCGCCTGCATTTGTATTCCAACTTTCAACTTTACCCACACAATCCTTGACCCAACTGATCCATACTGTCTTATGCTCTTCTTCCATCTTTTACTCACAACTATACACACTCCTTCCTTTGCCCTCTCATTCTCATCTACTCCTGCACATATACCCCATCCATACTCCCATTCTCTCACACTTTCTCCTCTCCATTTTGTTTCAGTTATTCCACATACATCCACTTTCGCATCCTCAAGCACCTGGACAATCTCTCTCTCTTTCACCTCATCATTCGCTCCTCTTACATTCCATGTACACATTACCAAGTCCTTTGTCCGGTCCTGGGTCGTCAACGTTTGGTCAGTCCTTGTCCGAGGCTTCTTGTTTGTTTTTTTAGTTAGTTGTTTTCCGGGGAGGGGCACTAACCCTCCGCCAACCCTTTTAGTCGCCTTTTACGACAAGCAGGGATACTGGGGGAGTATTCTTGAAAACCCCCCTACCCCCTGCCAAGATGATTCGGAATATTACCTACCCACTCAGCATCTTCTGTGTGTTGGTGAACACTTCATCACTACTTATTACAAATGTTTTTGGAGAGACTACTGTATACAGTAGAACCCCACAATTGCCAAACTCATAATTAACAACTTCACTAATTAGCAATTTCTTAAAAAAAAAAAAAAAAAAAAAGGTAGTACAAGAAATACAGAAAATAAGCTGGACAAATATGAATTGAAATGGTAAGGTCTTTCTGCCAAAAGGTAAACATACATTTAGCGCCCATTCTTTTGTTCATTTTTGTGTGTATATGCGAAAGAGAGAGTATTGATGCAAACAGTAAAGTATTCCATCAACCCCTTAATAACCTCCAGCGTTAAACAATACAGTACTGGTGTCGATGATGTCGAGGTTGCGCGAGCCATAGAAGACTGTGAACAATCATGGGAAAGGAATGAAGGTCACTGATATGTTTACACGACTCTTTGTTACCATCCCAAGCAGTCCGGCGGTCACTGAATCTCAGATGTTTTCGCCCATATGGTACATGCACTGTAATTTCATGGATCACACCTAATTACAGGATGGGTTTAGGAAGTTATAAAACGCACTGCTAGGCATGCCAGATGATTCTTTTCACATCTTTAAGAAAAATAAATTGATTTTAGAACTTTTAAAAAATTGTTCTGGGGCCAGCCAGGGGTGCATGCAAATTTCTGAACCCATAGCCATTCAGGGGTTCCTTGTCCGTAGGTGGGAGAAAGAGGTCAGAACTTGAACTTTATGAAACTTGACTGCATCTCGTACAGTTTTAGTCAGTAATTCCTACACACATACCTATCTTGAGTCAGTAAATTATCAGTAATGGAAGAGCTCTACAGTGAGTCTTCATTATAATTTATAATTAGGTCTCCACACCAAAGTACTTAGATCGTCTGTGTTTTCTCTAGTTCTTCATTCTTTCAAATACTGTTTCAGCTTGCTTCTGTTCCTTTATTTCTTCACCAACTTGCTTCAATCTTGGCAAAACTGTTCCTTGGGTCAATAATCCCAGACATCCTGTCCATATATATTTTTTTCAATTAAGTCTTTTTAAAGGGATCCCTGGAGTCATACAACAAGCCTTATAATATGCAGCATATGAGACCGTCTGTTTTGTATGTGCGTTAATAATCATAGCAGCTTGTACAGAAGCATGTCAATGTCCTGTAGCTGCGTGGAGATAATCATGCATTTGTGTAGGGATGCTGACAGTTTTGTTTTGGTATGTGATCTAAAATAAGGAGCAACACTGTCACCAGCATACAAGAAAGCAGTCAGCTGTACTAGGCAAAGTGAAACACGGAACAGTCATTCCCTGCTGTATGATACCCTGCCTTAGTGATGTGAAAAAATTAACGCCCTGCCCCTCCTGTCGATGGCCAGTCCCTGGTTATCTGATGGATTTTGTTTTGTTTTTTAACCAATTTTGATGATATTTTAGACTTAAATTTTGTGTTTGGGTTGATTTATAAACTGTTTCTAGACTTAGATTTAAGTGTCTTAGTCAGGTTGGGTGAACACTGTCATTTTTAGGTACAGTTTACTATGTTTGATTTTTTCCAGACATTTTTGATGATTTTCAAATTTTATTTTTGGGTTTAGGTGAGTTATAAACTGCTTTTAGGCTTGGTTAGCTAGTTTTAAACTTGTTGGGGGTTCAGGTTAGCTAGAAACTTGTTTTTGGACTCATTTGGGTGGGTTTTGGACTTGGTTGGGGGGTAATCCCAAGGCTTACAAACACATCCATGTACTCTCTATGTTATAACGTCCCCATTTAACATTACCCCGGCTCAGTGATGGGTTTTCCCAAACGCATCTCATCATTATAGTGGGGATGACCTGTTACTAAAAAATACATACCTGAAGTGAAGAGATTAGTTTGTGTTGATGTTGCAGCCCGAGCCTTGATGGGAGTGTAGCGGGTGGTGGCATACGAAGCACTACCACCACCACTGCCACCGCTGCCTCCAGGGTGTGGGCCTCGGCACAGCGTGGACTCAGGTCATTCCTCAACGACCGCTCTGAGTCACCCGCATCAGACTCTTCAGCTAACAATGGCAGGAGGCCCACTAATGAGAAAGGTAATTGGGTTTAGTCCACTTCAAGGTAGCAGTTTATACTTCATTTTAAGGTAGCAGTTCATAGTTCAGTCCAGGATAGCAATTTATAGTCTACTTCAAGGTTCGTTTCGTTTTGTTTCACATTTTGAAGGCTCCAACATTCATGCATGCGTCAGCCTTTGTCACCTAATGGTGGCTTTTCTTGCTGCTTGATCTCTGGAAACTTCCCTATTCAGTCCCTTATCCCTGAGGTCACACTCAGTGATCTCATCCCAGGTCTTTTTTGGTCAACCATGGCTACAACTAGCCATTTCAGGGTAACAGTGTATAGTCCATTTATAGTCCATTTCAGGGTAACAGTGTATAGTCCATTCCAAGGTAACAGTGTATAGTCCATTTTAGGTTAACAGTTTAGAGTCCGTTCCTGGGTAACAGTGTATAGTCCATTCCAAGGTAACAGTGTATAGTCCATTCCAGGGTAACAGTTTAGAGTCCATTCCAAGGTTACAGTTTAGAGTCCATTCCAAGGTAACAGTTTAGAGTCCATTCCAAGGCAACAGTTTCATCCATTGTCCATGATAGTTAGCTTTACACAAACCTGTTCTCTTTTCATCGCCCACCAACTCCCACATCGTATACTTTCTACTCTGTATTGTGTATATGTTAGTTAATAAGCCTCTACCGAAACTGACTCCAATGGTGAGTGAGTGTTCCCTTGTTTGTGATTGCTAACTTCACTGCTACCATGTTTATGTTTTTAATATAAGTTTATACTGGTGGTTGTTGTTGTTGCTTTACCCCAGTTTGTCTTGCTGAGCAGACCTGTCAACCACAGGAAAACAACCGCTTCTGTGGGGTTGTCCTACAGGTTTAGTATAGTACTTGTACATACACTGTGTAGAGATCCACTGCCCCCTTGTGGTAGACAGCACTTCAACAAGGGCAAACCAGGGTCCTTCCCCATGGCATGGTGCAGGGAAATATGAGGTGGTTTGGCTTCTAGGTGGATGCCAAAACTGCTCCACTCACGGTGACAGTGCCACCATACATACCAGTATGCTTCTTGTCAGTACCAGTTTATACCAGTACTACCAGCTTTACTCCTACCTTCTTTTTTTTTTTTCCCCGTGTCTCACCTATATTTCCTCATTTTGCCCACCTTGTTTATGTTACAATTAAGCCTTTGTCGGTACTGACTCCAAAGGTGAACCCGCATTGCCATCATCCATGACCGCCAGCTTCACGAGCATCAGTGAATCAGAGGGTGAGCCACACTTCCTCCGGCCCGGCAGTCTGGCCACCCTTGACCCCAACCACATCGCTCAAGGACTACTGACTGACATGTTTAGAGGTAGCTGATGAAGCAGTCATATCTGGTGCTAGTTTGTGGTGTGATGGTGATGGTGGTATTGCTGGTGTGGTGGTGGTGGTGATAATGATGGTGTGGTGCTGGTGATAGTAATGATGGTGTGGTGGTGGTGATGGTGGTAATTGTGGTGTGGTATTGGTGGTAGGCATGATATATATTGGTGGTCATGGTGATGTATGTTATTGCTGGTGAGTCATAATATTGCTGCTTGTATGTATTTGTGGTGGTGGTGGTGGTGGTGATAGTATTGGTGATGCATTTGTATATCATAAAGGCCTATGAGAATGTTACAGCTCTACAATAATTCCTAAGTCCAGGGGGTGATTGACATTCATTGTTCATATATTGCCACTGTAGGAGGGAGCTTTAGTACTGCTAATGGGTTCGAGGGGAGTGTAGTATATAGGTAGTGGGAAGGTAGGAACACACTGAAAAAATCCACATTAAAAAGATATTTTTTTAATCTTTTGCAAGACTGAGGTTGTTATGTGTGTATGTGTAGCGCTTTCATTTTGTTTTTCTATCCATCCATCCATCATCCAATCCTACCCTTGCCCCATGAGGAGCATAGGAGCCTGGGGCTAGGCAAGCTGGTTCTGACATTAAAGATGAGAGTGACTGGCCTCACTCATCCCTGAGTAGCAATACGTGAGCAATAAACCCCAACCACCCCTTGGATATAAACTTACACAGGCCCAATCTGATTGGAGCACTTTTATTGCCCACTAAACCTCCAAGCGCCATAATTTGGTTAAATGGTTATCACCCAGCGTAGTGAATGGTTTCGTGGTGTACAGGAAACCATTTGGCTTGTTACTCAGTGTATGTCACCCATAGGCAGAAGGAAAAGGAAAGAATGAAGGAAAGAAAGACAAAAGAGGGAGTGTAAAGTCATCTCTAGACAGAAGGATGAGGAAAGAATGAAGTAAAGACAGACAGAGGAGGATATAAACCTCAAACACACCTTAGATTTAAACCCCATGTAGGCCACTTCTGGTTGGAGCACCTTAATCCTTTTGACTACAAGGCATCTTACATCATACAAAACCACCATACAGTCCTAATACCAATTTCAGTGAAGCAGAAGATATGCGTGGCATTTCATTAGTCATTATATAACTTCCCCCACGTGACCCTACAGTGTCATTGATTCAGTCGTTTTGATGCTTTTGATCTAAAATTATTGGTTGGGGTCAGATTTACCTGGAGTGGACAAGATAATTTGCATTATCCACTTGCATTGGTTATTATTATTATTATTATTATTATTATTGTTATTATTATTAATGTGAATTTCTCCTCACTTTCCATGTGTTTTACTCTCTGGGTAAGAAATATCTTCTTTGCATATTACTACTTTTAATGATGGATGAATTCTGTATACCTTGGTGGAGAAGACTAGGACACCAAATATTCAGAAACTACCATGATTATCATTTTGGTAAAGAATAAAGAACTTCAAGTTGTACTCGTATTCAAATGACAGATGAGTTTATCCAGGTCACAGAAACTCACCCAGTCAAAGGGTTAACCACTTTAATGTGCATGACCTTTTTTTTTTTAAGTGACATTTGTTTTTGTTTGTTCTTGCTGCTTCAGAAACTTGTGGGGTTAGATATAGCCTTCATTAGCCCCACACTTTGAAAGTCTGTCTATCTATTGCCAGGCGCCTCAATCCCGTTCGGGGTGGCCACAAACAAATCGCCTCCACGTCGCCCTGTCCCCCGCCATTTCACTGCCCCGCTCACAACTCACACCCCTTTCTCTCATATACCTTTCCACCCCATCCCTCCATCTCATTCTCAGCCTCCCCCTCCCTCTTCCCCCCTCCACCTCACTCACATACACTCTCTTCGTCAGTCTTTCACCCTCCAGCCTCTCCACAAGGCCAAACCACCTCAGTGTATTCCTCCTAACACTTCCTATACCCTATGAAAGACCTTTCCTAAATTGAACAAAATCATCTAGTAGCAGCCAGAATAAACTAAAAAGATGTCATTCATCTTCAAGGGATTAAGCCTTGGGCCTAAAGACATAAGTGTTGATGCACTGTTATATGCACAGGTGTATATGTTTTATCCTTGTGCTGCATGTACTGACTTTACGGCAGCAGTGACGTACATTGGTATGCTGCCATGATCTTTTTGTGTTAATCAACCAATCACTGTCATATTTCCATTTATTCTTCTCATCTCCGGATTTTTTTATTTGGCCAAGGATAAACTTTTCAATCTGGATGGGATAGATTTAGCATTAACAGACACCTTCAGAACAAGATACCTTTTTGTGTGCAATGAAAGTATATGGTAAGAGCAAGGGGTTAATTATTCCATATTGCCTCTGCTGCTCCCCAGGTCATCGCAGGAACCAGTCCAATATGTCCGAGACCAGTGAGAGTTCCTGCGAGGCACACAGCTCCAATGAAGTGGAGAAGCTTGTTAAGGTAATTGCACATGGATTTCTCATATATCTTTGGATTGCCTTCATAAGGTGGCACTGATATAACTGGCCTGCTCAGCTGTTTGGTAATACAAGCATCTCACAACTACTTTCTTATCCCATGAATGGAGGATGATGAACTGCAGGGGAAGGGGACCTTAAGCCAGTAGTTCATGGGGTTTTTGTTTCAGATTAGCCAGGAGCCACAAGATCAACAACAACAGCCCCTTCATGTAATGATATATTTTGTTCTTTGTTTTTCTTATCACCTGACGATTTCACTCAGCTTAGGAAGGAACTGCAGGGGGATGGTATATCCCCCGTCAGTATTAGAGGTCTTACCTCAGTTCAGTTAAACCATCTGAAAGCAACAAGAGTAAAATAGCAGTGACATCAGTGGGAGAAAGGGGTTAGTTCCCTTTTGTATTATATTTCAGCTAATGCTAGATGGCTTTAATTAGCCCTGTCATGGAAAAAAAAAAAGTTTCAGTTAACCCCAGATCATTTTACATATGAGTAGTAGGAGATGATTTAGTCATAGAGTTAGTTAACCCTGTCATGGGTAAGACAAATACTGTACTGTATACGGTAAATTTATTCCATCTTACCTGATTATATTATTCTGCTGTGAGTGAGTCATGAGAGAGTGTTAATACTGGTACAGTTAACTCTGTCATGGCTAGAACAACTCTACTGTTGTATTCTTGATGTTGTCAGATGATTTTATTCAACTGAGAGTAAGTCAGATGAACCTCAGGATGTTAATACTGGTACCATGAACCCTCTAGTTAACACAAGATAAGTTTATTCAGCTGAGAGGAATCGTAGGAGTGTGAGAGTGTTAATGTTGATGGCATTAGCTGTCTCGTGGTTGGGAGAAAAGAGTGAATCACAGGAGCCTGAGTGTTAATACTGGTATCGTTAACGCTGTTATAGGTGGCACAACTCTGCTGCAATATTCTGTTCCAGCTAACACTAGAGTGTTTTATGTCATTGAAATTAAATTCTGTCTTGGATTCAAAACCCAAGCAATGGGACACATGTAAAGTAGGTATTGATAGTGTGCTCTTTTATATGCTTGTATATATTTGCATCATGTTGGTTCTGCTAGTGACATAGACTCTGAGGCACGCATATAAATACCCATTACAGCACACTGCCTTTCATATGCATCACTTCACACAGACACATCCTCCTTGTTTAAACTTCACCACTATGGGAAAGGGTTAATTCTGGCTATTACTTCCTCCGGGGAGGTTGGGTCCAGCAGAGGACCGTTTATAATAAGCAGTAGCTATATTAATACATTTTCCATAATTTAATCAACCAGTCATCTGCAAGGAAGGGCAGTGCATCTTTAACAGGAAATTTAAAAGAAACTGTTGCATTTGTGAACAGTTAGAACTGACTCTTATCAGTTTGAAGGCATCTGTAACATTGACCAGATGAGTTCTTGTAGTACAGTATTCATGTTTTGGTGATAATTGTGCAGTTATATAGTGGTACTCTTCAGTATTTCACTGTGTGGAATGTCACAAAGAATGCTGTTTATTCAGGTATTGTCATCTCTGTGTTACAACTCTTCCTTTGAAATAGCAGGTATTGTTTCCGATTTATATTGTCATCTCTGTGTTACAACTCTTCCTTTGAAATAGCAGGTATTGTTTCCGATTTATATTGTCATCTCTGTGTTACAACTCTTCCTTTGAAATAGCAGGTATTGTTTCCGATTTATATTGTCATCTCTGTGTTACAACTCTTCCTTTGAAATAGCAGATTGTCATATTAAACTAACAAGTTGTTATTATGGGTGGCAGATACAGTATTTATAATAATTGGAGATGCAAGTCTAATTTTTCAGGCTAACATTGTATGGTCTTGTTTTGATGAAATAAAAACAGCAAATGTGTTAATGGTGTATGTTCAATTCTTGTGTGTGTACCAGCGTGTGGCACAACTGTCGGAGGTGTTAGAGGCGCGTGAGGCCAAGGTACTGGAGCTGAGTCAGGTCAATGCAGCGCTACAGGACACCAACCTACGTCTTAAGAGGTTAGGCATCTCATACAGAACTATATTTTTGTCGCCTTAATAAGCTTTCTACAACCCTTTCCTTACCAATTTATTTTTCGTATTGTATCAATTTCACTATCAGTATCCGTCCATCCATCCATCCATCCATCCATCCATCACCTATCTATTTATATATCCATGCATCTTAAATCCTTAGTTGCATAAGGAGTGGCCACAGATGAATTGCTGTCCTCCTCCATCAGGCAGCCTTCTGTTCGATCTACATCCCATTCTTTCATACTATAGCCTTTGTTGTCTTGTATCCTGTTGACATAAAGTGCATAAATGACCTACAAGGATGTAAAATGTTCCAGATTTCAGAAACAAAATGGCAAGAGAGGTGCAAGGGGAGCTCCCTTAACCATTGAATAATGGCTCACACACAGACACACACGTGCATACACACACGTACATTTTCTGTATTCTGTTTTCTTGTCTTACCCGTATGTAATGTACAATCAACTAAATAATCTTTCAAACCTGTATGTTTAATGAACTTGAACCTGAATTATATTTTTCAGTGTCTGTTGATATGTCTGGTAATTGAGTATAGAAATAAAATTCTTGGCTGTCTGGTAATTGAGTATAGAAATAAAATTCTTGGCTGTCTGGTAATTGAGTATAGAAATAAAATTCTTGGCTCTTGCCAAATAAATTACAGTTATTGATGGAGAGTGAGAAAGAGAGTATGTGAGTGAGGTGGAGGGGGGCAGAGGGAAGGAGAGACTGAGGATGAGATGGAGGGATGGAGGGGAGAGGTATATGAGAAAGGGGTGTGCGAGCTGAGGGGAGTACAATGAAATGGCAGAGGACGGGGTGACATGGAAGCAATTTGTTTGCAGCCACCCCGTATGGGATTAAGGCATCTGGCTATAGATGGATGGATAGATAGTTTTCTTCATTGAGTAATATGCAGTACCAGTAATAGAATACAGTATTTTGGACAGTTATTGATACTGGACATTATTCTTCGTAAGCTCTTTGTTTTGAGGGTCAAAATACAAAGCACAAAGGGAGTTTTTTTTTTTTTTTTTTTTTTTTTTTTTTTTCAGTACAGTATGAGTAATAAAATCCAGAGGCATCAGTACTTAACTTCGTTAGTTTTGCTTTCACCCTGTTTTCTTTGTGTCTCAGTTGATTACGATGGTGATGATGATGAGGATGAGGATCTTTCCTTGTCACATTTTTCATCTTTTCTCCTCTCTTCTCCTGTCATCTATTCTCCTCTCCTCTCCCTTCATCACCTCACCTCTTTATTTTTGTCTCCTCTCATCCTTTATTTTTCCTCCATTGCAGTCAAGTTGAAGAGTATGAGGGAGGGAGAGGTGGGGCGGGTGAGGAGAGCCTGAGAGAGGAGTTCACACAGCGTCTTCTCACCATGGAGAGAAAGTTCCAGCAGGCTTTGAGAGAAAAGGAGGCAACTAAGAAACTACTTGAGGTAATAGCAATAGTTGTCTCAGTTTTTCATCTTTCTTTCTGTCTTTTTTTTTATGTTACGCATTCTCAGAATCTCAGGCCGCTCCACCTTAGTTCACCTTGGCTCTTGGGGCATGGTGGCTCAGTGATAGAGTGCCTGACTTGAGACTGAAGAGTCTTGAGTTCGCGCCGCACCTGGGTAAGCTGCCGTGCCGGGAGAGGTAGTTCTCTCCTGTCACCTAGCTGGTTGTAGCCTCCTTGGCTCAGTGGGTTGGAGTGCTCTGACTGAAGGGTTGGAGGTTCAAGTCCACCTATGGGTCATTGGTAGGCATCAGGAAGGGCATCCAATCATAAAGTGCTACACGCTCTGAAACTAAAGTCCTCTACCCTGGGGCAACACCTTAGCCCTTATCGAAAAAATGTGACACGGCTTTAAAAAAAAAAAAAAAAAAATCTCAGCTTAAGCTAAGGGTGACATCACATGGACCCTCATTAAAGCTGTTCCAGACCATGTTTCTGGTGGAAGAGGCTCTTGTGGTTGGGGTGCCATAACCCATGAGGTCACCAGGCATCATGTGGTTATATGTTTACCTCCCAGCATAGTAAATAGTTTCCAGGGTTACAGTAGACCATTAGAGTTGTCACTCGATAAAGTCACCTCAAGGCACCACTACATTGAGTGGGTGTATGATGGTCACCCCACTTTTAAGAAATAAATAAATAAATAAATAAAATTGTGTGGTAGGTGGGGGGGTTCGCCATCCACTCACTTGGTGTAGTGCTGCTCTTGGGTGTCTTCCCTTTCCTCTTCTACATCCTTCTTTCTTTCCATCCTCTTCTGTCTTTCTTTCCTTCATTTTTTCCTCATCCTTCTGCTTACAGGTGACTTTACACTCCCTCTTCTGTCTTTCTTTCCTTCATTCTTTCCTCTTCCTTTTGCCTGTAGGTGACTACACTGAGTGACAAGCCAAATGGTTTCCAGTACACCAGGAAACCATTTACTACGTTGGGTGATAACCGTATAACCAAACTTTGGTGCCTGCTTGTTTAGTGGGTAATTATGGCCCTCCAATCGGATTGAGCCGGTAAAGGTTTTTATCCAAGGGGTGGTTGGGGTTTATTGCTTACATAATGCCATTCAGGGATGAGTGAGGCTGGTCACTTTTATCTTAAATGTCAGGACCAACTTGCCTAGCCCCAGGCTCCTATGCTTCTCATGGGGCAACATAGGATTGGATGATGGTTGGATGGATGTGTGGAGAAATCAGGAATGTTGTGTGGTGATGGAGAGGGATGTCTTCTTGCAGTGGCACTGATGTGACAGGACAGCTCCACAGCCCAGTAATATAAATATCTCTCACCTCTCTATCCTTTGAAAAGAGGATGGTGGCCTGCAGGACAAGGGCAACTTCAGTCTGCAGTTCACCAGGTTCACAGCTAAAATGAACCTGGTGCATCATCACCACCACCACCACCACCACCAACAACAACAAGGACATAGTGTAAGAGACATCATCATAGTGAAGAGATTGCCCTTCCCAAGATAACCACAACTGAACTTATCATGTTTCCATGTTCACATCAGGAGGTGAGAGCAGAAGCAGCAACCAGATTGAGCTTGGTGGAGGCAGCGCGGGAGCGAGAGGAGCGGGAGACTGTGATTCGGGAGCTGCGGGAGGAGGGAGAGAAGCTGAGCCGGCAACAACTGACCTACTCCACCATGCTGAAGAAACTGCGTGTCAAGGAGAAGGACGGGGAGGCTACCATTGCTGCTCAGAAGTAAGGATCTCAGTGTGGTAGTGTGGGGTTGGGGGTCTTACAAACATAATCTACTTTCATCCATATTCATTCACATTCAGCTGTTTTCATCATCATTATCATCCACATTCACATTCAACATATTCATCATCATCCACATTCATGCATATTCATCCAAATCACCCATATTCATTTTCAGTCATTCATTTATCATCATCTATATTTATCTACATTAATTCACATTCATCTTCCTTTACATTTCATCTATAATCATCATAATCCACATTCATCTGTATTCATCATCATTCATCCACATTCCCATATTCATCATCATTCAGCAGCTGATATACTCCTTGCACATTAAAGAGAAGGCTGGGGAGGCCACCATTGCAGCACAAGGTTAAGCATCTTGTAATGTGATTTTTGTAACCTGACTAAAAAACTAATTCCTCTCAGCTTAAATTGAAGGGCCAATTTGAGTAGTAACCAAGGGGACTTATTTGTACTTCGTGATTAATGTTCATTACACTTCATACAGTCATGATATAGTACTGTATTCGCGTTGTGGGAGTGGCCTAGTTCCACCAGGTGAAAAACAAACCATAGTAGCCAAGGAGACTCATTGCTGTCTCACATGTAAGGCTCATCAAATTTCATGCAATCGCAACTCATCATTCATGTTGTGAGAGTAGCCCAATTCTGTCAGGTGAAAGCACACTCCCATTTCATCCTCCTCCTTAACCAGTTACTTCTCTCTGAAAGACCGCCCAAAATTGTTTCCCTTACAGAAGAAATATGCTTGGAATTTGCCCAGCACATAAGCAGCATCAGTGTCAAGGCCGCTTGGCTCAGTGCCTTGAAGAACAGTCATGGACATTACGATTTGACCACTGAAGAAATAATTGAAAACAGTTTATAAATAGTTCATCTGGCTAACAATAATTTATATAGATTTGGCCCTCTGCTTAGCATCATCATCCTAACTTTTTTTTTTTTCCAAGGATATGTTGAGGTAATGTCCAGGAAGCAAGCAATAACCTAATAGTGGGAGAACTTAGTAATAAGTAACCTATTTATCTTCATAGCCAGATGCCTTAATCTTGTAAGAGGTAGCTATAAACAAATCACCTCCATGTCTCTGTGTCCTCTGCCATTTGGCAACCCTCTCTCAGACTTACATCCTCTCTTGCATAAATCTCTCCACTCCATCCCTCCATCTCTTCATGAGTCTCCCCTCCACCTCACTCTCATTCACTCTTCTAGTTAGTCTCTTATTCTCCATCCTCTCCACATGACCAAACCAACTCCTTCACCTCCTCGTTTGTTTGTCTCTCCATGTAACCCCACGTACTCTTGTAAAATGACTCATAATGACATGTCTCATAAATTTTGATCATATAGCATTAAAAATATAGTATTGATAATAATAATTCATGGTTGTTGGGGGTGCTCACCAACCACTCACTCAGTGTAGTGCTGCTGTTGGGTGCCTGGCCTTTCCTCTCTTCCTTCCATCATTCCATCTTTTCTCTACTGTCTTTCATTCCTTCATTCTTTCCTCTTCCCTTTTATCTCCCGGTGATTCTGCATTGAGTGACAAGCCAAATGGTTTCCTGTACACCAGGAAACCATTTACTACGCTGGGTGGCACCTGGTGGTTTAGTGGGCAATTAAGGTGCTCCAGTCAGATTGAGCCAGTGCAGGTTTACATCCAAGGGGTGGTTGGGGTTTATTGCCCATGAAATTCCACTTAGGGATGAGTGAAGGTGGTCAGTCTTATCTTATATGTCGGGACCAACTTGCCTAGCCCCAGGCTTCAGTGCTCCTCATGGGGCAGCACAGGATTGGATGATGATGATGAAGAAGAAGAGCCTAAGCTTACCCAAACTGCATTATTATAATGTACCCCAGAGAGAAGCTTGAGGAACAGTCACGAGAACTTGAGCGGTTGCGTCGTCAGCTGGGTGCCAAGGAGGAGGTGGAGCGTCGACAGGTGGAGGCAGTGGGTCAGCTTGACGCATCACGGCAGAGACTAGAGGCCGAGGTGAAGAGAGTGACACAGGACAATGCAGAACTCACTGGCAAGATGGAGGCACTCAAGGATGCTCTCGATGCTGCATACAGGTGAGTTTATCAGTGTATTATAGGTATCACTCCATGGAAATCACCCAGCGAGTCACTCTTCTAGTATGGAAAACTAACTAACTCAATGGAAAACTGACATCTCCTGTAAATATTTAAAACCTGAAGTTAGGTTAGGTTAGGTAAATTTAGGTACTTTTCCAGGGGGATCAGTATTCTATCTGAACACCAGAATTCCTCATTATACGTAAAATTATTATCAGTGGCTTGGGGAGCTATATGCCACCTCTTTTAAGCATTATATTGTACATATTACTGCATGACATTCTCTTGTGTGTTATTTGTTGTTATTTTATAATAGTTTGGAGGGAAATGTGGCTGAAAGTGTTCAGAGAAATACTCTGAGATGGTTTGGCCATGTTGAGAGGATTCAGAGTGAGTGTTTGACTTGGAGAGTACATTTGAATGAGGTGGTGGGGGAGAGGGGGAGGGGGAGACCAAGGATGAGATGGAGACATATATGAGAGGTGGGGGGGGAGGGGAGTGAGTTGGAGGGAGAGCAACCAAATAGCAGAGTAATTATTTTGGTGGCCATTTTTTACATAATTAAGGCATGTGGCAATAAATAGATAGATACATAGGGAGACTCATTAATGTATCAGTGTATTGTTTGTGTGTGTGTTGAGAGTAAGGAAGAGACATGTCTATATATCATGTTATTGTCTCTGTGTTTGTGTATATCCTCAGGGAGGTGGCTGACCTGCAGCGTACAGCAGCAGCCCGGGATGCTGAGGCACAGGAACAGGCACTGAGTGCTGAGGTAGGGGCACGTAAACAACTGGAGGCGGCATTGACGGAGGCGGAGGAACAGGCCAGCCGACAACAACAAGCTTTAGCAGCGCAGGTGGCAGAGTTGCAGCACGCCATCGCACAGACACATGCTCAGGCTGATGCGTTAGTACTCTTACACAGGTTTTTATTGCTTCATCATTGTTTTATTACATCATCATCATTGTCGTTGTCATCCTGCTGTCATTTGTAATTTTGTTGTCACTTTATCATCATCTGATTTTTTCCCCTCATTCGATGTCATTTTTTTGCTGTAATCATGTATAATGCTGTGATAAGTTTTCTTGCTGTTATCAGCTTTCATACAGTATTCAGTATTTGTGTTGTGATCATTTGTCATGTTGTGACCAGTTTTCAGTGTTAGCAGTATCCTTGGTGTTTTCACAATTGTCATGTAGTTATCAGTTCTCACATTTCTTTTCTTTCATTATCAGTTGTCTTTGTGGTAGGTAGGGACGCTCATCATCCACTCACTCGATGTAGTTCTGCTCTTGGGTGCCTACCCTTTCCTCTCGTCCTTCCTTCTTCTATCCTTCCTTCCTTTTCTGTCTTTCTTTCCTTCCTTCTTGCCTCTTCCTTCTGTCTACGGGTGACTCTACACTCAGTGACGAGCCAAATGGTTTCCTGGGCACCAGGATCCATTTACTATGCTGGGTGGTAACCATATAACCATATTATGGCACCTGGTGGTTTAGTGAGTAATTATTGCACTTCAGTCGGATTGAGCTGGTGCAGGTTTATATCCAAGGGGTGTTTGGGGTTTATTGCTCACATAATGCCACTCAGGGATGAGTGAGGCTGGTGACTCTCATTTTAAATGTCAGGATCAACTAGCCTAGCCCCGGGCACCTACGCTCCTCATAGGGCAACACAGGATTAGATAATGGATGAATGATAAATAAATGATGATCAGTTGTCATGATTTCTCAGTTATTATCTCATTTTCCTTCTCATAGTTTTTTCAGCGAGTGTCTCACTGTGGGCATTGAATTGATATTCCATTCCATGAGGTCCAACTGTCACCTGCACACCACACACCATATGAGCACTCATATGTTACCATATGAGCACTAATGCCCTCTGTCCTCATTGATTGTATGCTAGGGCTGTCTCATTTAGGATTGGTGTGATGATATTAAAAGGGGTGTTTTTTGACATGTTTGTGAATCTTACGGAAGATCAGCAAAGTTTGTTTTAGCGAGATTTAAGCCATCGAACTGTTCCCTGTCCCTGCCTGGGATTGAACTGATAGCCATTCAGACAGCAGACCACTTCTGTGATTCCGCATCTTGTTATCATTTATCATATTACCGTTTCTCTGTTATAACTCACTATCATCCTTCATTTTCCAGTAGAAGAGAGAGAGCTTGTTGTGATCAATTCCCATCTCATTACCATCAGTCATTTTTTTTTTTTTTTCCAGTTGTTAATCCTGTTGCTCTTTCATTTGCTGTCTCATCACTCTTCATTTTCCATCTAGAGGGAGAGCCAATTGCAGGTTAGCATTGCAGCATCATATGGAGTTGAGTGAGGACAGGGCAGAGGGGGACACTTTTCTTCCATCATCATGTTTTATCATGTTATTACATATCTTTTTGTTACTTTTCTGCTGTTATTGCTCAACACCCTTCATTTTGCATTAGGAGTGAGAACCAATTACAGTAGCATAGTGTGGTGTAGACAGACCTTGTTGCTCTTCCTTCCGTATATACATCCTGTTATTACTTGTCTTTGTGTTGCTTTCCATCTGTTTTCACTCAGCTTCATTCATTTTCCAACAGGAGGGAGAGTCAGTTACGCCAGGAGATGCTGGAGCTGCAGCGTCGCGTGGAGGAGGGTGAGGGAAGGGCTGAGGAAGTTGCTGGTGCTGTGAGCGCTGCCACACGGCCATTGCTGCAACAAATGGAGAGTCAGCGAGCCGCACATGCTGCACAGTCGGCATCATGGGAAGCACTGGAGGCTGAACTGACCACAAAGCTTAGTTAGTATATTTTGTTTGTCAGTCTTTTTATTTACGATGTGCCTCCCAAAAGTTCACAAAATTTGACTAAAGAAGGAAAAACCTTACATCAGGTCCTAATCACCATTGTCCCCCTTCAAAGTAGTCTCCTTGTACGTTCAGACATCGATCCCAGCATTTCTCCCAGATTCAGAACACATTCTGGAAGTCCTTAAGCATCAGCTTGTTCAGTACCTTCTGCAGTTCCTCCTGGATCTCCTCAGTGGTGTCAAATATTAGACCTTTCAGCTGGATTTTCATGTTTGGAAAGAGGAAGAAATCAAGAGGGGCCAAACTTGGTGAAGACAGGGTGGGAAACAACTGGCATATTTTTTTTATGCCAAAAACTGCTGAACAACAAAGGCTGTGTGTGCAGTGTCATGGTGAAGCACCCATTTGTTTTTGCACCACTTGTCTGGACATTTTCCCCTCATGTCCTCCTGGAGGCACCTCTAAATGTCACAAAAGAACTTTACATTGATGGTTTGTCCTTGAGGAATGAATTCCTTGTGAACAGTGCCCTTCATGTTGAAGAAAATCATGAGCACTGACTTCATGTTGCATTTGATCTGATGTGCCTTCTTCGGTCGGGGCAAACCTGGGCTCTTCCACTGCAATGATTGTTGTTTGGTTTCTGGGTTGTACCAGTAAACCCAGCTTTCAGCACCAGTAATGACATGTGAGAGAAGTTAGGGTCATTTCTGGCCATTTCCTTGAGCTCTGCAGACTTCCACGTGATGCTGCTTTTGTTTATCAGTCAGGAGCCTTGGGTCGGCATGGTTCGTCTCATGTCAAGGTCACCACAAAAAATGTATTGGCAAGTTCCTTACGATAGGCTAACAATGTCACAAACATCGTGGAATGTCCTGTGGTACTCGAGGTTGGTTGCATGAACTTTGGCCATGTTATCAGGAGCTGAACTGGTGGAAGGGCGACCAGAACATGCATTGTCATCTGTTGACATTCCCATTTTTCTATCTATCTATCTATATACCTAGGCTGCTTCCCCCAAGGAAAGGGGGAGGCAGTTGTAGGTTTGTGTAACCCCCAAAGCATTGTCACTAAATGCTTTTTTTTTAGCATTTTATGAGTTTCTGCCACATTCTGAGTTTCACACAACACTTGATGCACACATGTTGGTCTTCCACATCCTCCATTTTTGAGATCACAGAATTCACAAACTAACCCAAACACAACAAAAAACAAATACACACAAGTAGCGAATGCATTCACCCTGCACAATGCCACTTGGCACACTAACAAACAAAGGGTGCATGCAATGCCACCTTGCATCCACCCACCATACAACAAGCGGTGTCCGCCCTGCCCACTTCGATAAACATGTTGTTGAGTAGTTCTCCCTGTATTGGGTGTTTTCTCTTTTTTTTTTTTTTTTTTTTTTTTTTTGACCCTACCAAGTACTTCACCCCATCTTTTGGTAGGAAATAGAGGTGATGATGATGATGATGGATATGTTGTTGACAGGTGAGGCACAGTCAGCAGCAGCCAGCAGCATGGAGAAGGAGCGCAGTATGAGGGAGCAGTATGCTGAGGTTGCTGCCAACTCTGCTGCATTACAGGCACAGGTTAGGACAAGGCTCAGGGATGGGGGAGGAGAATCACTGAAAGTCAGGCAGATAGAGTGACTCCCCGTATGCACGGATAAAGTGTTAACGTACGGTTTAACCTAAGGCTGCCACCACAGGGAGGCACCTCTCTCCAGCACCAGACCATTTAATACAGTTAATGTGTTAACCACATTCCTGTTTATTTGGAGCAAAATGGGACTGATGATGGTGATGATCTTAACCAACCCCCTGGACACCCTAAGCTCCATACTAAAAATCTTCTATGACTCTAGCTAGACTACAGATGTGTTTCCTAAGGGCATAGTATAAAGCAAACATAAGAATGGCATTATTGAGGCTTGAGGCTATAGATATTTGGGGAAAATCTTGCCATGACAGGTAATAACTTGCTTCCTAAAAACCCTGTATGACCCTAACTTGACTAGAGATATGCTTCCCAAGGGCATAGCCTGCTGTATGGAGGTAAAGCAGACATAAGACAGTGCCATTAAAGAGGTTTAAAGCAATCAGTGAATGGGGACAAAACAACCTTGTCTCTTTTAATGCTAGTAAAACTAAATATATACAGTTTACTAATAGACAGATATTGCCAGATTCGTACATTACCTTCAATGCTACTAATATTCCCATCTCCAAAAGTATTGAAATTCTTGGTGTCTCACTTAACAGTGCCCTCAGCTGGACCTCTCATGTCAGATCACTTGCTAAAACCGCCTCAAAGAAACTTGGATTATTGTACAGAGTCCGTAACTTCTTCGCCGATGAGCAGTTAGCTATAATTTATAAGAGTCATGTGCGCTCTCAGCTTGAATATTGCTCACCCTTGTGGAATGGTTGTGGGGAGGTTGCATTAAGACAACTAGACAAAATTCAGAATAAAGCTGTTAGAATCATTAACAACCCTGCCATTACATATAAACTACCTCCCCTGCAAGTAAGAAGGAATGTTGCCTCCCTTGCATTATTTTACAGATATTTTTTTGGCAAATGCTCAGACGAAGTTGCGTCCATGGTGCCACCTCTCCATGCCTTCCCTCGTGCTACACGGGCATCTGGTAGCGCTCATGACTGGAATGTCACTCAACCATATTGCAGAACTTCTGCCTATCAGAATTCTTTCATTCCCCAAACTGCATCTCCCTGGAACTCGCATCCCCAGAGTTGTTTTCCTCCAAATTTCAACCTACAACTGTTCAAGTCTAACTGTTACAGATATTTTATGAACGGAGGACACCAGTAATCTGGTGTATGGATTATTTTTTTTCTCCATTTGTTTTTCCTTCCTCCATTCTGTTTAAAAAAAAAAAAAAAAAAAAAAAAAAAAAATGTGATGTCGGTGTGGCTGGATGTTTCTTGGGTCTCTTGCTGCTTCCTTTTTATTCACATCAGTGATGAACTGAACACCGTCCATGTAAAACTATTGGCCTGATTCCTCTGAAATGATTTTTAACTGATAACTTATAAATTTTACTTACTTAACTGGCACTGATGAGGAGCCTTCACGTGGTGATGCTGTGTGCTGTGAGTGGAGCTAATCAGCTGTGGTGTCCACCCAGGAGTCAAACTTCATTATTTCCCTGCACCTCGCCATAGCGAAGGACCTTGGTCTGACCCTGACAAGGCACTGTCTATCACAAGGGGACACTGGTTCCCTGCATAATGTATGTACTCTGTTGTACTTGTAGGATGGCCCCACAGATGCATTTACATACCTGTGGCTGACAGGTCTGCTCAGCCAGACAGACTGGGGCTAAGCAACAACAACAGCAGCTCATTTATAATAAACACAAACAAAGGCTGGCTCCTTGAAAGCATTGATAAGAAACAGGGAAGTGAGCACAGAAGTGAAAAGTTACTACATGACAGTATTGTGATACCAATTCTAACATATAGAAGTGAAGCTTGGACCTAGTTGGAGGGACACAAGTCAAGAGTGAGAGCAGTGGAAATGAATTATTTGAGAGGAACATGTGGAGTCACATGGAGAGAAAGACTGACAAATGAGGAAGTGAAAGATCATTGTGGTGTGGATGTGGATGTGATAAGAAGCATTAGGAGAAACTCACTGAGGTGGTTTGGCCATGTGGGGAGAATGGAGAGTGGGAGGCTGACGAGGAGAGTGTATGTGAGTAAGGTGAAGGGGGGGAGGGGGAGGCCAAGGATGAGATGGAGGGATGGAGTGGAGAGGTGTATGGGAGAGGGGTGTGACCTGGGAGCAGGGCAGTGAAATGGTGGGGGACAGGGCAACATGGAGTCGATTTGTTTGTAGCCCCCCTTTATGGGATTAAGGTGTCTAGCGATAGATCGATAGACAAACAAAGGCTGTAGCTGCCTATATTCCTGTTTGTTTGGGAGATTGGTAGTTGTGTAACTTAGCAAATGACAGGGACAGAGTTTATTGTAGTAATAGAGCTGTAGAAAAATAAAACTATCCATTGATATTTAAATAAAAACAGGAAAGTCATTATGATAGATTAATAAAGAAAATCATCAACGTATTTATCAATTCAATTTACGCACAGCATGACAGTTACCCCTCTCTTAGCTACCACCACCAATTGAGGGTTTGTTTATTTAGGGGAAGATAGCGTCTTGTGTTGTCTCTCTGTCATAAGGTAAATATTTGGCCAAGATAAATTACTATTATGCTTCACTGGTTGCTGAACTTCCCCATTCCAGAGTATTAAAGCTCCTAAAATGGACACACAAAACTAATTTATATCGTGTATATGTACATGTTTTAAGTGGTCAGTAAAATTTTCTCTCTCTCTCTCTCTCTCTCTCTCTCTCTCTCTCTCTCTCTCTCTCTCTCTCTCTCGTTTGTCTATACCTATCTGTCTGTTAAGCTTATCATTTACCTAGGTCACAATCAACTTCCTGTAGTAAGTACAACATTTTTTTTTTTTTTTAAGAACTGTATATGCCTCTCAAAATTGGGATGATATATATACTGTACAGTATATGCTATAAAATACACTATGTCTGCAATGGCAGGGAGTGTCAGGCAGGGGGGAGGAGGAGGGATGGTGAGGTAGAGAGGGAGGGTAGGTGAGGCAAAGAGGGAGAAGGGGAGGGAAGATGAGGGAGGGGGGGAGGGAAAGTGATGCAGAGGGGGAGAAGGGGAGGGAAGATGAGGCAGAGAGGGAGAGGGGAGGGGGGAAGGAAGGTGTGACATAGAGGGAGAGGGGAAGGGGAGAGAGGTCAGACAATGCAGGGAAGGTGGGATGGAGGGGAGGAGGCAAGGCACAGAAGGATCAAAATGGAAATAACAGTATTAGAAGAAAATTGAAATATAACTTAGCCATAAGTGGGAAAAGAGGCTGGATGAGGATAACAATGACAGCTAAATATTATCGTAATGTGTGGTAATATTTCTTTTCCTAATATTCATATACTGTACATTGATAAACACTCAGTACAGTATATATCTATCTTTCTCCAGGTTACTAAATTGCGTGCAGAGAATTCGAACCTCACCACCCAACTGGACCTCATCACCACCGACCTGGAGGCACTCAAGGAATCTCGCACTAAGTATGACTGCACATGTTCATATAACCTGTTTGTGTATATGAATTTGTCTATCCATCTGCTATTTATCTTTGTATTTATCTATCTATTTAATCCATTTTTACCCCACGAAGAATGTAGGCTCAGGGAACAGTCTGATGATGTGAATCTTGTTAAGAAAAACTATTGATTTTCCACAAGACCCACCATTGTATAAAACAAGTTCACTAATACCATCATACAAGTCCTAAATGAGGCAGCTCCATCATTTATTCAGTATGGATGGTGATTAGTAGTGCCATAGTGGTTACATGTGAAGGCATGTCTTACTTAGGAGGACTGTTGAGCCTCAGGGAAAGGGCTGTTAAGTTTGATTTGATACAGGGAAAAAAAAAGGACCTGAAAGCATTGTAAGCCTTGTCATAAATTCAGTACTGTATAGCTTGAAGATTTGATGGTACATGTTCAGAATGTTTGAGTGGGCTAATGACATTGTTAATCATGCCACATATATACATATACCATCATTACCCGGACCTCCTTTCCCACCCTAGGGCAGGGTGAGGAGTAGCAATGTCCAGACAGCCTAAGATTGCCCAATTCAATGGGCAAACTACCTCCAGATGATTATATTCAGTTTAAGGGAGATAACTTAAATTTGTATCCCAACCCCATCACTTGTAGTCATCTTCCCAAAGCTAAAGAAAATCATACTTGAATTAACAAGAAAAATTTCGAGTACAGTGTAATGAATGTCACTGGATGGAAGGGTTTGAATATTACTTTCTGCCAGGTGTCATGTGAAACTCATCTATAAAGAAAACTGTGAAAAATGATCATATATGTGCAAATGGTTAGGCCAGGAAGGTGGACACAGGGTTCCGGGGCTTGAACGATGTCTTGATGATTGTGTGACCCATTGCATTGGGAATGTTGTTGATAGATCTCCCACATTCGAACTCTCTCTTTCCATGATTTGGGATGTTACCTTGTGTCGTCTTCTCATGGGAAGAGTGGCAGCAACAATTGTGGTGGTGGTGGTGGTGGTGGTGGTGGTGATGATGATGATGATGATGATGATGATGATGATGATGATGAAGACAGATTAGGAGGGTAGTGAAATAATGAAAGATGATGAGGATTATGATAATAAAATAGTTTTGATGGTGGTGATGAAGCAGGCTTAATATGATGATATTGATTATGATGGTGATGATGTTGATGTTTGTTGATGTTGATGATTGATGATGTATACAACAGGGAGAACAGCCAGACAGCCTCCCTACGAGCATCCCTAGCAGAGGAAGCCAGTGAGGCGCGTCGAGAGAGGGACAGCTTACGACAACAGCTGGACATGGAACGCACCGCATTAGCTGCCGAGAAGAAGCGCACCGCTGCACTCCAGGACCAAGTGAGGGACCGAGACCGCAAACTGGCCCACCTGCTGGCCGGGGGAGGACCACAGGGACCATCAGGAACCTCAGGGAGCCAGGGGCCTGCAGGAGGACTAGTGGTGGCGGAGAGCAGTCACACCAGCACTCCGCGGTCATCACCAACGCCGTCACTGTCAAGGATATCCATCTCTGGCTCCCTCTCTGAGTCCTTCTGCGGATCACAGTGGGGGGTGAGTATTACAGAAAAACCTTGTTGTATGTCCCTCCCCCCCTTCCTTTCCCCCCCCCCCCCTTTTTTTTAACTTATTTTTTGTTATTTTTTCTTTCCCCATTTTTTTTACCTGTTTTTTATTTTTGGCATTCTATATCATTCTTTTTGTTTTTTACTTTTTGTTCGTTTGACATTCTTTTTTGTTTCCAACCCTTGTACTAAATTGATGTTTTTGCACTGTACTCAGGCCACTACTGACTTATTTACAGTATTCAAGTTAAGAAGAGCCTTTCACAGTTAAGGGTCTTATGATGGGTATATGTAACCCTCTTGTTCAGAAAGTCTCCTCAAAGCTGAATAAAATTGTCTGGGGAATAGTGCTTTAAGGGGTTAAGTACAGAACAGAATTTCCTTGTCAAGCTGTATTACTACCTATAAAGTTCTTTTGTATATTTCATCCAGTTTACAATGTCAGGCATATGAGAAATGTCCTTGAAGTAATGCCAAACATTCCATAATTGATAAACAAAGAAAATGGAGGTTAAATAGTGGAATATATTTTATTCATGGTGGCACAAAAGGAGATAAGGGGAAGGGGAGGCCAGGGATATGTTGGAGGGATGGAGTGAAGAGATTTACAAGGGGGGCGGTGTTAGCTGGGAGAGGGCAGCCAAATGGCAGAAGGTAATGTGACATGGAGGCAAATTGTTTGTGGCTAACCCCTGTGGGATTAAGGTATGTGGCTATAGAGAATAGATAGATGGCCTTCAGAGTTACCCCCACAGAGAATCGTTCTAGAAATAATAATGTGAGGCACTTCATGGAAGAACTTCAGTGTCACCATATGTCCAAAATTCATTGTTCAGTCCTCCATTTTCTTGATTTAAATTTTTCCACGTTTGATGTTATCCTTTAGAGCCCCTTGTATAGCAAGAACTTAGTAGTAGTAATAGTAGTAGTAGCATCGGTGGTGGTGGTGGTGGTGGTGGTGGTGGTGGTGGTAGTAGCAGCAGCAGGTTCATCTGAAGCATGAACTTCGTATACTGTCGGCTGTAACTGCCCTTCTCCAGCAGCCCACTATCCTCCTTTTGGGAGATAGGGAGAGGGTTGAGTGATGTTTGCTTAACCAGGTATCTCCATTACCCAGTTATATCAGTGCCACCACATGAAGGCATCCCTCTTCAGCACCACAACAACTTAATTGTATAAAGATGCTGGGGAGTGTGATTGTGCCATATTCATATCAGCTTGGTGCAGGAGAGGGATGCCGTCATATGGTGGCACCAATATAGCTGGGTTCCTTCACTGCCTGGTAGTACAATGTAAATCAGTTTCCTCCCTATCCCCTCAGAAGAAGATGGTGGACTGTAGGAGGAGGACAGCTTAAACCCACAGTCCACTGGGTGCACATTGCATATGAACCTGAGGCTGCAGTTATTACTTTACTACTACAGTATTATTGGTTTAGGAGATATGCATCATAACGCTTTCCAAGCATTGCAGAATAAGATACTTTGTTGACGGTAATGCAGGTGTGTTCGGGCCCACAGGATGAAGTGTTTGAGTCTGGTTGGGCACGAGGGACGTCCCTGTATGATTCTGTGCGTGCCGGCTCCACCGCAACTGTTGAGGCACTCACGTCAACACTACGTCAGAGGGAAGGTCAGTATGGGGTACCTGATATTCTTTCTGTTATAGGAGTTAACCCATGGAGATGAAGTAAGGACCAGAGGGAAAGAATATTTTGAAAGCCTGATGAATGGGAATAGAGAGCAGAGCGGCTGTAAACACAATTGGTTTTGGGGGTGTGCAGAGAAGGAATGCAGTGCCTGGGGATATGACACTCTCACAGGTGGAGTGTGCTGTGAAGCGGCTGAAAAATGGGAAAGCAGCTGGGGTTGATGAGGTGTATGCAGAGATGCTTAAGTGCAGTGGAGAGAGTGCAATGAGGTGCTTGTTGAAGATATGTAAGAAGGCATGGATGAGTGAAACTGTGCCTACAGAGTGGAATAAGGCTGTGATTGTACTCCTCTACAAAAGTAAAAGTGAGCGAAGTGAGTGCAAGAATTATTGTGGCATAAGTTTATTGAGTGTGGTACGGTAGGGAAGGTATATGGAAGAATTATTATAGAGAAAGTAAGAGAGATGTCAGAAGTCCTAGTGAGTGATGAACAGGATGGCTTTAGGAGTGGCAGAGGATGTATGGATCAAATATTTGCAGTGAGACAGATAGCAAAGAAGGCTTGTGAGAAGGACCATAAGGTGTTTATGGAAAAAGCATTTGACAAAAGAGAGGGATTGTGGAAAGTTTTGCACTTGTACAGTGTAGACGGTAAGCTGCTACTTGCTGTCAAGAATTTTTATGATGGTAGCGAAGCATGTGTAAGGGTTAATGGAAAGCTAAATGAATGGTTCATGATTGCTTTGGGCGTGTGACAAGGTTTTGTGATGTCCCCATGATTGTTCAATATATATATGGATGGGGTGCTGAGAGAAGTAAAAACACGAGTAATGGAGATAGGGATGGCATTGGTAATGAATGGTGATGGATGGAATATCTCAAATTTGTTGTATGCTGATGATGCAGTACTGCTTGCAACTACCGGACAAGAACTTGGTAGGATAGTGCAGAGTTTTGCTGATGTCTGTGAGCATCATGCCTTGAGAGTAAATGTGGAAAAGAGTAAAGTGATAGTTACTGAGAGAGAAGGTGACTCCCAGTGTGATGTTACAGTGAATGGAGAGAGACTGGAACTGGTGAGAGAGTTCAAATACCTGGGTACAGTGATAGAAAAGAGAGGAAAATGTGCAGAAGTTGAAAGTAGAGTGTCATAAGGAAGAAAAGTAGGTGGTGCAATGAAGGCCTTGATAAGAAACAGAGGCTTGAGTGTTGCAGCTGCACGAGGCTTACATGAGGGAGTGTTAGTGCCAGCTTTAACATATGGATGTGAGACTATGGTGTGGCATGAAAATGAAAAGTCAAGAGTAAGAGCAGTGGAGATGGGACTGCAGAGGATGGATAGGATATGAAATAATGTGATTCGTGAAAGGTGTGAAGTGAGGAAGTCAGTGGACACCAGAGTCGAAGAGAGTGTACTGAGATGGTATGGTCATATGGAGAGAATGGATAACAATAGAATGGTGGTAAAGGTATACCTGAGCGAATTTGAAGGAGGGAGGAGGCAAGGTAGGCCAAGGAGAAGGTGGAGAGATATGGTGGATGAGTGTGTGAGGAAGAGAGGTTTGGAAGTTGGTGAGGCATGGGAACTGACAAGAGATTGAGCAAGCTGGATGAATGTTGTGAGAAGTGCATGATCAGGGATTTTGGCACCCCTTTTTAACGTGGCAGCGTCCGGATTGACTCAATCGGATACTTTTGTGTGAAGCTGCAGAGCATGGTGTATGTTTTTGGCGTATCCGATGGAGCCAGGATTCCGGGGGCTTGAATGATGAGTGAATGGAAGCGTGGCCCGTTGAATTGGGCAAATTTGGGCTGTCTGGACATTGCTACTCCTCATCCTGCCCTTGGGTGGGAAAGGAAGTCCGAATGGTGATGATAATGATGATGATATTGATTTTTTAAATTTGGTAGTTGATGGAATGACTGTCATTGGTGTATATGAATTATATCTAAAATTTAAGAAATTAAAACACAGTAATATGCGTGAACAGAGTTTGTTTTGAGATGTTGGCAAGAGTTTGATGACTTGGATGACATATGGAATGATTGTGAGGCTCATTTCACTGTGTGTGGTGTATAATATCCGTACAGAAGTGCTTTCCCTTTCTGTGCTTTTGGATCCTGCATAATCCTATTTCTTAGGTGAAAATTAGGGTTGGGATGCAGTGGTAATCGCCATACATAAGTATGTTGTTCATTCATTTCTGTTCATCAGTTCTTTTGTTTCCACACCTCACACTCTTAAGCATTCATTTATCATATGCAGCCACCTTTTTCTTTTGCCTGTCACCTCCTTCCCCTTCAAACTATACTCCCTTGTGTCATTTTCATTATTTTTTTTTTTCATTCTGTCTGAGTACACATACATATTTATAGATAACAATAGAGCTTTACTTATACAGTATATATATATATATATATATAGATATATATATATATATATATATATATATATATATATATATATATTTACTGGTTACCACTTAACATAGTTCATATAAATGGCTTCTTGAATTACAGAATACAAAACTACAAACACTGGTAGTGTATGCATCTCACTTTATTTTGACCTTTTCTGAGTTCAGGGGAGATCCAACACCTACACTCTGAAATCTCCCGGTACGAGGCGCAGCGTGAGTCACTGTCACAGGAGCTGGTTGCCGTGACAACACAGCTGGAGGAGCAGCGGGCATTAGCAGGCCAGCTGGGTGACCTACAAGAGCAGTATGCTGAGATGGAGCAGCGATATAATGCTCTGCTACAGGTATGATGAATTTTTCCAGCTCTTAGGCTGTACAGTAGCGCTTTTTCTCTTGGTTAACCCTGGAGACTCCTAGCACCTTTTCCTTAACATCATTGTTGTGAAATGAACTGAAATAACAGAGGGAGGTAAGGAGGAAGAGGTAGGTTGGCTTCACGAAGAAACTGATTCCATTTGTGTTCTTCAGATGCACGGAGAGAAAGTTGAGGAGGTTGAGGAACTGCGACTGGATCTGGCAGATGTGAAAGAGATGTACAAGGCTCAGGTAATGTGCACATATGCACACACTCACATATACACACATGCATGTATGCATGCACACACAAAATAAGATAGATAAATACTTAGTTAGATATGTATACTATACTGTACAGGCCTTAACTAGAGTACTATGGTAATGGATAGCTTATTCAGATTACAGTGATGGGTAGTATATGACCAGTGTCAATTACTGTATAGTATTTTGATGGATATTCAGATCATACTGAAGGATTCAGTCAGCACAAGATTACTGCCCTGTTAACCCCATCATTGGTGCACACTCTGTCATGTACGTTTTCCACCATGGCTCATTGTCATCAGTTTTTCAGTAGATCAGTTTTGACGTCTTTGGTTGGGGTCTGGCACACCTGCATGGATTAGTATAGGCTGTTGAAGTTATTGGTAAGATGCCTGGTTGATGTGTATGGGAGACATATGCCATACAGTACATGTTTTTGGAAAACCTTTTTTTTGGCTGTTTATACAGTACATGTTAAGATCTGCTGAAAATATATAGAATAGGAGTCTTTCCTTCATTCTTTCCTCTTCCTTCTGCCTGTGCGTGACTCTACACTGAGTGACAAGCCAAATAGTTTCCTGTACACCAGGAAACCATTTACTATGCTGGGTGGTAGCCATATAACCAAATTTTGGCACCTGGTGAAGGTTTATATCCAAGGGGTAGTTGGGGTTTATTGCTCATGTAATGCCACTCAGGGATGAGTGTGGCTGGTCACTTTCATCTTAAATGTCGGGACCAACTGCCTAGCCCCGGGCTCCTACGTTCCTCACGGGGCAATGTAGGATTGGGTGATGGATGGATGGAGGTAAAATAAAATTGAGCTGACTGTTTATGGCAGTGAATGTGCTTTGGTGTGAATTTTCCATGCTGTTTTTTCCCCCCCCCAAGTTATGCAAATACAGTAAATGTCCTGTAATCTGAATGGCAGGGGATCAAAGGTCTTCCAGATTACAGTTTTTTTTTTTTTTTTTTTTTTTTTTTTTTTTTTTTTTTACTATTGGGAGGGACCTTTGAAAACTTCAGAAGGAGGTACATGATCATTAAACTAACACATAAAATGATAGGATTATTGTTTTAGATACTGGAAATGCATAGAAGTGTAGCTGCATAGTTGCAGGTAGGTACATCCAAGTCCAAGTGCAAGTCCAAGCCAGATAAATCTTTAGATAAAGCCCAGAAAATGTTGAAAAAGACCAGAAAAAGAAGAAAAATTTCACCTTGAATATTTCAGCATATTAGGACATTTGGATTTTTGGTGGTCAGATTAGAGGACTTTTACTGTAGCTGGCCATTGTGTCATCAGAATGATAGCTTTCAGTACCAGTCTAGTAGAAGAGGAAATGCACTAACATTTCTGTATAACAGAAGTTGTGATATGTCTATGGAAAGAGAAATACAGTTTACTAGAGAAAAGAAATATATTGCACAGTAAATCAAGATTAATGTCTTGCCGTTGTCACAGGTAGTAGAGTAAATAATGCATACTATACCAGGGGACCCATATGAGATGCTAGAAAGAACAAACCTCCCCAGGATTCGTCATATACTTTTTGGTGGCACCAGTTGAATAATATCCAGTGGTAGTATGAGCTAAAAAAATTGTTTGGAATTAGTCATTGGCAAGTGTGGTGAAGGGGTTTAACCCCTTCGCCGCGAGGGTGACTAATCTCATGCAGTACCCCGTACAAGGCTTTCCGTCCACGTTCCCCAACACTGCTTTTCCAGGGAAAAGTTACTGTCTTGCGAAAATAGCTTTGGTGTTTCGTATGTTTGTATATATGTGTGTATGTACTATAGGCCTATATGTGGAAGACTGAATCAGCCACTGCTTGTGTTTATAATAAAAATAATATAATTCAAAATATTTTTTTTAGTAGGTTTATCTTAAATAATACAGTGCGGTGAAAGATTATATAAATACAAATTAGTTCAGTGTGCTGTACGTACTTACTAGGAACGTTGCCTCTGAACTCACATCTAGGCCTACGTTTTCTTGGCTTTTTGACCCCTGCTGTTCCCAGGCTGTGGCATATCTTGTCTGTGCCACTGACCTATTTTCTTCACCACATCAGCATCAAAAATTAGTTCGAAAGAGTCCAAAGGTGACACAATTTCAGATTTACTGTACTACTTGCTGGGTTCAGCCCGAAAAAATCACTCGTAAATTCAGGCACATGGTTGGGATGTGTCACCAAATATGTCACTTACCAGACGTCAGTTGCTGTTGACTTCTTTCTTTTGAATATTGTCAGATTCATCACTTTAGTTCTTCACTGGACGAGTCATCAGTATGTGAGTCTTGCACTGACAGCTGATTCTCATCACTCAAGAAATTGCGAGATTCCTCCAGAATACCGCCAGTGTGTGATTTAGCCATAATTCAGTGTGGAGGGAGCAACAAAACATTCTCCCATGATTCACAACCAAGACTAATCATGGCAGCATGTAGTGCTGCTATCCAGTACGCCAGCAATCACGTGACCTCCCACGTATATTGGAATTGGCTGAAAAAAGTGTGTGCAGCATATTTTATCCTCAGTAACTATTAGGTGACCAAGGCTGACACATGCAAGCATGTTGGAGCCTTTAAAAACGAAACGAAAAACGAAACGAAACGAAGTAACATTTACTACCTAATATGAAAGACCTTAGCACTATAAAAGAACCCCTCTGCTGTCTTCTTTGGATGTATTGAAATATGACGACGTGGGGGCGACAGAGTACGTGTGCTCTGTAATGTAATGAAGCAGTGTGTATTGTTTCAGTGTAGTATGTTGCATATCAGGAATGTTTATCTAGTGGACCGCCGCAGGTTGAAGTTGCCCTTTCCTGCATTGCCTCTAATAGGAAATAGGGAGTTGAGGGACATTTGTACTGTATAACCAGGCAGCAGAGCCACCAGCTCTGTCAGTGCTACCTTATGAAGGTGCCTCTTTTCAGCACCATCAGTGTAGTAGTATATAACTGATATATTATTATCCTTTGGTGTTCCAGATTGATGAGCTGCTTCAGCAGTGAAGCAAAACATCCCTGCCTGAAGCAAAACCCTGACAGCCCTTCACATCGATTATCAGGAGTATGCTGGTGGATCAGGTTCAGGAAATAGCTTACTGTTTGAGAGAGAGAAAGAATGATAAACACTTGAGAGAGAGAGAAAGAATGATAAACACTTGAGAGAGAGAGAGAGAGAAGGATAAATACCTGAGAGAGAGAGAGAAAAAAAAACTATAAATAATTGAGAGAGGTAGAAACTATGATTAATACTTGAGGGAGAGAGAGACAGAGACAGACAGGCAGACAGAGTATAAGTACTTGAGAGAGAAAGAGAGAGAAAAAATGCTTAACTACTTCACTCCAGTGACAGAAGCTAATGAGCCTAGATGTGATTGCATTGTGCACCCTGGGTGGAGCAGCTGTGGTGTCCACCCAGGAGCCAAACCTTTTTATATTGCCTTCCATCTGCATAGAGAGACCCCTGGTCTGACCCTGGTGAGATGCATTCTCCCACAAGGGGGTTCTGGACCCCTACACAATGTATGTACCGTACTGTACCTGTGAGCGCGTCTGCTTGGCCAGACAGATTGGGGTTAAGCAACAACAGCAATATATGTGGCATATTTTCACTGTGTTCTTGCTTCCTTCAGATGATTTTCTTCTGCCAAGGAGGTTCTTTTCAAACTGGAGGAGTTAGACACAGCCTTCATCAACCCCTTACACAATAGAGATACTTCCAGAGTTGAATAAAATAATCCTGTATCCATTTTACTCCAACTTGGCTTAAAACTGCCATCTCTTCATCTTGAATGCCGAGTTGTAACAACAGACTAATTGATTAACACTGCTATGATGCTGGTCACAAAGAAGTGCTGTGGAAAGGATGTAGTGTCATCATTGTCTTATTTGCCATTGAGCATTTGAAACTAGCTACACATTTTTACTCCAGCTTGGCCTAAAATTGTCATCTCTCCATCTTAAATGCTGAGTTGTTGAGATTAACACTAATAACATAATGCTAATCACAAAGGGAGTGCAATGGAAAGGATGCAGAGTCATAGTATTGTCTTATTCTACCACTGTTGCGTGAAGTAAGTTGCAGCAGGACAAAAATCTTGGCCAGGTTAAGTTAAAAGGACTATAATGAGCAAGAATAAAATAGAAATATGTTTGCCATGGGATTGAAGGTGTTGAAACATGTGAAAGAGAAATTTTGAAAGATAATTATGGAATGTTTTGTGGTTAATAGGTTTAATTAGCATGCATCGTACATTACATAGTTTACAGTGATAACAGGGAGTCCAGGTGGTAGGTGGTGGTGACCATCGTCCACTCACTTGATGTAGTACTGCCTACTTCTTCCATCACCTTTATTATTCAGTTTTTGTGTCTGACCTCCTCTCTTCCTACCTCTCCTTATCCTTCCTTTCTCAATTTATTACTCCTCTTTCCACTTCAGGGGTGGCTCCACACTGAGTGAAAAGTGTAATGGTTTTCTGTAACCCAGGATGCCATTTACTGTACAATGCTGGGCGGTGACCAGATAACCAGATCATGGGGTAATGTGGAACCTACTTTGGTGCCCCTGTTAATGGGAGAAGACACAAATGCAGCATCCTCCCAGGAACCAAACCTTTACACTTTTCCTTGCGCCTCACTGTGACGAGGTGCTGTCAGTCACAACGAAACACTGGTCTGATGCAGGAGTGATTACTTGCCTGTGGTTGATGTTTCTGCTTTATCAGACAGACTGGGGTTGATCAACAAGAACAGCAGAGGCCAACAGTGAATGGAGAATGAGAGATTACTAGGAAAGTGTAAAATATGTGAGTGAGGCAGAAGGAGAGAGGGGGAAGGGGACATTGACGAAGAGGTGAAGGGATTGGGTGGAGAGGTATATTGAGTGATGGGTGTGGAATTAGAGGGAGGGTAATCTGTCTGATGGAGGACAGGGCAACCTGGAGGTGATTAACTTGCAGCCTCACCCTCCATGGTGAGAGTGTTCTGCCACAAATAGATAGATAGATGATGTTATTCACTTGGAAAAGATGTTTCATACATAAGACCTTCAATCTGATGATGTATTTTAAATCTTATTCTTGCTGATTTCAGGCAACTATTCTCTTACATGTGACCTTTCAGACTGGAAAGATTAAATACAACCTTCATTAACCCCTTCGTTACTAGTTGTTGATCTGAGGGGAATAGAATTGTTTGGAAACAAGAATTTAAAAATTAATGATAAAAAAAAAAAATAAAGGGTGAAGGTATTATTATTTTTTTTTAATGCAAGAACAAAATCAGCAAAGACTGCAAGCCTTAAAAAAATAATAATAATAATAATAAAAGTTGCTCTATCCACTTTCGTTTGGAAAATCTATCAAAAGCCGAATGATATTGTGGTGGTAATGGTGATACAGATACCATTGCAGTGAAGTGGTGAATTACAATAGGAAATTGTAAGATCAAAAAATAGCGTACATTAATTTTCCAGTGATAGCTGTTTATTTATTTATTTATTTATTTATTTATTTTTTTCTGGCTTGCTGAACCCTACCTTAAATCATCCAAGGTTGGGAGAAGAGGTACGGATGATTATGATGATATTGACAGTGGTGATATTGATGATGATGACTGTGATAATGGCGATGATGAGTTATGATTTGTTTTTGCAGTAAGAACTAGAGACAAGGAAAGTCACCATCACCATTGCAGATATTGTAATGAATCAGTTCGATAGGAATGTAATCCATATTTTCCTTGTTTGTGGATTGTATCCACCCCATTTTTTACCAGGAATTTTGATGATGACCCCTAAAGTTTAACTATTGTGCAAAGCACATATTCCATCCATCTATCCATAGCCAAATGCATGCACATACAATACTTTGAATGAGCAATACCAGTATATCTACACTGAATCTGTTGTTGTGGGCCTATGCTCATCTGTTGAACCGAGTGGACTGCAGGCAGAAGTTACTCCCATCCTGCAATCCATCCTTCTCCTCTTGGGGGATAGGGAGGGAGGTGAGGGACATTTGTATGAGCAGACAGTGGAGCTATATGACTGCCACTGCAGACAGACATCCCCCTCCTGCACCACACTTCACCTGGATGCAATAGTAAGCCAAATTTCCAATCAAAATAACAGTTGATGGTCATTTATGTGGTGCAGTTTTCCCATCATTTCTCTTCCTCATGTGCTAGGTGTGATCTGTCGGGAAATTGATTCCCTGCAGTGAGTTGCCAAAAGTTATTATGGTATTGTCTTTAATTTGGCTACATATTGACATCTTTCCATCTTGAATACTGAGCTGTAACAAGAGATTAACAGTTGAATATGGTACTGGTCATGAAGAAGTGATGTGGAAGGGATTCAGAACCATAGTATTGTTTTATTCAGCTATTGAACCACAGAATATAACTGCAAATGCATGAAAATCTCCTCCAAGTTAAGATGGATGAAGTATAGACTGCATTTTATTATCTGAGATCTTACAGTGTGAAGGGCATTGGAAACAAGTCTGTGTGAATGTGAGAATTTCTGTTGTTTGTCATTGTGTGTGTGTATGTAAATATTGTAAGTCATGCACAGTTCAGTTGTATATTTTTGTTACTGTTTGTAAATGGTGAAATATTTATTTGTTACTGAGTGTTTTTGTATGTCATGAATGTGTTTTATAGCATTGTATAATTGTACATGGACTGCCACATTATAAAGTTCATCCAACTTCATTTTGCTTTGCTGTACAGAGAAGGATTTTCAGCAGCCTATCCTGTACATAAGGTTGCTGTGTGGTTAACCCCTTCAGTCTAATGATGTATTGCTGCACTTGATTCTTGTTGATTATAAATTATTCAGATTAGGTATTAGTTCAACCTGCAGAAGTTAGGTATAAGTTAGGCATACCCTTATATATTTTCCTCACTGCAGGCAGCTTTGCCACACCACAAATTCAACAGGAGGCAGGAAGAAATTAAAATTACATCATCAGATTGAAGGGGTTAATGGGTGTATGTGATTGAATTGCAGTGGCCATCTTGTGGGTTAGGAGCCAATGTGTGTACAATATAGAATTTATAATCAAGAAATTTTATAGCATTGTATAGTATGGTGTGAGACTGGTAAACTGCCACCAGACCAATGCTTCCTTACCATCTGCTGTACTGTATTGTACTGTCTGCTTTAACTTGGCTAAAATTGCCATCTATCCACTGTGAACACTAAGCTGTAACAAGAGATTTACACTAGAATGTGGTGCTAGTCATGCAGTGGTATGGAAAGGATGTACTGCCATAGCATAGTGCAGACTCTCAAATATGAAATGCCTGGGTCCAAAGGCATTGTGGAATGTGCAGTACTTTGGAAAGTAGAATTGTAATTGTAACTATGAGATAATCAAGTAAAAAAATAGCCTGCAGTACCATGAGCAGTAAATGCAGTGAAGTATCTTGTATTAGTAATTTAGCATTTACTGTTATGGGCTACTTGTCCGTGGATAAATTTTGTCCTTGAATGTATATTGATTGCAGACAGATGGTATCAACACCTCATTGCATTTATAAAAAAAAAAAAAAGGAAAGTGGAGGTTTTTGGAAATTGGATGTTTGAATTTGGGAGGTTGTACTGTATTATACCACTGAAGTATGTCCAGTAAGTTGTACAATGACAGCAATCTGTACCAAGTTAAAGTGGACGAAGTATAGTGTGACACAGCAGGGTCAGGCAGTAATTTCCTTGTGGGCTGGAGTGAGATTCCAGGTTGTCTCTGTATCAGCCCACAATTTACACCAGACATCTTGTGAGTTCTGGTTTCCTCAGTGAGAAAGAGTGAGTTCCCAGTCAGTATGGCTACCAAGGATAGTATATAGTTACACTATTTATATTAAGAAATCCACCTATAGTATGTCAGGAAGATTGAGAAATTTATTTATTGTCAGATTATTCATAGTGGGATTTTGCAGAAAACATGAAAGTACACAGTTTCAATGACCTGGTAGCACTTGAATGCCGGTATTTGTTCGGTACAATATAATAAAAGTGCATTGGAGGCCTTGCTGTTGTAGCAAGCCATCAAGGCACATTGCCATCACAATACTACCGTCCTTTAGGCCAGTTTCAAAGAAAATTGTGATGGTCCGTTTTTCTTCTATGGAGTCATGTAATCTTTGACACTAAAAGAAAATTCATTTTCCTAAAGCAGCCAGTACATGATTATGTATATATATTCAAACTCATTTCTTATATCAAAAGTCTTTATTTGTACTTTCATAAGCTTGTATATAGTGTGTGAATATTCATGGCTTTTAGAAACGAGAGTGCTGCATCTCATGATAGGTGATTACACCAAATTTTAGACCTATTTACAAATATCTATACTGTACTTTGTACCAGTCACGCAGAGTGACTATTATGATATCTTTTGATGAGGATGAGTTTTGCTTCGTGTAAAATTTCCTATTTATATATTCATTAGCAGAGACTGGGAGGTTAGGGTATTAGCACTTTGAGTCTGTGATTTTACATAATTAATACATTTTGAAGACTGGCATGGTGTTTGAGTACCTTTTGTAAATGAGCTTTGGGCTGTTTGAAATTTATTTAATTAGTGGTAAATTCAGTACTTGCTGACGTACACGTGTTGCCTTCAGTTTTTAAAGTGCCTGATTGTGCAGTGAGTTGGCACTCAAAATGGATGTGGCCTAGCAGTTTCTAAGACAGATAGGTGGTTGTGTTTTTAATGTAATTCTGCAAAGGGGTGAGTAGATGGTCATTCTTTCTTTAAATGCCTGGACTGAGTAGTCTGGCCCCAGGACCCTACTTTCCTGACAAGGCAATACAGTACTAGATTTAATGATGGATAGCAAAACAAGATTTTACAAACTTCTTTATTAAAGAAATGCAACTATAGTCACCAGACTTCTCTTTCATACACTACTGACCAATTCCACACTAAGAAACACGAATTGCATTCATGAACAAAAACAGCTGGACTGAACTGTAACTAACGACTAGAGACCAAGTGTGAGACCAGTACCAAAATTAGCCTCAACTGGAATCAAGCACCAGTAATGCCCAGTTATTAACCAGCAAAATATTATGCATGCCAGTAATTATCACATGCACAGTGCTGATAGTTACAATGTGGGTACTACTGGTGGGCATTGTGCAATAGCAGTACAGTAATGTGGAATTATTAAGGGTGTTGTACTTAATACCGGTAATGGTCAGGTTTGTACGGCCCAACAACAGGAAGGCCAAGGTACTCTGACTGAACTTGTGTCAGCTTGGTCAACTTTACACCAAGGTGCTCCAGGTGGAGGGCAGCAACCTCTTCATCAAGTTTCTTTGGTAGGAAGTGAACACCAACTGGGTACTGGCCAGGCTTAGTCCACAGTTCAATCTGTGCCAGAACCTGGTTACTGAAGGAGTTTGACATTACGAAGGATGGGTGTCCCATGGCACAGCCCAGGTTGACCAGACGACCCTCTGCCAGAAGGATGATGTGGTTACCATTTTTGAGAAGGTAGCGATCCACCTGTGGCTTAATGTTCACCTTCTCCACACAGTTGTCCTCCAACCATTTGACATCAATCTCAATGTCAAAGTGGCCAATGTTACAAACAATGGAGTCGTCACGCATGGCCATGAAGTGGTCACCAGAGATGATGTCCCGGCAGCCAGTGGTAGTTACAAAGATGGATGCACCTTGCTTGATGGCCTCATCCATAGTTGTCACCTGAAAAAGCATGATCTTGTGATAGATGGGGCACCCACTATTCACACACTCAGTGTAGTCCTCCCTACAGATGACTACATTGAGTGACTAGCCAAATTCCTATAAACCAGGGAACCATTTACTATGCTGGGTGGTAACCATACAACCCTGTATTCCCAGCAAGTGCAAGCTAAAGGAGTTGGTTTGGCCAGGATCTGCATCCTCCAGATTTTCCTTTTAGCTTTCTGGCAAAAAATTCATGGAAAAAACCACATACTAAATCTTGTGGATCAGAACAGGGAACTTGGATCAAACATCACATACAGCATTGACCACTTCAGTTTGATTAAGGATTTACAATTTTATTCAACTAAGGGAAAGAAATCAGGTCTGAAGGGTTAATGGATATCAAACTCCATCTCTGCAAAATATTTTTTTGAAAGTTAACAAAATCAACATAATGGAGCAAGAAGACTATATAGTATTATGTACAGTATTCACTCTCATCTTAAATGTCGGGACCAACTGCCTAGCCCCGGG
Source organism: Coenobita brevimanus (assembly GCF_032717465.1). Classification (NCBI taxonomy): domain Eukaryota; kingdom Metazoa; phylum Arthropoda; class Malacostraca; order Decapoda; family Coenobitidae; genus Coenobita; species Coenobita brevimanus. Next base: position 2,153,127 of record NC_136983.1, on the reverse strand, counting down.
CTCCTACGCTCCTCATGGGGCAATGTAGGATTGGATGATGGATGGATGGAAAATATACTAAACAGTTTCATCACTTATATCCAATATCATACTTTCTGTTTTATTCAAGCAATCACCAGACTTAATCTGTCTGGGAATGACCTATGTCAGTGAAGTGAATGAGTTATATCTAATCCCTCCAGTTAAGAATTCTCAGGCACTGTAAGCTCTCCGTTATCTGTCAATATCCGGGCCAACACAAAATCCGGTGCTGTTGGCTCAGCAATATTATAGCAGTATCCAGCAAAATTATGCAACATCCAGCGCCGAAATGAGAACCAACCATCCTATGCAATATCAGGATGCGAGGCATGTCAACTGCTCAAACGCGGTAAACCAACCAGGGCCCAAGAAAACCCCACAATGCACCAGCAATTCAGAATTCGTTGCGCAAGCAGCCCCCGGCATGCCAAGCCTACTCTGCCTCTCATGGATCTCATTCAACGGATGTATCTATGCACTCTGTTCTTGTGACCATGCGAACCCTGGTGCTGTGACTTACTCTGTGGCCCCCCATGCCTTGCTTGTTGTTGTTGCAAAACTTGTGGCCTCTCAGTGCTTCACGTCCTAGTGCTCTATTGTGATTCTGGAATTACTGTACTGTACACATAATTATTTCCACAAGACCACACAGGATTAAATGCACTGAACTGTACTGCATGGTATACAATACCCTCCACTGATACCAACAATAGGTGAGTACATAGTACACTATGTATATACTGTATTAATCTACTGTATCAATACTGTATTGTATTTTGTTTAATTTTCATCTTTTACTCATGGAAAACAACTGCCACTGACTTGTATCGGATATGTTTATGTGATGCTACACAACGTGGTGAATGTTTTAGGTGTATCCGATAGAGCTAGGATTCACATGATATCCTGCTCGACGCTGAATGTTGAGCCAATGAAAAAACACTATGCAATATCCGGCGTTCTGCTCTAACCAGCGTAGGGCTTGGCTGAATTACAACAGATAACTGAGCACTTACTCTACTGAAATGAAAAATTTGTTTTTGTTGATTTGGAAAAGGCCTTTGACAGAGTCCCTAGAGAGGTGGTTAAGTGGGCAATGAGAAAGCTTGGCTTGGAGGAGTGGCTGGTTAGGGTAGTTATGGCCATGTATGTGGGTGCTCACACCCAGGTGAGAGTGAATGGAGATTTGAGTGATGAGTTTTCCGTGAATGTTGGTGTGCATCAGGGGTCAGTCTTGAGTCCCATGTTGTTTATCATGGTACTTGAAGCCCTTTCACGTGACTTTAGAAACGGACTCCCGTGGGAGTTGTTGTATGCTGATGATTTGGTGTTGATTGCAGAGAATGAAAGGGAGGCAGAGGAAAGGTTTAGGAAGTGGAGAGATGGTATGGGGCAAAAGGGTTTAAGGGTAAATGCAGATAAAACAAAAGTGATGATATCTAGGGTTGGTGGCGGTACTGTCAAAGACGAGGGAGAGTGGCCATGTGCAGTTTGCCACAAGGGCGTGGGAAGTAATTCCATCTTGTGCGGTGTGTGTGATAAATGGGTGCATAAGAGATGTAGTGGTATCAGAGGTAGACTGCGAGATAATGCTGATTTTATGTGTACAGCGTGCCGGGGTGAGCAGGTGGAGATCGTCAGACGTGAAAGGATTGAACTTGCTGGTGAATCTCTTGAGTGTGTGGAAGAGTTTTGTTATTAGGGAGACATGTTGTGTGCTGGAGGTGGGGCTGGAGCTAGCTCTGTGGCTAGGGTGAGAAGTGGTTGGAAGAAGTTCAGGGAGCTCTTGCCTCTCCTGACATTGAGAGGGCTCTCCCTATGTGCTAAGGGGTCTTTGTATGCAGCATGTGTTAGGAGTGTAATGCTGTATGGCAGTGAGACCTGGGCAGTGAAGGAGGAAGACATTCGCCAGCTCAGACGTACAGAAATGACAATGATTAGGTGGATGTGCAATGCGTCCCTGCGTCCAAGGCCTGGAGGGGCTGGGTTTACTATGGAAGAGTTGAGAGGTAGGATGGGACTGGAGTGTATTGGTGTTGTGATGAGGAGAGGTAGATTGAGGTGGTTTGGACATGTGGAGAGGATGGGGGATGATAACTGGGTGAGAAGTGTTAATATTGGGGGTGGGGTTATGAGGGGTAGACCGAGAAAGACATGGGACGAGGTCATTAAGTGTGACCTTAGGGTTAAGGGACTGAACAGGGAGGCTGCAATGGATCGTGCAGCGTGGAGAGCCGCCATTAGGTGACCAAGGCCGACACATGCAAGCATGTTGGAGCCTTTAAAAACTAAACGAAACGAAGTAAATGCACTGAGTTGATATATTAAAAGACTAATGTATGCTCTGAAAATCTCTATACTGTACATTAAAAAGTCAAGCAATGCACTATACCCTGTCCACTATCACTTTGCTTAAAACTGCCATACCTCCAACTTGAATACTGAACTAAAACCCTAACACCAAAACTGCAACAGTCAGAAAGAGGTGAACAGGAAGGATGAAGTAACCCAGTACTTAAGAAATCAGTTACCGTACAAAAGGACAAAAATCTCCAGGGTATGATGAATGAACTACACTTACAGCTGTACAAGAATTATTTTGGCAGCAACCTGTTCCACATGGCCTTACCTGGTAGCCTTCACAAGCAGCCTGGAGTGCATTAATAGGGTCAATTTCTGTGATAATAACACGAGAACCAAATGCCCGTAGTGACTGAGCAGATCCTTTGCCAACGTCACCATAGCCAGCCACCACACAGGTCTTGCCCGCCAACATGATGTGGGTGGCACGCTTGATACCGTCTGTCAGGGACTCCCGGCATCCATACAAGTTGTCAAACTTACTCTGATCATAGAAAGGTTTACATAAATTAAAGATCTGAAATGTATGATCACAGAATCGTTTTGTACAGACGAAAGGCTTGAAATCCATCCACTTATAGCCAGACACCCAAACCTGACAAACTCTGAATTACACAAAAAATTATATTCAAGAACACATCTCTGACATATCAAAGACTGTCTGTACATGTAAACAAAATTGCACATCCTACAACAATCAACACTGAGGTAAGGCTGAATTCGTACCTTTGTGACAGAATCATTGACATTGAAGGCTGGCACCTTAAGTTTGCCCTCACGCAGCATCTTAACCAGGTTGTGTACCCCAGTGGTGGTCTCCTCAGACAGCCCCTTGATGCCTGGCAGCAGCTGGGAGTACTTCTCATGCACCAGGTTCGTCAGGTCACCACCATCGTCAAGGATCATGTTCAGCGGCTGCAATGTTCAATACAAAATAACTCCAGAACAATCCACTACACTCTTTCCATGATGCATTCCTGACCACAACAGAACTCACTGCTAGTAATTACAACACAAAATATAACTCACAATCCCCTACACTCTTGCTTTAATGTATCCCTTCACAACACACATCATCATTATTATCATCCAATCCTACACCAACCCATGAGGAGCGTATGAGCCCGGGGTTAGGCAAGTTGGTCCTGACATTTAAGATGAGAGTGACCAGCCTCACTCATCCCTGAGTGACATTTTGTGAGCAATATACCCCAACCACCCCTTGGATATAAACCTTCACCAACTCAATCCGATTGGAGCACCGTAATTACTCACTAAACCACCAAGTGCCAAAATTTGGTTATATGGTTACCACCAAGCATAGTAAATGGTTTCCTGGTGTATAGGAAACCATTTGGTGTACAGTCACCCACAGGCAGAAGGAACAGGAAAGAATGAAGGGAAAAAAAACAGAAGAGGAAGTGTAAAGTCACCCGTAGGCACAAGCACAAGGAAAGAAATACAGGAGAGGTGGAAGGAAAGAAGGATGGAGGAGAGGAAAGGGCAGATGCCCGAGAGCAGCAGTACATCAAGTGAGTGGATGGTGAGCACCTCCACCTACCACTAACTCACCTCATACAACACAAAATACAACTCAATCAGTCCACAATATCTCACCCTAATGTAACCCCATCCCATAACACGTCTCATGCAGCTCACTTTCACAACAGACAATCCTTCAACAAAACCTCAAAAAATGACCTCTTTGAGCAACTGGATGAACGTCCAGTTTCTTGTAGTCAAACAGATTCACATCCAAATGAGCATGGGACAACAACAAAAATGTTTATCACATCATCTTACCCTTATCTGAGGAAACATTACTCAAACACTATTTGCTGCATCACCATCACAGTCATTCCTCTTTACACTGAAATATGGGGTGAGGTTGGATCTAAAAAAAAAAAATAATAATAATAATAATAATAATTACATTATTTGCCAATGGTGTTGCTTTACTTACCCAACATATTTAGGATGTTACTGAAATACTTGCTGATGCGGCACAGTCAGATCTACTTCACAGATGTTTCCCATATGACCATCCAGATAATAAACTAGACCAAACTGTCATTATCTTTCACAACTGCAGTTAGACAATGAGCTGTAAGGCATTCTAAGGCCAGATTTCATGAGCCTGTCCTAAATAATCCACACGAGTAAGTCAATGTGGCACATTAAGCCCACTCCCCCATCTCTCCCCTTCCTATATCCCTACCTCCCTCATTTCCCCTTTCCTTACCCCCAACGTCCAACACTGCCTCCCCCATACCATCACCCTCTACTCCCTCCCAAACTGTAACCTGTCTGAAAGAAAGATGCCATTTCAAGTGGGCATAGTCAAACCAAGTGTACCGTAGTCACTGGGTTTGTCCGCAAGCGTATATTCCTTTGCTGAATAAAGCCATCTGGAGGTAGCAAGAATAAAATAGCTAAGATCTAAGGTCGTGTGCCTCACCTGACCATCGGGGAAGTAAATGGTCTGCTCAATGCACCAGATATACTCCTCGTCAGTCTCGCCCTTCCACGCGTACACCGGCACCCCTGTCTTGGCAATGGCTGCGGCGGCGTGGTCCTGTGTGCTGAAGATGTTACATGATGACCACTGTACCTCGGCACCAAGCTCAGTCTGATGGGAAAATATGAATTAGTTCTCAATACATCACATTTTCAGACACTAATTTTTATCGTAAGTCCTATTCATTGCATATCTACATAGCCTTAGAAGAAAACATACATTAGTCCTTGTTAAATTCACTTCCTTTCACTGAAAAAAAGGATGTTGTATTGACAGAGTGCAGTCAATGCTCAATTCAAATATCCTCCAGGAAAGGAAGTGTCAGGGAGACAAAGAAATGGGTGGAGCAACAAGGAAATGGTGAGATCAGGTGGATTTGTGATGGGGTGTGGGGTAGGGCACAAGAGCATATCTGTGAAAATGGGCATTTTAAGATTAATGTTTAGTGTGCAGAGAGGATAATAATTTTTTTTCTAACAAGATAACCTCATGAGTTATCCCCAGTGACAAGATGACCTCCTGTTGCTCATCTCCCTCGCCTTACAGCACAGGTAACAAGTTAACTAACCAGCGTCTCAATCAGCACTGCTGTCTGGATGGTCATGTGGAGGCAGCCGGCAATACGCGCACCCTTCAGTGGCTTCTCGGCCCCGTACTTCCTGCGCAGACTCATCAGCCCCGGCATCTCCTTCTCCGCCAAAACTATCTCCTTCCGACCGAAGTCAGCAAGGTTGATGTCAGCTGAAAATGATAAATACTGGTTGTTATATACTGGATTTTTCCCATCCATCGGAACTAGGACATTCCCAGTCACTATTGCATGAAATTTGACTAACCTTACTTATTATGTAGGAACGTATCTGGCTGCTAGTCAAATCAACCCCCAATCTGACTATTCCTGACCATCATTTTTTTTTTTTTTTTTTTTTTTTTTTTTTTAATGTGAGGAAGAAGGAACCAAAGGCAATAAGCCCACAACACTGTTCCCTCCAAGAGAAAAACAAATACAAGAGAGAGCCAAATTCAAGATCCATTCATTTCGAGATGCCTGGACACACTGCGTTTGAAAGACTGGAGATCATAGAAAGCAGAAAATACAGACAGAGGGAGACAGTTCCAGAGTTGACCTGTTGCATAAATGAAGGACTGGGAGTAACGGTTGACTCTTGCATTAGAGAGTTGGGCAGAAAAGGGGTGAGAGTTTGCTGCTAGACGGGTGCTACGCACCCGTCACAGAATTGGAGGAATGCATGCAGACTGTTCAAAGGAACAGTGACCGTTGAAGTAGCGATAGAAAAGAGATAAAGATGCAACACTGCGGCGAAGAGATAGAGGTTGAAGGGAGTCAGTAAGAGGGGGAGAGTTAATGAGACGAAAAGCCTTTGACTCCACCCTATTGAGAAGAGCTGTATGTGGGGAGCCTCCCCATACATGAGAGTTGTACTCCACACAGGGGCGGATAAAACCTCTGTATAGAGTCAACAATCGTGCAGGGGTAAAGAAGGAATGGAGCCGGCTTAGCATACCCAATCGCTTGGAAGCAGATTTTACAAGAGATGTAATATGATCTTTCCAAGACAAGACCCGAGCAAATGAAACCCCAAGCATGTTCAACGATGATGCAGGATTAAGTTGAGTATTATTAAACATAAGTGGGTATACCTGTGGAAGATTCTGTCGGGTTGATAGATGCAAAAACTGAGTCTTTGATGCAGTTGAAGCGTATGGTGTGTCAGGTTAGAAAAATAATAATAATAATAATAATAATAAAAGTAAACGATCAGGATACTGTACTATAAACGAGAAAACAGACACCTGGTACTCCCAACAGGTTAAAGTGTTGCAAGTGACTGTCGTATAAGAGGTTTAAATACAACGACAAGTAACCTAGCCCCACACACCAATGTTCTTAATTGGGAAAGAAAAGATCAGGCAATGGATGGAAAGATCATCCTGGAAAGATGGGAGACATAGGAAGACAGGAGGGCAAACACAGAAAAATAATGATAAAGGTGAAGGAGGATGCAGAACAGAAAAATTAAGCAAGAATAGACCATTTTGAAGAGCTGAAGAGGGCATATCATCTTCTCAAGGCCCTTCAGTAACTTAAGACTACTTAAGTCGACCTGAAGTGGATGTACTTAAGATAATGGCTGCTATCAGGGTCAACAGGCTAAGCACATAAGCTGTACTCATCACATCAAGTACTGGTAGCTAGTGTAGGTTTAATCTTTTCCATACAACTCTACAATGAACTAGTTTCAACTTTATACTGTATGTGGTACTGTAACTTATATAAGCAGCATTTTTTCTAAGTTTTTGGTGGTAGGTGGTGGCGACCATCATCCACTCACTTGATGTAGTGCTGCCTACTTCTTCCTTAGCCTTTATCATTCTTTTTCTGTGCCTGTCCTCCTCTCTTCCTATTTCTCCCATCATTCCTGTCATTTCTTATTGCTTTTCCTTCCTTTACAGGTGGCTTTACATTGAGTGACAAGCCATATGGTTTCCTGTAAGCCAAGAAACCATTTACAACGCTGGGTGGTAACCATATAACCAAATCATAAGTGCTCCCTACGTGTCAGCAAGTGGGTTGGTGGAGGGTTAGTGCCTCTCCCCGTAATACAAATAAAGGGATTATGGCGTCTGGCAATAGACAGATAGATTAAACAAAAGGACATCCAGTATTTCATTTACTTATGCAGTACTCCTACCAGATTATCGCACTCAGACTTCTTACTATAGGTAGGAGTGAAGACTGTATGATAGTATTTATCAAACAGCTTCAATCTGATAATTACCTCCCAAGTTTAGTAAAAGTACTGGGTGAGCAAAACCAACCCCAACACGAGAAGATCCCAATGGTGGACCTTTTCTATGTACTGGCCAGCATCCTAGGTGTATTGGAAATAGAAACTACTAATCCTCTTGTAAATAAAGATAAAAAAATCAAAATATTCATACAGTTAAGGACACAGCAAGGTAACTACTGGTACTTTCATCATGCTAATACCACTGCTTCCCTTAGTGATGGTCAAGGGGATACGGAGCTAGATGCACAAGAACTGCCTCTTCTCAGGGATTTTTTCATGTAGTGGCCATACCTATTCTCGCATGCATTAACACTTGGGCTGCTCACTACATGTTCGGGCTGACTATTCCACTTGTTTAAAATTATGCCTTTGTTTATCATTATGTCCAGAACCTACATAACTGCCTAACAAAGTTTTAATTCAATTTGCTTCGTGTCAAAGTCTGAAATATAAGACAACTGCTATACAAATAAGAACACATTTCCAGGCGATTTTTAAATTCAATGATTCATAAATCCAAGGGAACATTTGTCATAATGATTCAGTCAATTTACCATACATATTGGGTCTCGAGATGTGCTGCTGGAGCATGAGTCGCATAATACAGTATTTAATTTTGACACAACTGATCCCCTAGGGTCCCGGTGCATGGGACCGCATACCAAACAGGCCGGGGGTTATTATGCAATGTGGCGTCCATGTGCGGGGCTGACACAAAGGCATGAGCCGCATGACACTCTTGACATATGACACTGACGCACTCACACCCGCCTTGACACTCGTCCCGCCACCACTAGTACTCCTAACCTCCTCATATACCACGTCACTTACCGACTTTATAGGGCGGCTTAGAGCTCATGGTGCCGGGCTTGAGTCTCACGCTGGTACCGCAGAAAGTGAAGCAAGACAGGGGCGAGCGTGTGCCTCTGCCCCACTATATACTCATGGTCGGGTTGCCAGTGACGCCGAGGTTGGCAGTTGATGTTTTTGTCCGGTGTAATGTTTACTGTTTTGATATACTAGATTCGGCTACTAATTCACATAATGCGTTTACTGTAAAATAATGAGGGCGGTAATATAGTGCCGTATGTCCATAAAATGGGTTGGAATTATATCTTGACGCATTTAAAGTTTTTATATCAATACCGTTACGAAATGTACATATCCCCCACTTATCTTTTGTACCCACTGATCCCCGTGCTAACATATAAAGTTACCGGTTGTATTTTTTTTTTTCCGAAGATAAAGCCTCTTCATGAATTATGATGATGTTGTAAGCATGCTTTGTGAAAATTAACTCTTAACCGGTCAATGTTTAAGAGCTTTATTTCGGCGGTTTTCTCTAGCCACGTTTTTCTTCCACATAATTAGCTTCCAGCTTGTTTTTGACCTGTGTGTGTTAGTCTGGTGTTGAAGGTTGTCGGAAACATGTTTTAAGATATTGAACTAACCTCATCTAATCAAACCAAACGGGATAATAGCTCATTCAGTAGGTCGCCATGCGCAACGAACGGCGCCCAGCCTTCACCGTCCTCATATACAGGGAGATCAGGTTAGTTAAAACTATGGTTAAAAACATGTTTCCGAAAACCTGCAGCATCAGATCACGTCACATAGGATAAAAATAACATGTTAAGAAGGATGAAAACCTCCGATGTGGATCTCGTACAGTAAAAATGACCCTGTACGTAATACCCCCAAAATATTATGATGCTGTGCAAATAAACTACGAAATGATCACTGGAATTTTTGCTCGAAGAAACCATCCCTGCAGGCAAGAGCATGTCCTAGTATATTTTTATTTATTTTTATTGATTTAATGATAAATCGGTGATAAAAATCTTGCTTCTAAGATTCTAGGAACAAGTTCGTTCTTTCATAGGCTGAGTAGGATAGGCTATTGGGTTCTAGGATAGACCCAATAGGACAGGTGAGAAGTTTTGGTCTGACGTTAGGTTTAGTTTCAATCCTAGGTGGTTAAAATCATAGGGAATCTGTGGAGCAGAGGCCCTGAGTTTTATGGTGGTCTCTCCTGACCCTGGAGCACAGTGTTGAGACTCAAAACACTGTGCCCTGGAGAGCAATATGGTCCATATTGGTCCTATTTCGAGGGATTCACCGTCATTGGGTTATTGTCAGTAAACAAGTTACCGCGAGCGTCCAGGCAGTGACTTAGGACTCTTCGCTCTGGCCGAAGGGTTGGAGATTAAAATCCACCCAAGGGTTACTGGTAGACATTAGGAAGGGCATCCGGTCTTAATGTGCTACACGCTCCAAACTGAGAAAGATGTCTTCCCATGCGTCTAAAAGGGAAGGAAAATTTTAAGAATACGGCCGTAAGTCCTCTACCCAGGGGCAACGCCTCACCTCTTACCGAAAAAAAAAAAAAAAAAAAGTTCCATATATGTTTTGTAGTCTAAAATCAACAAGCAGTTATCTGTGATGCATGCTGTACTAAAGGTACTTTCCAAACCTGAGAATGTGAGAAGACAGATGAATTTGCCGCGCCCATGTAGCAGCTTTACCCAAAAGATTAACGCAAGTATATAATGTTAGGTACGAAGTGTTAAGTAAAGGATGTAGAGCAGTAGCATCGTCCTTTTTTACCATCCAGCTATGTGAGTCATGCGGTAAGGAAGAAAATCTGGGTCAAATTAAGTTGAAACGAGTATGAGATCCTATCTAAGGAGTGCTTAGACAAATCAGTTATTACCTGCACCTGGTGAACATAACTAGGTCCTATTTCAGCTGTGCCTAGTCAAACCCAGTTTTTACCTGCTGGACATAACTATATATATATTTTTTCCCCGAGGCGAAGATGCACTTGACAGGTTGGTGGTGGCTGCTAAATGCAACATTAGGCTACTTCATAATCTCTACTCTTTAACATTAATAATTGACAACAAATATCTGAGGGGGAAATTTGGGTTAGTAAATCATATTTGGACATGCTGCATTTAGCCAATCATCACCAACCCGTCAAGTGCATCTTCACCTCATTAAAAAAAAAAAAAAAAAAAAAATATATAGCTCCTGTCTCAAGTGTATAAGTTACCAGGGTATATCGGGAAAAAAATTATCTGAGTGACCACTTTATCTGGCTTTGACATCAATGGCCTCGTCAGCAAAATTCAAACGAAGCTCAAGCGAGGGGATTGCACATGTACGCGACAAGACTCACTGCCTAACTTCAGTCAGGCGGTAGGTATACCGCAATCATTGCATCCTTGACGAGGTCTGATGCCTGTGAGGAGGATCAGGAGCTGGCCAAAGGAGAGTCAAATCGCCTGAAATGTATCTGGAAGAGCGGAGAGTTCTACCGTTGCTACTGAGAGAATGGTTCGTGCTCATTCTTTCTTTGATTTCCCCTCCTACAGAGTTTCGAGGTGTTTATATACGGTACCTCATAGCCAACGGGTGTTCTTCTCTCCTGCATCCCCATCACTGTCGTCAGTGAGGGTGCCAGAAAAGAACATCCGCCGACCCCGTGCAAGACCCCATCACACCCTGTCTAAGAGGAAATAAACAGCCACGTTGATCAAAGGTGAGGTGAAGTGGTTTGACAGTGACGCAGGGTGAGGGTTAACAGCCGGACAGACCGTGGGAAAGACCGTTTCGACCACCACTCAAGTATCAAGTGACGAGGGCAGTATGGTTTGCATCAAAGACTGCCACAGGCACGGTGTTGATGTAGGTTCTCTTTAGGCCACCCATATCTCAAGGCCATGGAGTCAATAAATTCTTGTTAAAATGGAAGTCATTTGCCTTGACAGGCAGGGTTGTCAGCCAATTCGATGCCCCAGTTTCCTGTATCATTTCAACTCTTCTGCACTGATGTGAGATGTTCGGTTGTGTGCTGGAGCTGCATGATCCTTTTGTCCTGCTCCTCGCTCTTTGCTTATCTGTGTCTTTATATCTTTCTGCCGTTGTTGGTCACTTTCACTCCTCCCAACCCGGGCGCAAATCTGTGACAGGGATTCGGTGAGCCTCCGTAAATTTCTATGTTCGTAGCTTGCCACGGCTCCCGGATTTATAATGCCAAGGCCTCCTATCCTGGGTGGTAGTGCTAGAAGATCCCTGTCTTCTGGTGTGGGGATGTGGTCATTGGTCAGTGATGGCAGGAGTGATCACCTGATAGCATCCTCCAGTGGTTGTAGCAGCAACTCGATGTCGCGAATGATCTGCATCACGAAGGTCCATTTGTGCTTTATACCATACGTAAATGCGGTGTATGCTGCATGGGGTTCTGTTTTTGCGTGGCTGGATAGTATATGTACTTCTTCTACCCATGTCATTGCTTTATCACTCACATATTGGTCTTTGAATTCCTTTAGTTCCAGTCACAGCACCTAGATACCTCTGACTTTCTTAGTCAAATCACGTTTGTGTCTCTACAGTAAAGGCCTCCTGTGCATCTTGATAGTGAGCTGGTTTCACGATCAAGATGGGCTTAATAGGTGGTAACCTTTTAGGACCATGAGATGTTACAAGCTCCCATCATTTCCTCACATCTTCCACCTTGCCAACCCCTGTGAGATCATCTGCATAGGGCACCTGTTTTACATTGGTGGCCTCGTATTTGATCTGTTGTTGTAACTCTGTCATAGCCAGGGCGCACATAGCCATGGCAACGGGGTCCCCCTGGATAGTTCCTTCTGTGGACTGGATTACACCGGCATCGTGAGCAGCTGTTTTACCCACAACGTAGTCTGCTGGTTCTTCGTAGGTGTTTTTCACATTGGGCAAATGCTGGGCATTTAACTTTGATGTTGCGCAGCATTGCCTCCCGGTTGATAGAATTAAATGCGTTTGTGGCATCAGCTAATAATACTGCCTGACAGTCCTCTTCCTCATATATTTTCTTCATGGATTGAACTGCTGCCTTACCTCCTGCCTGCTGGCCTGCACACACTTGGAGATTGCTAACTGCCTGCTTAATATAATCTTTCCCCACCTCCATAATGCATTTTCCTATAATCCGTCTGAAGACCACCCCGATGGGTCTACATCCAGGATTCTTATCAAGGGGGATTAGTCTGCAAGCTGTCAGTGCTTTAATGTTGTTGCACAGACTTGAAGCCAGCTCCCTCGCCAGTGAGGCAATGGTGTTACAAAGGTCTGTTGCTGTCTCCCCGAACTTATTGTTACTGAGGATTGCTCGTCAAGAATTTGCATCCAGGTCTGACGGTCCTGCCCCTTCTCTTGTATACAATGCCTTCCTTCACACCATATCTCCAGTTATCCTGTCATATATGATAGGTTTGAATGGAGTGTAGTTCCCGCCAAGCTTTGACAGGGCACTTGCTTGTCGTGCAGTCGGGTGTCTTTTCTTTAATTGTTGCATTATTTCTTCTGTCAGGACAAGTACTCCGTTTGGTGATTCAGCTGACAGAGATCTTGTTGCCATCGAGACCTTCCCCTGTCTCTTCTTGCTGCCAAAAATCCTTGCCACATCTTTGGTGTTCTGGTTTCTTCTACCTCGGTTGTTTAATCTCATCTGCAGGGCCCTTGTTTCCTCAAGTAGGTTATAAGTTTCACCTCTTTTCTATGTTTCAGCACTGTTTGCTCTTGGGCGAGTCTTGTTAAGGAAGAGATGTGGTACCAGTGCAAGAGCCTCAAGAGAGAATTAGGCAATGGGTGAGTTATTATTGTAATTTGTTATTAGGCGGGTGATTTCCTTGATCATACCATTGCATTTGGGAGGTTCGAAAACGTTACTTGACGACCATCCAACATTTTCATTATTTGTTGTGCTTACCCAGGTTACTGCATTTTCTCTGGATTTGTCCATCCAGTATGTGGGATGACCTTCCAGCCCAGGCCTGTGAGGCTGTCCTGCTTCCTCGTTGTTGTGTCATGGCTGTTCTGGGGACGTATAATACCAGGATGATTCCTTCTTTCATGCACTCCTCTATGGTGGTCTTCATCCTGAGCATCATTTCTGCCATAACCTTCATGATATTCTTCATCCTCAACATCATTACTATTCACTTCCCCGTGGTGATTTAACCCACCCCATACTTCCATATCTGTCGCATCTTGACGATATCCCTATCCCTCACTTCACCATGGGGTCTTTCATTACCACGGCTGTCATTATGATCATGAATATTGTCAGTGACTGTCTCATTAACTTCCATGTCACCATTCTGTCGCCTGCCATGTTGGAAACGGCTAAGTACCGCTTCTGGTGGGCTGTGATTCCGTAACACATTCCTACAGAGAGGTCCCAGCCTACAATACGTACACGGTGACAAGTTTGCTGCACTAAGCGAGCACCTGATACACTTAGGCTATGCTGCCTACTGGAGCACTGTCAACAATACTGCGGCATGCCCATGGTGTTTTAAAGCTTATACACTGTAGTACAGTGCTAATTATATATTATTATGGCATCTTTTTGTAGTAGTTTTAAAGAGAAATTAAATCAAATGTTATTATAACTACTGTATTACTATTTGCCTTTTAAATTTAAATTTGTTATAAATGGACAAATTTGCTTGTTTTACTTCTGTTTCTGCATATAATATGACGATGTTATGAAGTAATTTGCTCGTTTTTATTTATTTTTGCATATAATTTAACATCTAAATAGTCAGTCTTTTACTAATATTTAACTGATTTATTTTTGCATATAATTTAACATCTAAATAGTCAGTCTTTTACTAATAATTAACTGAATAGATACTGCTGTGTATTTAAAGTTTTGAAACAAAGCTTTTTGATTTAAGAATAAAATAGGTGGTCAGTGGGTGCGGTGCCATACTGTAGAGCCTTGTTTAGTAATACTGGGCCTTCAGGAGTTACGGTATAGGGATGAGAATGGTGTGGTGTGTGGTGTAGCAGCAGTGTGTGTGTGTGTGTGTGTGTGTGTGTGTGTGTGTGTGTGTGTGTGTGTGTGTGTGTGTGTGTGTGTGTGTGTGTGTGTGTGTGTGTGTGTGTGTGTGTGTGTGTTGCAGCAGATGATGTGTAATATGTGGCTGTGGTGTGCTGTGGTGCAATGAAGCCTTGTTTAGTGATATCATAGTGGGTGTTTAGGCGTTATGGTGCAGGGATGAGAGTGGTGTGGTGTACAGTAGATACAGTGTGTGTGTTGGTGTTGCAGCAGATGATGTGTGATGCGTAGTTGTGATGTAGTGTGATGCAATCGAGCGCTTTGTTTAGTGATACTGTTACTACTACTACTACTACTGCTGCTACTACTGCTGCTGCTGTTGCTGCTACTACTACTACTGCTACTACTACTACTACAGTAACAACAACAGCAGCAGTACGTACTAATACTACTACTGCTACTACTACTACATTACTGATACACTTCACATATACCATCAGATAATTATTGCGTCATCAATAAAGTAAAACAACGAAGAAAAAAGATTGTCATCCTAATCTTGGTGGCTTTACCCCTGTGTGTGTGTGTGTGTGTGTGTGTGTGTGTGTGTGTGTGTGTGTGTGTGTGTGTGTTCAAGGCTGTCATCATCTGGTTATTTATGTGTGCGTGCATGCCTGTCTGTTTCTATGTGTGTATGTGTGTCGGTGTATGTGCTTTCATCACACACACACACACACACACACACACACACACACACACACACACACACACACACACACACACACACGCAACCACCCGCAGAGGACAAGCAATGCCACAATTGTTCAGAACTATAATTATTAACAGACAGTGTGGGTGTGGGCGAGAGTGTATCGTGGAAGCGTGTATTTGTAGAGACAATGAATCTCTCTCTCTCTCTCTCTCTCTCTCTCAAGTCAAAGCTAGAGATGGAGAGAGAGAGTCAAGGACGTACTGGATAATGAAGAGTGGAGTATGTTAAATCAGGTTTATGCAGACGACGTATTCCTCAACTGATGATAATGATGATGATGATAGTTTGTAACGTTAGAAAAAGAGTATCTGAGCTAGGAAAAGGTAGATGTGAGTTAGAAGAGGGTATAAGAGTGAATTTGAAGGCGGAAGGAGGTGTGACACGGCAAGAGGAAGGATGGATGCAGGAAGTGAGTACAGAAAGCGAGGAGTGGCATTCAAGAGGGAAGAAAATGCGTGGATGAAGTAGGCTGGCTTACGTATAGATGCACATTGAAGGGCTGCATCCTTTTTTAAGAGAGTGAGAGAGAGAGAGAGAGACAGACAGACAGACAGACAGACAGACAGACAGACAGAGAGTAACGTTTTGGTCAGTGTGTGTGTGTGTGTGTGTGTGTGTGTGTGTGTGTGTGTGTGTGTGTGTGTGAAACCCATAAAAGAAAAGAAATTATCTAGACAGATTTTTTCTCTTTCTTTAAAGTTATGTTCTCTCTCTCTCTCTCTCTTTACTCGTGAAGGATTGCGTGGCCGACTGCACTGAATATAATGCTTGCAGTGATATTGAATAAGCTTTAGTTAGGAGGTATAGGGATAAGTCTCCTTGGTTACTACTCCAAATGACTCACTAATCTGACTACACTTGATGGTGGTGGTGGTGGTGGTGGTGATGGTGATGATGATAATGATGATGATGGTGGTAGTGGTGGTGGTGGTGGTGGTGATAATGATGATGGTGGTAATGGTTGTGGTGGTGGTGATGATGATGGTGATGATGATGATGATGACGATGATGATCATGACGACGATGGTGGTGGTCGTGGGGTGGTGGTGGTGATACTGCTGCAGCTGATGATGATGATGGTGGTGGTCGTCGTGGTGATGTTGTGATGATGATCATGATGAAAACGATGGTGGTGATGGTGGTGGTGGTGGTGGTTGTGATGGCGGTGGTGGTTATGATGATGGTGAAGGTGATAATGATGATGATGATGAAAGTTCAGTAGTTTGTCTGAATCAAATACCAATACTCATGCCAATACACCAGTCCTGTGTGAGACAGCCTTAGCATGTAATCGATATGGAGAGTGGGTGTTAGCGCCGAAGTGGTGACATGTGGAGGTGTATCGCACGTGGGAGGACTACTGGGCCTTGGGAACAGGCTGTGAAACTTATGCCCAGAGTTAGACACATTAAAAGAATAAAATGGAAAATAAAACCGGTTCCTATTAGCCAATTACCTTAACCTGGCATTTCTCTCTCTCTCTCTGTGCGTGCGTGTGTGTTCACCTAATTGTTCAGGATTACTTGATTGTGATCTTTACCCTCCCGGAAGGGAGCTGAGAGCTCATATAGTCCCGTGTCTAAGACCATATTTATCGCACACATCCTTAAATTTGCTGAATTGTTTTGGGACAGTAACCATTTCACTTCGTCAGTGAAACTTTTCGCAACCTGAGCGAGGCGCGAACTCCCGTCCACCAGTGTGTGTGTGTGTGTGTGTGTGTGTGTGTGTGTGTGTGTGTGTGTGAGCAAAAGTACAAAAAATGTGTTGATCTGATTTGATACGAAGGTTGACTTTTTTTCCTCTTTTTCAATAATAATATATCACAAGTCAGGGTCACATGGCAAGATCGACTTACAAATATTATCTGATTTAGACCGACCGGATGAAGGCATTCGATTTTGAGAACAATCCGTCAAAGGTCAAGGTCACAGGGCAAGGTCAAATGTTGGACCCTACAACTCACCTTTATTCAGTTTGGACCAAGCTTGGCGGAAGGCTTTAGAGTCGATTACCAAGGATGAAGAGGTTCTGTTTTGAGGATAATAGGTCAAACGTCAGGATCAAAAAGGTCAGCTCAAATAGTTTCGATCCAGTTTGGATCAGACTTACGGAAAGGTTGAGAAAAATTGTTCGAAAGTCAAAGAGTCACAGGCACTGAGCTCTACAGTATAGTATGGAGAGGCGCCGCGAGCGTATGATTTTGGCCACCATATTGGAACACCAGCACTCTAATTCAAATTCAAATACTTTGTTTCCACTAAGCAGTGGTTATTAATAAAGATACACTCGTCGCTTATAATACAAAAACATATGGATTATGTTTATTTTTCTGCCTAATTCAACGAATTATATCGGGTACATTTAGCCAAAAAGTATAAAACAGGGATACTGGGGAAGAATCTTCTTGCCCCACCCCAGTGGGCAGTAATATTATAGAATTAGCAACAAGATATATTTCTTACTTGAGAAATGTAACGCCATCTGTCTTCGATGAATTCCTGTGCCTATTTTTGTATCCGTATACTGCGCAGTGGACCATGGCACTATAATTTCCGGAATAATCGCCTGTTTTCAAAAACCCACAGAGCAGCTCAGTACAAAAACGCGGGCATCAGGTGTGGTGTAACATGGCTGCCGCTACACCAGCGCTGCTCTGGCGGCGGCTGCATAAATTACGCTGTGTTACCCATGAGAAAGGCACAGGACAGCCAAATATTCAACTTAAGACCGGTTGTAAGCGTGAGTGTTGCAACCTCAGAGTGCTCCGTATTTTAAATTATTCATCTATAAATTAATGTTGAATTTGTTTCTTTTCAGACACTATCCACAGAAACGTCGAAAAACAAGCGTTGTTGGTAAGTGGTGACTGATACCGGCCTATATTCTGTCAAACTTGGAACTTCTAGGTTGGAATCCAGCAATCGCTAGCAGTTGACATTGGACGATCTCATGATTGAGATAGTCTTAGAGTTAATGAAAATACCAAATAAACATAGACGAATATGGCAAATTAAAATAGCTGGTTAATTTTAGAGTTGAATACTTATTGAAGAAAGAAAATACTCTGCAGAATCGTAAGAAGTTGCCGTTACTAATGAAGTACCAATAACAGGTTAGAACTTCATGGGGGACATGTTGGCCTGAGTGGTGTAGGTCGTGTCAAGTGGAAATTTTCTAATTGCGTTTCCCTAGCTCCAAACGCAGAGATAAAGGACGACAAGAGAGGAGCCGCGGGCAAGACAGGGAGGCGAGAAGGTGATGTGCTGATGACGTGAGACCCAAAGAGACGTAATAACATGGCATCTACGAGAACCAAGTCAGAGAGAAATGGTGTTGGGAAGAATCAGTGCCTGGCTTCTGTGTTCACCAGGGCCATCACCAGCAACTCCCAGTGGCCAGATAAGGTGATATAAGCAACCATTTAACCACTTCGCTAATACACAAATTGTAACATTTATAACTGGTATTGCAATGATTTTGATTTTTCGAGTTCCTCCGCACGTCTCCCAGATAATCATTTTTATTTTTATTTTTTTCCTGCAGTTGAAGCTGATAACTGCCCAGGCTTTTAAAACTGTAGATATTTTGTATAGCCATGGAATTTTGAAGTAAGAATGTGCAGCTGAGAGATTTATTAATGCTGAGGAAATTTAGCCAAGTCTTTTATTTTGAGAAACTTACCTTATAGCTTATACACCTCCATATATTGATTTATTCATTCTGAGAATCTCTTCTTGTATTATATGCACTTCCTCATATTCAGATTTGTGAACAGCACGGTACTTGCATGTTTCATAGTATAGAGAAATGTTTATCATTTTTTGCAGGTATATACGGTACCAGTACACTTTTTTTTTTCTTTTTTCTTTTTTTTTTTTAAATTGGGGGTTATATACATTATTGCCCCTGATATTGTGTAATGTGTAGTACCTTTATTGTATGGAATGGTCAGTGTTTTTACCGTAATAACCGCGTTATTTGACAAATCTGTTTTTCTTGTATGGATTTCTCCTGTCTGGAATACATGAATAGTTGCGATATAGTCACAGTTACCTTCACCATTGCTTGGTTACCACTGAACCTCCCATTATTTCTAAACACTTGTAACGTATGATTCTGTTTTGACACAAAGTTTACCTACTGCACATTTTAGTCTGTGAGATCGGTTATAGTCATGGGGGAGGGGGGAGCTTTGTTCCCCCAGTTAGTTTACCAGTATTTTTTTTTTTTTTTTTTAAATACAGTAAATACATTTGAGTAGCACTGATGCATCCAGCAAGCAGAATGGGTCATAAAGATACTGTTACAGGCATTCATGCAGCTTTATTTAATATCCCAAAATAGGAATACTGTATACAGTATTGTTCCCCCCCCCCCCAAAGATCAAGTATATATTAACTATCTGTGCTGTATTTAGTAATCAAATTGTTTACCTTAACAATGTGACAATGGAAGAGAACAGCTTGCAGCTTTGCATAGTGGCTGTCATTTACAGTAATTGTACTTTCAGTTTTGGACAGTCACACCCCATTTATTTTATTATTATTTTTTTAAACCAAAATAGAGGGGTCTATCTTATGGGTTTTCTGTTGCAATTGCTTCACATTGTACTTAGCAGACAATGGGGAGGAGGATTCTTTAGCTTATAGCTGTGTCAGTTATTGCATGAACATCAAAGTTAGGTTAAGTGATATAAGGAATGGCCAGGTTAGCTCATTTTAGCATTTAACATGGATGTGATAGCGGAAGGCACTTGGAACTAGAGAATCCTCTTTCTCCCATTGTTTACTGTATATATACAGAATAAAGCATTTGTGATAGTACCGGTAGTCCTAGAAAAGGTCCCTCTGACTCTATTAGACAATATAAGATAAACAATAAAAAATCTGAGGGGTGTGACTGTCTCAAGCTGCAAATTTACCAGCATTTCTACCCATCCAAGCTGACATTGGTTGGGTGTCAGCCAATCACAGGACACAGGACTTAAGGGTAAATTTGAATTACAGGTATCCTGTAGTTCCAAGATGGCTTACAATAGAAGAATGCCATAGTAGGACTGGATTAGGGTAAGATACCCAATAGGTTGGGTTAAGATTATATTATTTTCTTCAGAGCATTTTAAATTTTTTTCATCAACAGTTCAGTGGGAGGATATGAGATTCCTGGGAGTGGTGATAATGCAAAGATTTATTATTTCTGTTGGCAATGAAGACAGTTGTTCAGAATACGTGGAACATTGGAAAAATGAATTGGTTATTAGAAAATCAATGGTTGTACAAAAGTAAAAATTTACCAGACTTTACTTTCTGGCACCTGTAATTTTAGGAGTACCCCCATCCACTCACTCAATGAAGTGTTGTCTTTGGGTGACTTTATGCTGAGTGAAAAGCCCAATGGTTTCCTGTAAGCCATGAAAATACAGTATTTACTGTACTGTGTTGGGTGGTAAACATATAACCAAATGATGCCTGATGGTTTCATAGATTAAGATTCTCTATCCAGATTGAAAATGTAAGGGTTTATATTGGAGTTTATTGCTCACGTAATGCCACTTGAAGGAGAGTGAGGATGGTCACCCTCACCTGAAATGTTTGGATTGAGCAGGCCAACTCTGGACTCTGTGCTCCTGATGGTGCAAAAAAGGATTAGATAATGGATGGATCATTCTTCCTGCAGATTCTCCACACTGTATTCATAGTGCTGGAAATGCTTAATTATGGTGTGGGATGTTAACCCACTCAGACTGAACATTTATTTATAAGTTTACAAAAGTTACCATCAGAAGATATTATTTAGCTTAGGGAGAATATGTAACGTAACTGTGAAAGGGTACCGATACCTGCATATGAAAACGGCATCTGATCCCTCCAGTTGTGAAAGTCTTTCCTGTGCTGAATAAAATTGTGTGATGATGACAGAAACAAATGATAAAATATTTCATCCAATGCAGGCAAGTAAGCTTAAATCTCTATACATTAGTTAAGAATCATAACCACTGCACTCCATAGACATAGTTTGCATACTGCTACCTTCAGAAGCTTTTGTTCATTGTAGGGGAGGCTTGTCAGTCTAAAAGAGATCACTCTGAAGTGGAATGATATTGTCTCATGGTGGTGTGATTAAAATGAAGAAGACGTGACCAGATTGAAGGGTTAAGTTGTGAACTACAGCTTAAGGAAAAATCTACCAAGCTTTGTTGCTTGTTTGTTGATGTCTTTTAGAGGATGTGTTGAAGTACTTATATTTAAATATTATTTGATCAGTACTGTATGTGCAATAGTGTGGCTGTTACAGTTACCTGATGTTCATTTTTTTTCAGTCTACATTTCCCCATACTTCAGAAGTACAGTATATGGTAATGCAGGTTCAATCTTACGTTAACAGGACTGTGTTTAGTGGAAGTGTTAAGAATAGTGGAAAAAATATTTAAAGGAAAAATAAATCTTATGGTAAACACTCTCGGAGAATTATAAGCAACTTTAACAGCAACTTAGGGTTCTGAGGTTGTGTATTCAACTCTTGCGAAAAACACTTACTGGTACTCCTTTATTTATATGCCATTTATTTTTACCATAGCACAAATCTCAATATCTTAACGCACATACCTCTTCCAAGTAACTGTTAATACTCATTCTGACCAGACATATAAGTGTGGTAAGAGCAGAGTTGCCCGACCTCATAGTATTTAGCCATCACCCTTCAAATACTATACAAATGAAGTACCTCAGTAGTTATCCTTGAGGGAGATAAGCTTTTAATTCAACTTCGATAATGAATCAGAGTAAATGGTAACTGCTTGAATAATTTTAGGGTACTGTAATTAGAAGAACAGTGGGAAGTAATTACTAGAATTATATGTATTGTAATTGTATGGTCACAAAGATAAAAACTCATGGTTTGAATTGTAACTCACCAGTAATGGGTAGTATGCGAGAGAGAGAGAGAGGCCATGTGGGTTACGCATTCTTTACCTGTTCCATGCCATGTCCATATATATACGGACAGACTAATAGTGTCCAGATTGCCGAGTCCATATATATACAGACTAACTCAGCACCCAAAATTGCCGAGTCTGTACATATACGGATACAATTTTCCTCACATTGGTTCAAAATTATTTGAGTCATCCTGTAGTGTGTGACAGAAAATGGGATGACAGACACCCCTCCTCCCCTCCCATGCCTTATATATATATATATATCAATTGAAAAAAAAAAAAAAAAAATGTTGTACATAAAATTAGCAAAGAACCCCAACTTTCCATCATCATAGTTTTGACTGTGGCTGCATTACGTACACCAGGTTGCCTTTCCGTGCTACAAATACTCCATGCATCAATCCACGCCACACCAAAGTGGACTATCTATCCACATCAGCTGCTAATGGTATCTGAAAGTAACCATCTAACAAATCTGGGTCGTGCTGCGCTGCCAAAGATATTGTACTTACTGCCAACTTCCAGTCAAAGTTGGAGAACTTCCAAGTGATGAACTAACTGATTGTGATGTGTAAAGATTGTATATAATGACAGTAATATAAATAAATGTAAGCAATTAGCAGTAAATCATAAAATCAAGCAATGTAAGGAAAATAACAAAAGAAATGTGTGATTTACCATAACTAATGTGACTGTGTGCAGCATGAGTGTTTATTGTGCCTTATGTGAGTGTTTGTACTGCCTTATACCAATATAATATAAAAAAGGAGAGTGAATGTGAAAATACATAAAATTAGCACAGAACCCAACTTCCCATCATCATAGTTTCGACTGTGGCCTCATTACGTAAACCAGGTTGTGTTTTCATACTAAAAGTACTACCTGCATCCACCCACGCCATACCGAATTGGACTATCAATCCACATCAGGTGCTGGCGGTATCTGAAAGTAGCCATCTGATGGAAATGTGGGCATGCTGGACGCAAACACCTGTTTCGGGGCGGAAAACAGCCGAAGTGACCAGTTTTACTATCACTAGGCTTATTTTGACTTTTTAGGTCTATTCATGGGGGAAAAAAATATGTTGGAAATGGGTGGCACAGCCTACCAAACCCTTGGCACTAGGGCCAAAAAGCCGACAAAGGCTCTGGCGTGGAGCGGGTTAATGTAAATATGAAAGAGTAGGGAGGGCAGTGAAATGGCAGGGGACAGGGCAACATAGAGGCCACCCTGTACGGGATTAATACCATACATCTGGCTATAGATAGATAGATAGGGAGAATCTATATATAAATCTGGTAGTACCACAGTCTGCCTTTGAGAATGAAATGGTATGAGGTTCCCAGAAGCCTTTCTTGTGTTTTAAAAGAAATCTGATGTACCTCATTGAATTTAAAAGAAACTCTGGTATAATGACTGTGCCTTTCCTGTTTTTGTTAATTTGAGGTTTAACTTCTAATGATTTTATTACAGTGTTACCGTATTATTATTACAGTACAGTACTGCTTTATTATTACTGTTATCATTATTATTATTGTTATTATTATTATTATTATTGATGAGTATTATTGATGATGAAGTGCCGTCATTCTGTAATGTTGATAATAAAATGTAATATGGTAATGTTGACTTGTGTTTGCAGGATGAGTTTTTGGACGTGATCTACTGGGGTCGACAGGTGCTGGGTGTGGTGCTGGGGCTGGTGTGGGGCTTCATACCGCTTAAAGGCTTCATTGGACTATTCCTGTGAGTTGTGCTGTGTCTGACTAACATTTTTGCACCGTACTCTTTTTATATCTGAATGCTATAAATGTATACGGGTTTTGTATGTTTGTTTGTGTGTGTGTGTGTGTGTGTGTGTGTGTGTGTGTTACAGAGAGCGAGGGAGAGAGAGAGATATCAGCATGATAAGTAACAATGGAACTTTAAGAAGCAGTTTTTCCATTACTGTTTTATAACAAAAGGAAGAAAATGCAAAACAAGCAACCAAAACAAAAAAGGTAAAACACATAGAAAGAATTAATGTACAGCTGATGTATTGAAGGGGTGGGGGTACCAAAGGGCTACCCCCACCTCCCCAGCAAAAAAAAGTGGAGGGTGTGTGTGCCCCCATTTCACTGCAGGGGCACTCTTTGGCCTGTATTATCACTGAGTTAGAAAGCCTCATACTACCTTCTCTTGTTATTTTATTTTTAGTGTGGCATGACCAACTGCCTAGCCCCGGGCTCCTACGCTCCTCATGGGGCAATGTAGGATTGGATGATGGATGGATGGATGGACTTTAGGATTCTCTTAAACAGGGTATTATTTATGCAGAAATTATTATCGAAAAAGGAATAATTAATATCCATCTATTCATCCATTATCAAGAAGTGTAATGGCTGAGACTAAGCTACACATTCCAGACATTTAAGGGTAAAGTGACCAGTCTGTTTTCCCCTGAGTGTCATTATGCAAGCATTTAACTCCATCCATCCCATGGACCAATCCCAAAAGGGCCATAGACATCCATTTTGTGGTTATATTGTTACCACCAAATGTAGTAGCTAAATGGCTTCATGAGTTACATAGAGTTACCTGAAGGAGATACATACTGGTACTATGCATTTTTAGAGGCAGTGTTCATTGCTAGTATGGTTGGGTTTTTATTCACTGGGTGATTGCTTTCCCAGTTGCTTGGATTCGTATAGAATTATGATTGGGTCTTTTAGCACAGATCACTTTTATGGATCTCAGTCTTTGAGTCCTTGGTCTGGTTGCAGGGACTGTCCTTTCCATGCTCAGTTCTGTGCAGTGCTTTGCTCAGTTGCTGGTGCTGGAGAGGGATGTCATCATGCTGGGGCACCAACATGACCAGATGGATCCACTGCCTGGTTGTACTAACATTCCTCAGCTCCCTCCTTATCCCCAATGAGGAGGAGGATTGACTGCTAGAGAAGGGCAGCTTTGGCCTCCAGTCCATTAGGTTCACAGTTCAAATAAACCTGGGGCTGCAACTACTACTGCTGCTCTTGCAAACATGTTCCCACAGATGCAAATCATGTCAGTCTACCCATGCACATCACTTTGCTAACACTATTTGTACAAATGTCCTCTTATTTAATATGTACACTTTCTTCTGTCCCTTGGGATGGCATTTCATTTCCATTTTATCCATCCATCATCCACTCCTATTTTGTCCCATCAGGAGCATAGGGGCACATGGTTAGACTACTCAGTTCCAACATTTAAGACAAAGATGACCAGCCTCACTTGCCTCTTAGCTACATTATGTGAGCAGTAAACCCCAACCATTCCTCAGATGGAAACCCCTATAGGCTTCATGCAGTTGGAGCACCTTAACCCACTAGACCACCAAGGTTCCTTTGGTTCTATGGGCACCACCCAGCATATCTCACAGTTCTTATTTCAGTATGCCCAGATGTACAGGTCTTTCTCATGTCTGTCCAAGTTTTCCTACTCCACCATGGAGAGTCACTTATCACCACGCTGCAAATAGTTCCCTCTCATGCATACAGGGAATTTCAGTAGGGGCAACAGCTATCAAAACCACTTCTGGCTTTTGTGGTTGAGCTGGGCTTTGCATTGCATCTGACACTATTTATTTGTTCAGACTTTAATCCTTTTTACAGTTTATTTCACGTAGGTCAGTGGCAGAATACAGT
Organism: Coenobita brevimanus; assembly: GCF_032717465.1. Lineage (NCBI taxonomy): Eukaryota > Metazoa > Arthropoda > Malacostraca > Decapoda > Coenobitidae > Coenobita > Coenobita brevimanus. The sequence continues at coordinate 2,127,202 of NC_136983.1, read as the reverse complement.
AGACAGTACTGTGGCTTTACATCCTTTGCATTGCACTTCTTTGCATGTAACGCCATATTTTAGTGTGAATGTATTGTTACACCTCGGCATTCAAGATGGAGAGATGGCAGTTTCAGGCCAAGTTAAAGGGATGTTATTATATCCACCATGTAGCACAGTTCACCACCACCTTTAACTCCTTCATTTTATACTCTTTTTATTCTAACTTGGCCAGATTTTTGTCCTTTTGCAGCATATTTTACATAGCTCAGTGGCAGAAAAAAACAGTACTACAGTCTGCATCCTTTGTGTAGCACATATTCATGACCAGCACCATATTTTAGTGTTAATCTCTTATACAGCCCAGCATTCAAGATGGAGAGCAGGCAGTTTTAGGACAGGTTAGAATAAAAGGGATATAATCGTATCCCCCAAGTTAACTCTGTTCTGTACTCTTTTTACCCCAGTTTGGCCTAAAAATATCATCTTTCCATCTTGAAAGCTGAGTTGTAAGAGTAAATTGGCACTAAATTGCGATGTTAGTCACAGCTAAGTGCTGTGGGAATTATGTAGAGTGGTAGCATTGTCTCATTCTGCCACAGAGCTATGTGAAGTTAGCTGAAGGAGGACAAAAATGTTGGGCCAAGTTAAAAAAAAAAGAGAGAGAGAGAGAGAGAGGTATAGTGTTATGTTTTTCTTATTATTATTTCCACCTTCAGATGAGTTTGTGTGGTTTGGAAGAGAGATTTTGAACTGGGGGGTTGGATACAGCCTTCAGCAGACCATTTAGTATGAGAGATCTTGCCTGTTGAATGTAATAATCAGGAAGTCACGTGAATGAACCACAAAAAAGAGACATACCAAATTAAACAAGTTAAAAGCCACATTGGAATAGTCTTTTTACCTTAACTTGGCCCAGAGTTTTGTCCTATTGTAGTCTATATAGATCAGTGGTAGAATAAAACAGTAGTATAGCTCTTCGTTTTTTCCATAGCAGTGCTTCATGACGAGTATGATATTCTAGTGTTAAACTCTTGTTATAGCTCAGTGTTCAAGTATGGCAGAATAAGTTTTGTGCGATACATAAATACTGAGCAGTATGGCTCTTCATCCATTCCACAACACTTCAACATATTCTGGTGTTAATCTCTTGTTACAGCTCAGTGATCAAGTATGGTAGCATAAGCCTGCAGTATGGCTTTTCATCCTTTCTATAGCACTTCTTCATGATGAGTATCATATTCATGTATTAATCTTTTGTTACACCTAGTATTCAAGACACGAGAGATGGCATATTTAGGTCAAGTTGGAGTAAAAAGGGTATAGTGTCCTCCAGCATTGTCTAGACTAATCTGCATGATTACATTTCCATGTGACACACTTACAGCTGATTATATCTTCCAACCTATGTTTCACCCCACATCATATACAGTATGTACCACCCTGGGTGAAAGTTCACTGACATCCCTCATCCAGCACTGTGCCCTGCCTTCAATATTTCTTATTCCACCACAGATGACAGTGTATCCTTCCTTCTCATACCTTAGATGCTGTTCTACATATAACTCTCACTTCAACCTTGACCCAAAATTGTTTTGTTTCGTTTATAAAGGCTCCAGTGTGCTTGCATGCATTGGTCTTGGTCACCTAATGGCTGTCCATGTTGCTTAGTATCTGGCAGCCTCCCTGTTTAGTCACTTACTCCTAAGGTCACACTCGGTGACCTCATCCCAGGTCTTTTTTTGGTCTGCCTCTCAGAACCCTGCCTTCAACATTCACACTCTCATTTCCGCACCCAGTTTTCATCTTCCATCCTCCCAATATACCTAGACCATCTCAGTCTACCCCTCCTCATCACAACACAAATACATGCAAGTCCCATCCATCCTCTCACCTCGTCAGTTGCAATCGTAGCTCCCGAAGCCTCTCATTCAAGGATGTAATACACATCCATCTCATCATTATCATATCTGTATGTTTGAGCCTATGAATCCATGACAGTAATTAAAATGTCAAGATGAACAGAAGAGGTGCAGGGCAGACCTGTGATGCACACCCTTCTCTACAACAACACGCTAAAATAATTGATAGGGAAAAGGAAACGTTGCAGTATAGCCACCTAAGTGTGTAGTACATTGGCCGTGTGATATACATACAGTAGTCTCCCATATCACTCGATCCCTTTATTCTGGTGGTTTATTGTTTCATTTTATGATTATGATTTTTCACTTTACTGGATTTCTTGTTGCAGTTGGAGTTAGTGGGTTTTTTTTCCCAATCTCTGTGCTGCTTTAGACCATGTTTTCATCTGATAGAACTGTACCTCTTCCTCAGTTTGAATACTAAGTTGTCTATCTATCAATCTCTCTCTCTCTATTGCCAGACGCCTTAATCCCGTAAGGTGTGGCCACAGACAAATTGCCTCCATATTGTCCTGTCCCCCGGCATTTCACTGCCCTGCTCCCAGCTCACACCTCCCTCTCTCATATACCTCTCCACTCTATCCCTCCATCTCATTCTCGGCCTCCCCCTCCCTCTCTTAAGTTGTGATTATGTGAAATTCGATGAGCCTCAGTCATATGGCAGTAATGTCTCCTTGGTTACTAGTCAGATCCACCCGCCACATTGACTACATTTGGCCACTGAACTGAAAATGGTTTAAGATTTCTGTGAGAAAAAAACAGACCTTATTTAGCTTGTCAAAGGTAGAGAAATTGTGTGGAGAGAGAGAGAGAGAGAGAGAGAATCTGGCAGTGTAGTAGGATATGTGGTCAAAAGTGGTGAAAATCTCCACCAGGTTAAATCCTCTCATGACTAGGACAACTCCAATATTCTAATCCCAGATAATTTGATTCAGCTGAGTGAGTCGTAGCCTCGTAGGAGAGTTACCATGTCGAATGATTGTACTGTGGTAAACAGAGAATGAGCCATAGGAGCCTGAGAATGTTAAGGTGGATGAAGCGAGTAACCTGTAAGGAAAAATTAAATATAACAACTGACTTGCAGATGCCTGATACGGGTGGACATGTATACTGTGGGTAGTCATCAGTATTACAAGTGATGTGGCCAGTGTCAGACTATAGCTCAAACTTGCCGATACACAGGACTCCCTTTGTGATCATGATGTGCCTGCTGATTGATGTGCTATTTAAAAAGTTTGATTTCATTTTGGACAGACTCTCTCTCTCTCTCTCTCTCTCTTTCATCTGATGTAGCAAGACTAACCAGTATTGCATCTTGAAATAATATGAGTTTTGACCAGGAATGAGTGTCCTTGGTTACTAGTCAGTCACCACTCCAATCCCAGTGACTTTGGCCATCAACAAAGCTGAAAGGGATTATGGATCTTTTTCAGGTGAAAACAAGCCAGCTATAGTCAGGGATGTATTCCAAAATACAGCATTTTATGCCATACAGTTGGTATTGTTGCTTAATCCCAGTCTGTCTGTCTGAGCAGACCTGTCAACCACAGGTAAGTAGCTACTTCTGTTGGGCCATCCTACAGGTACAGTGCATTTCATACACCTTGCAGGGAACTGACACCCCTTGTGATAGACAGCACCTCACCAGGGTCAGATCAAGGACCCTGATTTGGCTCCTGGGTGCACACCACAGCTGCTCCACCCAGGATGCACAGTGCCATCACACATAGACAATTGTCAGTGTCGTAATCAATGGTGTAAATAGGATAAACTCACAAATTAGCATTATATTTATTAGTGAAACTCAAGGGAATTTCTAACATCATGGACCAAATAGCATGGAAGAAGTTCAAAAAAGATGACATTCATCGAGGAGCTACTTTGTCACCAAAGGATAATTTTATAGTTATCACAAGTTTTTCCATACAATTGATACTTTTAGGGGCAAACTAGCAGATTGCCTTTACAATGGCCTTGGAACTTTAAGAAACTTTTTTTTTTTCTGTTATTTACTGTGGACTTGATACTGTTGTTGTTGTTGTTGTTGTTGTTGATGTTGATCAACCCCAGTCTGTCTGTCTGATCAGACCCATTAACCACAGGCAAGCAACTGCCCCAGTGGGGTTGTATTGTGTATTTAATTGATGTCCCCTTGCAGCTGACAGCACCTCAGCACAGCAAGGTGTGGAGGTTTGGTTCCTGGATGAATGCTGCATTTGGGTCTCTACCCAGTCAACAGGGATGCCATAGTAGTCTCCATATTACCCTGTAAATGTGTTATATGGTTACCATCCAGTTTTGTAAATGGTTTCCTGGGTTACAGGAAACCATTAGGCGTGTCACTCAGTGTTGAGGCATATGAAGTGGAAAGAAGTGATAAAAAGTGACAGGAAGGAAAGGGATATGGAGGAAGAGAGGCAGACACACAAAGAGAGAGAATAGAAAGAGGAAGGAAGAAGTAGGCAGCACTACATTGTGAGTGGATGATGGTCGCCGCCACCTATCACCAACTTGATTAAATACTGTCTTGAAGCAGAGTGCCAGAAGAGGTAATTTTCAACTCGGAGGCTTTGTTGGCTCACTCTGTTGACAATAGAATTGCCCTGACCTTGAGAGAGTTAATGTGACAGTATTAACTCAGGCTCCTATGACTCACTTAGCAGGTTAAAAATTATCAGGTGTCAATGTGAACAGAAAACAAGAATTGTACCGGCCGTGAGAGGGATAACAAGAACTTACAGTATTGTATTGTGTACTTGCACTCCTTGTTATGTCAAGGATGTGTTGCAGAATATCAGTTTACCCATACATTTAGTACTGTAATTTGAGGGGCCTGGCTGATCAGCTGTCAAAATAATAGTGAAAAATCGTCAGGGATTTTTTCTTCAGTTTGTGGTGGACTTAATTAAAAAATATATATAACTACTGTACATGTTTCAGCCATGTTTTTGTAATGACAGACTTAATTTTTTTTTGCAACCAGGGACTCAGCAAGTGCTCTTTGGACTTACTGTATTTTTGAATTTATATTATTTTTAGTAATTATCAGACGTATGTAAGATATTCACGGAAGAGATAAGCGCAGCGTGTGAGGCGGTTTGTGGAGTGAGGAGGAGATGCAAGGGTGTGCAAGGGACAGCATGGTGGAATGATGAGGTGAAACGAGCTGTGGAACAAAAGAAGAAGGCATATGGTGAATGGTTGGCGAGTAGAGGTAGGGGAGAAGATGAGAGAGAGAGAAGAGAGAGGTATATGTGAACAGGAGAAGGGAGGTTAAGAGACTGGTGAAGGAGAGTAAGAAGAAAGTGGATGAAGAGTTTGGGAGGAATCTGAGTGTGAAATGGAGGGAGAGTAAGAAATTGTTTTGGAAGGAGGTAAAGAAAGTAAGGCAGTGTGAAAGGGGAAATAGTAGGGGAGTGAAAGATAGGAATAATAGATTGTTGGTGGAGAAGAGAAAGTGAGGAGATGGAAGGAGCACTTTGAGGATTTGTTGAATGTAGAGAGTGAGAGCAGTGTGAGTATAAGTGGTTGGGGAATGGCTGGGAGAAGAAGAGATGAGAGGAGGGAGGAAGAGATCAGTAGGTCGGAAGTAGTGGAAGCGATGAAGAAGATTAAGCTGGGAAAGGCCCATGAATTTATGAGTGTGTGGTGAAATGCTTAGGTATGGGGGTGAGATTGTTGTGGAGTGGATATGGAAGTTGTGTAGATTGGCTTGGGAAGAGGGAAGGGTTCCAGAGGACTGGAAATCAGGTATAATTGTTCCTCTGTATAAAGGAAAAGGGGAGAGAGAAGTATGTGGTAACCATAGGGGTATTTGCCTTCTTAGTGTGACTGGTAAAATATATGGTAGAATACTCATTGATAGGGTTAGGCATATGACAGAGGAGCTAGTTGGAGAAGAACAAGGGGGATTTAGGAAGGGAAAAGGGTGTGTAGACCAGATATTTGTTCTAAGATGTTTAGTGGAGAAGTATCTAGAGAAGGGAAGGAAAGTGTATGCTGCCTTCATGGACTTGGAGAAAGCTTATGACAGAATAGATAGGCAAGGTATGTGGAAGGTATTAAGAATATATGGAGTGGAGGGGAAATTGTTGAGTGCTGTGAAGAGTATGTATGAGGGAGCTAGGGCTACGGTGCGAGTGGATGGTGAGCTGAGTGAGTTCTTTGATCTCAATGTGGGACTGAAACAGGGGTGTGTAATGTCTCCATGGCTGTTTAATATATATATGGATGGGGTTGTAAAGGAGGTACAAGGTAGGGCAGTGGATGTGGGGGTTGCCCTAATGAATGAGGGTGAGATTTGGAAGCTTCCGGTGTTGCTGTTTGCTGATGATACAGTATTGTTTAGTGAAGATGAATGGGAGTTGCAAGGTTTGGTGAATGAATTTGGGACAGTGTGTAGGAGGAGGAAGCTGAAAGTTAATGTAAACAAAAGTAAAGTTATGGTGTTTGAGAGGAATGAAGTCACAGAGTGTGCAGTGAGGTTGGATGGTGAGGATATGGAGAATGTGAGTGCATTCAAGTACTTGGGTAGTGTGATGAGTAAGGATGGAACTTTGGGGGATGAAGTACGTGAAAGGGTACAGCAGGGAAGGAAGGTTGTTGGTACACTGAAAGCAGTGATGAGAAATAGGGAGGTGCGTATGGAAGTTAAGAAGTCACTGCATGATGGTATTGTGATTCCTACCCTGACGTATGGAAGCGAGGCGTGGACCTTGCAAGAGGGAACAAGTCAAGAGTGAGAGCAGTGGAAATGAGTTACTTGAGAGGAGCATGTGGAGTGACGTGGAGGGACAGGTTGACGAATGAAGAAGTGAAGGAACGTTGTGGGGTAGATGTGGATGTGGTTGAAAAGATTAGGAGAAATACACTGAGGTGGTTTGGACATGTGGAGAGAATGGAGAATGAAAGACTGACTAAGAGGGCGTATGTAGGTGAGGTGGAGGGAGGGAGAGGGAGGGGTAGACCGAGGATGAGGTGGAGGGATGGAGTTGAGAGGTATATGAGGGAGGGGGGGGTGAGTTGGGGGGAGGGGAGTCAAATGGTGGGTGACAGAGTGACTTGGAGGCGTTTTGTCTGCGGCCACCCTTTGCGGGATTAGGGCGTCGGGCTATAGATAGATAGATAGATAGATTTTTAGTAAGGACTCAAGGGGCTTGGATGGTAAATGAATGCATGTGTGGCCCATTTCACTGGTCATGCTGTTGGTTAGCCCTCCCTCTTTGGTGTTTTTCTCTTCCTTTGCTTACTGAACCCTGCTGAACCCCTCACTTCAGAGGGAAAGAAGATCAGGATGACGACGACGACGACAGTTTTATTATTACAGTATTTATTATTTATTTATTAGCCCTCCCTCTTTGGTGTTTTTCACTTCCTTTGCTTATTGAACCCTGCCGAACCCCTCACTTCAGTGGGAAAAAAAAGGTTAGGATGATGATGATGATGATGACGACAATTTTATTAATACAGTATTTATTATTCATTTATTTATTTATTTATTTTATTTTTTTTTCAGGTTTTGTGTGATCAATGCAGCACTCGTTTACTTCTATGCCTCAAGCTTTCAAGGGGTGGATGAGGAGGAATTTGGAGGCATGTGGGAGCTCACGAAAGAAGGATTTGTCACGTCATTTGCCGGCTTTCTGGTAAGGAGTGACTTCGTAGTTCATGGGCTATTTGTCTGCCTAGATTATTATTATTATTATTATTATTATCATCATCATTGTTATGTTTTATTATTATTAATATTATTATTATTATTCATCCATCCATCCATCATCCAATCCTACGTTACCCCATGAGGAGTGTAGGAGATTATTATTATTATTATTATTTTATTATTATTATTATTATTATCATCTATCTATTACCATACACCTCGATCCCATGAGGGGTGGCCACAGATGAATCACTTCTACATCATTCTATCCTCTGCCATTTCACTGCCATCCCACCAAGTCTCCCCCCTCTCCCCCCCACCTCATACTTCTCCATTCCATCCCTCCATCTCATCCATGTTCTCCCTTTCCACCTTACTGAGACACTCTTCTAGTCAGTCTCTCATTCTTTACTTGGCCCAGATTTTTGGAGAGGGTGGAGGCTGAGAGACTGACTAGAAGAGTGTGTGAGTTAGTTGGGGGGGGAGGAGATGATGGAGGCTGAGAGACTGACTACAAAAGTGTATGTGAGTGAGGTGGAGGGATAAAGGATGGAGAATGAGAGACTGACTAGAAGAGTGTATGTGATTGAGGCGAGAGGGATGAGGTTGGAGAATGAGAGATTGATGAAGAGTGTATGTGAGTGGGATGGAGAGGGAGATAAAAAATGAGATGAGTGGAAAGGTACTTGAAAGGAGGGTGAGTTGAAGGGATGGCAGACATTGAAAGAGAACAGGGCAACATTGAGGCAATTTGTCTGTGGTCACCCATTATGGGATTAAGGCATTTGGCAGTAGAGAGCAAGAACAAAATGCAAAAATAAGTTATTGGAATGAACTGGCGAAAATCGTTATATAATAGATATGATCCCAGGTGTTATTGCTTTACCCAGGTACACTTGAGCCTGTTCTCGCGTACTTTCTTTTAAATGTTTTTAGGCCCTGCCCCCTCCCTTCCCCCCCCATTTTTCCCCCCTACTTCTTTCTTCCCCCCCTCATCATTCGTGTCTGTCCTCCTCTGGTCCTGCTGCTCCCTTTCCTTCCCGCCACTTTTGTTACTCTAGTTTCACTTCAGGTGACTTGTCACTTAGCATAGATTCACATGAAGTGTAAAGGAGGGTAATGATTATGAGTAGGACAGGAAAAGGAAGGTACAGAAAAAGAAAGATAAAGGTGAGGGAAGTATTAAGCACCTCTGCATCAGGTGAATGGATGATGGTTGTCGCCATGTACCACCATCGTTGTTGTTGATCATCCCCAGTCTGTCTGGTCGAGCAGACCCCTCAACCACCGGCAAGCAAGTGTCCCTGCGGGGCCATCCCATGCAGTGAACTGATTTTTCCAGGTAGTGAACAGCACCTCACAGAGTGTGGAAGTTTCATTCCTGGATGAATATCGCATTTATGTCGTTCCATCCAGTTACTGGGGACACCATGGTAGGCTCCACATCACCCCATTATTTGACAATATGATTACCACCCTGTGTTGTGATTTCCTAGATTACAGGAAAACTTTAGGCTTATTGCCTACTCTCGCCTTAAATGATTTCCGACAATCAGTGGCCAGGGACCTAACTTTGGTTCAGCAGTCCCATGTCAAACCATTCCAGTCAGGTTCCACATTCTGTGGCCAACTGTACTGCTCATTCTGTGCATATGTGATATCCTCTTTATTGACAGTAGTACTATTCTATCTTCAGCATTCTTCACACACTGTTCACCAACAATATATCGTGTTATCCCACCGTCAGCTTAGCTACTCTAAATACATAACTCCTGTCATTGTCATTATTTAGCTCGTTTAATAAGGGTTCCTGAGACATGCCATATCCCAGCACAGCTCAGTTTTTGCTGCAAAGTATTCTTCCCTATCCCAGATTCCATTCCCTAAAACATATTTTATGTAGCCTATATCAGCCTCCTCTTTGCACAACCAAGACACTTGATATAAGCCTGGTGGGCCCTATATCCAGCCACAGATTAGATCCTCTTTTTAGAGCATCATACTGCTCAGCAACACCCACAGTTATGGCACCTTGTTTCATCACCTGTACACATCTGCACAAGCTTTCTTTACTACCAGGTTCTTCAGTTTTCCATGTGCTTCTAAATACTGTACAGCACATGCAATTATCTTCCCTTCACTTTTTATTAGGAACTTTCTACATACAAGTGTATTTAAATCACCTTTTGTAAATGCACTTTTCCACTTCATGATCATCCCATATTGGGGAAAAAAAAAAAAAAAAAAAGAGCTTCATGACAATGTGATTTCAGCATGGGAAATGCATTGAATCTGGTGTTTTTATGCACAGCATGAAACTGTCACCTAGTAATGATAGTAACAGCCTGGCTGCCTACTGTAATGTCAGTAGCCTCAGAGGCTTGACTCCTCCCACCTCCATGTGAGAGTGTGACATCATGGCATACGAAGTGTATTTTGTTACTGTTTAAATCAGTCATTCAGTATGACAGCACTCAGCCATCAGCCTAGCTGAAAGGGTTTAGGGTTCTGTCAAGTGAAACACACTATACCCATCATTACTGGAGATGGTAAGCAATGCACAAGGTTTTATTTATATATTTGGGATGAATGTTCCTGTCATATTTTGTAATCTCTGTTTGTTGTTTCTTCCTGTATGGATACTTTCCAAGTGGGGTCACAAAGGAGTGAAAAAGCACTTTACCCACACATACATTCATCATCTAATCCTGTGTTGCCCCATGAGGAGGACAGAAGCCTGGGGCTAGACAAGTTGGTCCTGGCATTTAAAGTAAGTATGACCAACCTCACTCATCCCTGAGTGGCATTACATGAGCAATAAACCCCACCCATCCCTTGGATATAAACCTACACAGGCTCAGTCTGGCTGAAGTGCCTCAGTTACCCACTAAACCACCAGGTGCCATAGCTTGGTTATGTGGCTACCACCCAGCGCAGTAAATGGTTTCCTGGTGAACGAGAAACCATTTGGCTTGTCACTCAGTGTAGAGTCACCTGCAGACAGAAGGAAGAGAAAAGAAAGAAGGACTGAAGAGGAAGGCAGGAAAGAAATTAGGAAAGGATAGTCACCCTAGAGCAGCACTACATCCAGTGAGTGGATGGTGAGTGCCATCACTTACCCACGTACCACCCACACACCTTAGTTTATTAGGTTGTAATCTGTGCAGTCCTTACATCCCCCCCCCCCCCTCCAGTTGTCAAGTGAGTACAGTAGCATATTGTACATGTTGGCTGATTTTGTTTATTCTGACTTTCTTCCACACTACTCATCAATTTTTTTTATTTCTACAGCAACTGCCATACTCAGGGCTTTATGTGATAATATTTTGTCTGTTTCAGGTGATGTGGATAATCCTATATTCCGGGTTACATTACGACTGACAGAATAAGTACGTTGTTTTGTCGTTTTTCCATCTTGCTAAAAAGTACTTTTTTATGAATCACACCATCTGAAATTCTCTAATCTGTAATTATCCATTCATTCCCCTTGTAATATATGTGGTACTGTATTGGTCATATTTATAATAAATATTATGTTTAACCCCAGTACAGTTTTTTTAATCAGTTAATCATTCCCAAGCCTTGGTGGATCGACTCCTTCAATGTGATGCCTTTATTTTAGCCTTTCAGCTACCAAGTAATTTATTCAGGTTTAAGGAGATCTTGTGTATACTGTTTTTTACTCTACTTCACCCCTATTTTCATCCTTTAGCAGCTTATTTCATATAGCTCGGTGACAGAAAAAGACAAAGCCACAGCTCTACACCCTTTCCATTGCACTTCATTATAACTGAGCATTCTTGATGGACAGATAGCAATTTTAAACCAAGTTAGAGTAAAAACAGTCTGATGTATATTACTTCTTATCCCTTCACTATGAGAGGTCTATCTTTAACTGAATACAGTACATCTGAAGGTAGTAAAAATAAGATAAAGACATTGGGCGTAAGGAGTTTAAACGAATTTCAGAGATGTATATGAATCATCATTGTCACCCATCATCATTCATTTATAAAGGATCAAACACACACAGAGTAGTGGGAATATGGTATGAAAATGTCGGGGTACGGTTGGGGACAAAAGTTTACTTAATATTTCACCTCTTGTCCTTCCTTTCCTCTGCTGGCTAAGCAGAGGGAGATGGACATACCCCAAATATAATAATAATAATAGCAGACAGTTCAATACTAAGCCAACTTTTGTCCTTCATTCACAGGAAGTACAGGTTATATCAAAGACTGATAAAGAATGTACATGATATATATTTCACTTTTATCAGATTGAAAACAAACAGTAAAGCTTTTTTTTTTTTTCCATTACAGTATAAAGCCACTAATATTCTGATGGAATACTAGTCATTTTATTCATAAAATGACCCTAGAGCTGTATATATCTAAAAATGCATCAAATATCACATGCTTATATAATACAGAACATAAATTTAAAACCTCTAGGGCTATTTTTTTTATAATATTGTATTATACATCATGATTGAAGGTCAGTAGAAAATTATGTGTAAGATAGTAGTTCATTGGCAAATTGCAATATTATGAAGCTCTGCATTGCAACATTCACCATGTATATATATATATATATTTTTTTTATATTTATAATAGTCTGCAGTGATGGAGGACATTGGCATTATTTAAAGACAATTGTTCTGTGATTGTGAGCCCTGAAACAAAGCCCAATGCCAGGTCTGGTAGTTCCTTTTGATTTGGCCAATAATCATACTAACTAGTGATCACAACTACTATATTATAATGCAAGTACAACAAACCTGAGACAAAATATAAATGGACAATTTTTTTTTTCTTTAAAATTAGTCCTAAATAATACCATCCCTGGCATAAGACCACACTTGGCCTAAAACCAGAATCAAGAGTCTCTAAATATGCATGAAAGAGAGGCAGTGGCAAAAATGTGGATCCATGAAGGCAGTGGGTAAACAATGACATTCATTCTTGCCAAGGAAGCTTCATCTTTTACACGTTATGCACCCTGTCCCCTAGCATCCTGAGGGCAACAACAGTGGCTCATTCATCAACTGACTCAGCAGTACACAAAATACAGAATAAGGTTATGTACAAAAGTGCCTCTTTGAGGACGAACCTCCAGTCTTTCGTTCTCTGAAGTAACTAATGTAATGAAAGCAGAGCACTAATGAAGTTGACAGCACACATCACATCAAACTGCAGGCAATACACGAACAAAACACTGAAATCCATATATAAATGAATGTTGGGCCTTCCCAGTAGACTCTCATTATATATAAGGTAATAAAGAAAGTGGAATCTTTGCTTCACTAGAACTCATCGCACTGTACCTGGAATTATTATTATAGAGGAAGTGTTTACGATGTGCATGATATGCAAGGATTCATACTAAAAAAAAAAAAAAAAAGATATATATAAAGAAGAGAAAAAGAAATGAAAAGCATCTCCATTCTCCAAGCCTCATGGGTCCCTCAATAAGCAACTTGTGCGCAAGTCATCTTACACAGGTAACAAACTACTTCCTACTTGAAGGTACAAAATATCCTTGGTAATGTAGGCAAATGATCCAAGATATCAATCACATCAAGAGTTCTCATACAAATCTTTACATTGGCTATTCATTCCATATATATATTACAAATGTTATGACAGTGAAGTGGGGATGGATATTGGAATATGTCTCTCAAGCAGACAGATAATTTATCAGGCTCTTAGGAACAATAATTTTGTGCAAAAAAATAGACTAGCATAACTTTGGAGAACTGGGTATATTAACTGGTATACGGTTTCTGAATTATGAGAGACTAAGTGATAAAAAAATATGTTTACAGCCGTTATGCCAACATTTCATCCTAATAAGATTACATTAATATTCAAAATGCACTGTTGTACTACCAACCACACACTAGAAACATCTGAATAACATGACTGTGCTTAGAAACAAATCAAGTTAGCACAAATTTACTGGATCTTCCTGTTGAGGAAAAAACAACATTTTCTGGGCTGTTTAAACTATGTGTGCTAAACAACAACAAAAAGATTTCTTTATGTGGCACCAGCGTTTTTATCGTATAATTTTGTGTTCCTGTCAACAAGATATGCTTGTGCACTTGTTGATTGACAATTAATCCTTTCCAGATACACATCCATGCCTTTTATACACAAAAAATTATGCTTTACTCCCTTCTATGTTAGTGTGTACCGATAATACCCCACAAGATGGTGCAAACGCCTATGTCTCATGAAAAGAAAGGACTGTACTTTCATCAGTTCTGAAGGATTCCCAGCACCTCTTCCTTACCAGGATTTATGTATCTGATATGTTAACTCTCTCTGGGTTTAAGGGTGTGGCGATTTCAAGGCGCCCAACGATTTGCAACACAGAGCATGTTTTGAACTGTCCCCATCCCCTCGATCCTCCCTACATAGTCTTACCAACCCTCCCACAAGCAAACTTACTATGCTGCACTACCAGATGCAAGAGTGTGATGAGTATGAATGCACTTAGTATTTATTTTTAATTTTATGAAATGAGTAACACATACAAAAACCCAGGAGGGAGAAACAGTTCTAACATGAAAAACTGCACATGAAAACCCTGAGAAGGTTAACATATTGACATTATTTATGCAAGCTTCGGTATGTCAGTATATAAATGATCTAAATAACATACAAGACAATAATAAGCTGTACTATGCAAAATGAATTATTATGGATGAGGTCCTAGGAAGCCTCCCAAGCAGACACAAGCACAGGCCACCGTGGCACCCAGCATACCTTGTCGACAGGAGGAAAACCGATAAACACCTGAGAGGATGAACGCATTACATCCAAACATGCCGACTCTACCATATACAGTGACAAGAAAAAAACACAGCACACGCAGTCCTCAATACATGTCAGGGATGTGTTCTGAAAGGTCACATTTGTTTCCACACACGCAGTACTGTAATCTGCGGAAAACCAACTAATTAGCTTTCTTAGTAGCAGTGGAACTTAAACAGGCAATCTATGAATTATTGTAGACTTGATAACGAAAGAGAGAGAGAGAGAGAGAGAGAGAGAGCTATGACAACCTACTGTATAGCTTTTAAGTACTAAACTCTTCTAACTTTTCTATTCTAATGCTGGGAAAGTCCTCAATAATTAAGGGAAAAAATTGCCTACTAAAGTTTCATTATTACACATGATGCTAATTTGCCAGCTTACAATATTTAAAAGTCATAACTGTAAAAAAGTAGTGACATTTACGAACATGTCCCTTGCTTGTAGTGAGGACTCCACGTGCCACTAAACGGAAAACCCCTCTAAGTTAACTATAGCAGTCACACTTCTTCACGGCACCATTATCTTATATGGTGAAACACAGCCCAATATGCCATTACTGTACAGCGTTCATATATCTTAAATCCCGTTAATTCATCTACGCTATTATCTGACATCCTTTTCTTTATCTTACAGTAACAGCCATTATATCTACGCTGTTACCTGACATCCTTTTATCTTACAGTAACAGCCAATATATATCCTGTTACTTGATCGTTTTATCTGTCAAACAGTAACAGCCATTCCCCACTATCAGATTACTTGATCCATCTATCTCTCTAACAGTAACAGCCATTATCGCATACTGTTGTTTGATCCTTTTCTCTCTCATACAGTAACAGCCATTAACTAATATCCTCTTCTCTGATCCTGTTGTGTGTCATACAGTAACAATCACATATCAATCCCTTTGAAGGTAAAATGCTATGAGGCAAGGCTATCTCTGTCTATAGTTCTTTCACCTTAACTTGGCCAAGAATTACATCCTCTTGTAGCTTATTTAATGCTGTGGCTCTACATCATTCCCATAGCACTTTTTCATGACTAGCAGCATATTCTAGTGCTAATCTATTACAACTGAGCATTCAAGATGAAGGGATGGCAATTTTAGGCCAAGTTAGGGTAAAAGGGGAATAGCACATTAAAAGGGTAGATGACCAGCCTACTTCCCTCACTAGAATTCCATGATCAGTATAACCTCCAGTCACCTCTTGGAGATAAACCCCCATCACTCCAACTGGGCTGTTCTGACCACTACACCAACAATCTTTTACTGCCCCATCAGGTATGTAGGAGCCAAGAGGTAAGCTACATAATCCAAGTATTAAAGGAGAGATATTATGTGAGCAATAAACCCCAACCACCACTTGGATGTAAACCCCTGACTGAACCCACTTGATCACCACTACTTGAATGTGTATCACCAGGTAAGGATATTCTAATTCTGTGGGAGAAATAACCTTTGTTTTTACTACTAACTTCCAAAATGACATTTAAATTTGATTCTGGCTACCTCTAGACAATTTTATTCAGCTTCTGGTGGGTCTCTCATAGTGACAGTAGTAGTTGCAGCCCCAGGTTCATCTGAAATGCGAACAAAGTGGACTACAAGTTGAAGGTGACATCCTGTAGTCCACCTTCTTCCCTGTGGCAGGTGGGGGTGGGGGTGGGTGGAGGGGAGTTGAGGGGTGTTTGTATAATGCAGACTGGAAATGAAGCCACCCAGTTACATTAGTGGCACCATGTAAAAGCGTCCCTCTCCAGCACCTCTCTCCTAATGAAGGGGTCAACTAAGGCTGTATCTGACCTTTCCAGTTTAAAAAGGCACCCACTCAAGCTACTAACAATTCTATGGCAGCAGCAGGAAATTATTAAGTCCATGGGGTGTGTTGTGAGTGCGTGTCCTGTGGTGTAAGGGACAAAATCCATGAAAGTGAAGGGCATGTATAAAACTGAGCAAACAGGAATGAAGTACAATAAGGCCCACATTCTGGTGAGTTACGAAAGCTACTTAACAACTCTTCCTTTTGCTTCTAGACAAGGCTGGTTAATATTTAGAATGTCATGTATGTAAAGTGAGAAGAATTTACATACCACAGGAAAGGACAGTAAGGTGCAGTAAGCAAAATTAAGTACTTAGGAAGAGGTGTTAGGAAGCTTCCATAACTAATGAGAATACAGATCTAAGACTTCACTACTGGCTGCCAGTTTTTAAGCTTATCACAAGATCTATCCATAGCTATGTAACAGGGACGAGTGAATGCGAGTGAGTTAAGTTGCTTCTCTAATGTCATCCCACTGAAGCAAATAACAACTTGCATCTAAACCTCTCCAATCTGATGATGTTTACTTCACTCTCGCTACATCCTGATGATTTTCGACGGGTTTTTCAAATTGGAAGGGTAAAATATAGCCTATTTACCTATTTACCATCAGAGGGTCCTGCCAACCTGAATAAAATAATCTAGCAGCAGTAACAGATAAATGAGAAATACATCACTGGTTTCACAGGGTTATGCTTTTCACCACCATGGACACACTGCACTCTGGTATTTTATTCATGCTAAATCCACACTATTTTAATTGGTGTGGAATAATTTAAGGAAGCTGAAAGTTGTTCTACAGACTCAAACCCTTTGACAACTAAAATTTCCTTCACCTAAACAAAATACTGTAAATCATCCACAGAAAGAAAATGGTTAATCCTTTAAATCTGGGTGACATTCATTTTAGTTAGTTTTACTTCTGTTGGGTAATTTTTTTCAACATAGCCACTGGAAGGATTTATTGAAGGCTTAAGCTAACCTCTCCAGCTCAAAGCCTGCCTTAAGTTGAATATTATAAAGGAAATGGCAAGAGTGAAAATTAAAACATCCCTGGGCTCAACAGGGTAAAGCAGAGAGAGGTCTGTTACTGTATGCTTTACAAATATAGACAACAGATCACAACAACCCCACAATGATTGAATAACCCTGCTTTGGTGATAGTCAATCCCATTTCACCCCATCTATGGTGTCAAGACCCAAGACAGTCCAGTACAGTATATATAAGAGTAGATGACCAGCTTACTTCCTCTGATGGCATTACATAATTGAAAAACTTTGGGAACTGAACCTATGCATGGCTGTTAATTTGGCTGGGGCATTCTAACCACCAAACCAAGTATGTTACTGTTAACAATTAAATACCAGTACTCTTGTCCACACATTATAACATGAAGAGATAAAGGACTGGGTTTCACAGTTCTAGGATTAACTGTAACAAAGTGGGCACGTAACTCCCTTCAATCCAAAGACATATTTTTTAGTTCATTCCTGTTAGTCCAGATGCTTTAACTCAACTCAAGAGACCTTTCTTACTGAAGGGGTAAATGAAGGCTCTATTTAACCCCTTCTGTCCCTATAGTGTATTATTCCACTTTGTTCTTGGTAGTTATTGATGGTTTTATTAAGCTTGGGTAAGACTTAGAACTGGGAGGCTTGGTGTAGTCTCCATTACCTCTCGCTAAAGGGGTGCTCTCCTAAACTGCATAAAATCATCCAGACGTACCAAGAGTGAAAATACACAGCCAAACTGAAGGGGCTCACCTCTCCAGTGTACAAAAATCCTCCTAAGCTGAATAAATTTGTCCGGAGATAGAGAAGAATACAGGCAGTCCTCATTATTAAGTCAAGAATGTTTTAAAATATCAACGTATTCTAGAACTGGTTGTGTAAATTGGGAGAAACTGGCATATCAACTTACTGGTGGGAACTAACCCATCAGCTGTAATGTGGTTTTCATCTCTGGTTACCTGCAGTGTGCCTTTAAGAATCTTATCCGATTTTTCAGTTTCCATGTGATCTGTGTATTTATGCAGAGTGGCCTTATATGGGGTGATCTAAACTGTCTCTCTCATGGTGGTGTGTGTGGTTGTTTTCCGCATGCATGGGCACTATTCACCAAAACATCCTCCAGAGTCTTCAACTTATAACTACAGTCAACAGGGTCATATTGAATCTTCCAGTTTCTTTCATTTGCAAGTACAAACTGATTAGGTTCTGTAGATTTTTAAAAAGCTGTATAGTATGTATTTCAATGGACATTCTTTAAGTGAAAAAGGTCGCTATTCCCAAAATCTCCTACACCACACATCCCATCTGACAGGGTAACAGGCAATTTCTCAGCAATTTACTATGGACATGACATCAGAAACAAACATCAGAAAGGCGATTTATACTAAGGACTTCTGTAAAATTAACAGCATAACATGTCCCGGGATTGAAGGGGCAGAGGTGTGACTGCTACAGCTGGGTTTACCGCGGGGTGACAAAAGCGCTAACAGTGTAACTTTATAAGAGGCAACAGGGCCGACGACTGCCTGGCCTTTTGGTGGGTTTGTCGGGGGACTTGCGGTTGATCTGTCGCACCAGGTCGTAGAAGATCTCGTTGACGTTGATCTTAGCTTTGGCGGAGGACTCGAGGAAGGCGCAGGAGAAGGACTTGGCCAGGTTGAGCCCCTGGTCCTTGCCAACCACACGCTCATCCTCCAGGTCACACTTGTTCCCCACTAGGATCATTGGAACGTCATCTGTGTCCTGAAATACAAGGCATTGTTAACTCCTTGAATCCGGGTCAGGTATCATTTATTCTGGCATCAGCTCTGATGCCTTGCTCCCTCCAGGGAACTCACAAATAGGGGATGGTCATAACAGAAATGCCTCCAGGCTTCCTTATTCTCACACACACTCACTTTCTCAAACGCTCATTTATAAAGGCTCCCAGCGTGCTTGCATGCATCGGCTTTCGTCACCTAATGGCGGCTCTCCATGCTGCTCAATCTCTGGTAACCTCCCTATTCAGTCCCTTATCCCTGGGGTCAAACTCTATGATCTCATCCCAGAGCTTTTTCGGTCTGCCGCTAACAACACTACCCAACATCCACACTTCTCACTTTTCGCGCCTACTCTTTCACCGATATATATACAAGATTGTATCTAGCCCTAAGTTTAATGAAACTGTCAGGACTTGTTGATCGCTAAGATCACAGGGACACTGCCTGAATCCTAAAATACGACACAACATTCATCATCATTCTGAGACACTCCAAACAAGGGAGGGCCATAACACAACGACTTCCAGCATATTTATCCTTACATATCTCTCTCAATCTCTCAAACACTCCTCCTTTTCCTTCTATCACCTATATACACTCTCTCAAACACTCCTTTTCCTTCTCTCACCAATCTACACTCTCTCAAACACTCCTTTTCCTTTTCTCATCAATATACAATGGTATATTGCCTCCCTAAATTCATGTGACTTTTTATTCGTGCTTCCCCCAGACACTTCCATTCAGATTTGGAAGGGTATTTAACATGGAATGGTTTTTTAATATATAACCCCCCAATGAAAGAACATCTCCTAAGCTGAATGAAACCAGGGGATGGTGATAAAAAATAAATTATTGTTGTGAATGGGTTAAAGTAGTAGAGGGACTGGGCAAGGCAGGGTGGGGTGGGGTGGGGTGGGGTGGGGTGGGGTGGGGTAGGGTAGGGTAGGGTAGGGTAGGGTAAGGGTAGGGTAGGGTAAGGGTAGGGTAGGGTAAGGGTAAGGGTAGGGTAGGGTAAGGGTAGGGTAGGGTAGGGTAGGGTTGGGTAGGGTACGGTAGGACAGGGAAAGCTCTGTGGTTCCAAGATCAGGTCCCTTATTATAGCATCATATCAATCTCTTAGAACACTCTCGACAGCTTCGTGGCACAAACAATGGAGTTATACTACTGCTTTCTTTGACTGAGTGGCAGACTGAGACGGTTACATAATCACCACATGTGTTTATCCCGGTCAACACCAGCTTAACCTACTCTGTTTTTTGTAACTACCATCAGTGACTCATTAATGGGGGGCAAAATATAACAATTAATAATGAACCTACTCTGTATTATAGCTATCAACGGTGACTTATTAATCGGGAGGAAATTCACCAAATAATAAAGAACTTTCTGCTGGATAACTGTATCACATAGTTTCTAAAGGCTCCAGCATGTGTCAGCCCTGGTCACCTAATGGTGGTTCTCCAAGCTCCTCAATCTCTGGCAGGTTCCCTATTCAGTCTCTTATCCCTGAACTCACACTCAATGACCTCAGCACAGGTCTTCCTCAGTCCGCTTCCCACAACCCTACCCACAACATTCACAGTTCCCAACTGTCATCCTCCATCTTCTGGGTAAATATACAGAAAGGGTCTAAATTATTCAGTACAGAAAGTGTAAATGTATAAAAATCATATGGTCAATGAATGGGTCAAACATACATTCACTTGGTCAAGTTGTATAATCCTGGTTCCCTCTATATCTCAGGCAAACAATCAACATTTTTCTTGAACCATTAAATAAGCTCACACAGTCATCATCACCACCCTCCATATCACCCTGTCCTCTAACATTTGAATGCCTCCCCCAACTCACTCCATTCCTCCACCTCATCCTTGCTTTCTCCCTCCTCCAACTCACTCCATTCCTCCACCTCATCCTTGGTTTCCCCCTCCACCTAACGCACATAGAAATTAAACTGAACCTTGTCATCCTTGAGGGGTAAAGTGACGCCCGACTACACTTACCTTTACTCTGAGGATCTGCTCACGAAGGTCTTGTAGGTCGTTAAAGGTGCTCTGAGCTGTGATACTGTACACCAACACAAACCCTTGACCGTTCTTCATGTACAAGTCCCTCATGGCCGTGAATTGTTCCTGGAAAACACACAAACACAAAGCTAATACTAACACCCTTAATAGTGTAGTCAGGCATTTAAGCTGGCCAACAATTCCACTGTGTCTTAGGGCATGTCCATCATTTCTCCCCTAACACATCATTATTAGAGCATCACCTATGGCCAGACAAACATAACAAATCTCTATCAACTTAGGAATGCTCTCTCCCTCCCCCCTCACTCTCTCACACAGCACTCTTCCCATACAATGTCAGCAAACACTGGGTGGCAATCATATAACCAAATAATGGGGTGATGTAGGGCTTAAGATGGTGCCCCTGTCAACTGGGTGGAGTGACACAAGTGCAGCATCCCCCCGTGACCTAAACTTCCACACGTCTTGCCACTGTCAAGGCACTGTCCACCACAAGGGAACATTGGATCACTGCAAGGGAGAGCCCGGCAAGGTCAGATGCTGGGTCTCCTTGGCCAGACTGATCAGGGTTATCCACCTCAAATTTTACACACAAACACACACACACACACACACACACACACTCTCTCTCTCTCTCTCTCTCTCTCTCTCCCCCCCCCATTCCCTTACCGTGCCAGCAGTATCCAATATCTCCAACATACACTGCTGTCCATCCACCTCCACCTGCTTGCGATAAGAGTCTTCAATGGTGGGGTCATACTTCTCCACAAAGATACCCTGCACAAACTGCACCGTTAAGGCCGATTTTCCCACACCTCCTGACCCCAGCACCACAATTTTATATTCACGCATCCTCGACACTGGAAAAGGAATCAGAAAGGTCATCATCACTACTGACAATGGAAAAGTAATTGTAACAGTCATCGTTATCATTATCACCACCACAACCATCTATTTATCTATCTATTGCCAGATGCCTTAATCCCGTAAGGGGTGGCCACAAACAAATAGCCTCCATGTTGCCCTGTCCCCCGCCATTTCACTGCCCTGCTCCCAGCTCACAACTCCCTCTCCCATATACCTCTCCACCACCATCCTGACCTTTATCCCCACCTGAAGATGCTGCTGGGTAGGAGTCAGAAGCAAGGGCAATAATTAATATGAGGAAACAAATAAAGGAAGATCAAAAGTGAGCCCAGTATATACTAACAAGAAAAAGAACAACAACAACAACAACAATAATAATAATAATAATAATACCGGTAACAATAATAATCTGTGGTAGGTGGAGGCGCTCACCATCCACTCACTCAATATAGTGCTGCTTTGGGTGTCTGCCCTTTCCTCCCTTCCATCCTTCCTCTTCTGTCGTTCTTTCTTTCATTCTTTCTTCTTCCTTCTGCCTACAGGTGACTTTACACTCCCTCTTCTGTCTTTCTTTCCTTCATTCTTTCCTCTTCCTTCTGCCTATGGGTGACTCTATACTGCGTGACAAGGCAAATGGTTTCCTGTACACCAGGAAACCATATACTACAATGGGTGGTAACCATAGGACCAAATTATGGTGCCTGGTGGTTTAGTGAGTAATTAAGGCACTCCGATCAGACTGAGCCTGTGTAGGTTTATATCGAACGGGTGGTTGGGGTTTATTCATCACGTAATGCCACTCAGGGATGAGGTAGGCTGGTCACTCTCACCTTAAATGTCAGGACCAACTTGCCTAGCCTCGGGCTCCTATGCTCCTCATGGGGCAGCATAGGATTGAATGATGGATGGATGGATGGATGGATGGTAATTATAACAATACCCTCAATAC
This sequence comes from Coenobita brevimanus, assembly GCF_032717465.1. Taxonomy (NCBI): domain Eukaryota; kingdom Metazoa; phylum Arthropoda; class Malacostraca; order Decapoda; family Coenobitidae; genus Coenobita; species Coenobita brevimanus. Next base: position 2,104,384 of record NC_136983.1, on the reverse strand, counting down.
ATGCTTCATAACTAAAAATATAAACATTATTAGGGAGGGAGCTCTGCCATTTTTGCATATAATTCCAGATAAATAAAAAGGTCATCATGGTGAAGGGTTTAATATTCACATCCCTAACACCAGGAAAATTAACAAATTACCAGTATTATTATCTGGCCATTCTTTCCCACTAAAAATTAATGGCTTTGTAGAAATAGGAAAGGGAAGCATAAAAACCGACTAAATAAATAAACAGGTAATATAATAATTACCTAGAATAATAAGTACACCACCAACAAAATTTCTCTTCTAGCTATTTATTCCTTTACTTTGAAGTTATATAACCCACTTTTCTATGAAGGGTTTCAGTTGCCCAATAAATCTGTATACTTGTACAGTACTAACAAAGAATATGTCAATAAAAGATACTAATATTCACTCAAGTGAATAACAATCTGGCATTTGGTGGAACAAAACAGAAGAGTTGTCCTAACATTGAGTGGCAATATTTCTGTAATTAAATGAATGCCTCAACCCAATAACATCAGGTTTCCCTTCTTGCTGTTCACACACGATTTTATTCACTGAATAAGATTTTTTTGAACAGGAGGTTAGATACAGTATATACAGTCCCAGAGAAACTCCCTGCATGAACAAGGTCTTCTCCAAGTTAAAGTATCTGGAGGTGACAGAAGGTAAACTGATGTCAACACAATGAAGTGGCTAAATAAATATAAAAGGCTAGGATGGAGGGTGAAAGACTGACGAAGAGAGTGTATGTGAGTGAGGTGGAGGGGGAAAAAGGGAGGGGGAGGCCGAGGATGAGATGGAGAGATGGGGTGGAGAGGTATATGAGAGAGGGGGGTGTGAGTTGGGAGCAGGGGAGTGAAATGGCGGGGGACAGGGCGACTTGGAGGCGATTTGTTTGTGGCCACCCCAAACGGGATTGAGGCGTCTGGCAATAGATAGATAGATAGATAAAGAAGACTACCACTGACCCTGTAGATTCTGCCATAGGAGTAAAATGTGGCTATACATCTGGTACACACAATCATCACCCTTATGCAGGGAAAATTCAGGCCCAAGTAGTCGGTGATCTTTCTTCCGAGTGACTACATAGAATCAAAGTCCCAATCTTATTACACATTTCAAATTTCTTTTTTCCCACCACCCTCCAGAAACTATTTAAAAGTAATTACCGGTAGCTGGTTTGGCACTTGGTTTAGCTTCCATTCCATTAAAAACATCCGCTGTACCATTGCCAACTCCAGTTAAAGAGGAAACATGGCATCATATTTATGTGAACTGCAATAAGCTCAGCATGTAACCCAAGCAAACAAAGTGAGTGTCCAATGGGGTGAGGCACAGACTTATGAAACAGCCTAACCCCGCCACCACTATGTGTCCTTAATCCTCAACACTTGCCTCTTCTCAGGCCCATCAACTCCTCACTCCCCCACACACTGTTACTGGCTGAACACATTCAATTCACTGACAGAAATCTTTTAGTTTACTCCCAATTTTATTTACTACACGGAAGTAACTGCCCACTCTTGCCTTAAATGATACCCGATGGGACTTCCCCCCCCCCCCCAACTCTGGGCATAGGCTTCACAGCCAGCTTCCAAGGCCCAGTAGTCCTCCTACATACCATACACCTCTACATATCTAGAAATGACTGGATGACAGTCAGGGGGAATTCCTTGCTGTGAAGGGGTTAACACTCCTGTAATCCAAAAGGTCAGTGGTAGCATAAAACCACACACGCACACAGTCACTGTACGGAGAGGGTTAATCTTGGTTGTCTGGCTCTTCATAGGCTCACCAACTCTCAACTCCCTCAGCCACAAGAACAGGTTAACGTGTTTAATATAATGAGGTGTTTCATTTTCTTCTACCCCAAGATTATTTTATGAACTTTGGGGAGCTTTCTTGTTATGGAGGGGTTGGTTAAGGATAAGTCGGACTCCTTCACTTAAAAAAGCCTCCCCAAAACTGAATAAAATTGTCTGATGCTAGCAGATATAAAACAAGAGAGTACAGTAATCTTCATAAGTAAGGATGCATATAGTACAGAGTCATATTGTCACCAGTACTGTCCACCGCTAGCTGAATGTACAACCACAGTAAACTCTAAATTATCCATCGTTAAAGTATCCGACCCAATGCAATGGCCGGCACTGGTGACTCGGCTCCATTAAAGAAATATCCGTCAAAATTATGCAATATCCGTTGTTGAAACAGCACGTAACCAGCAGGTTCTATGCAATATCCGGCACTAAGGTGTATCGGCCAGCTCATAAACAATATCCAACCGCAGCTGTGTTACTGTACTGTATAATTATTGTACTGTATTTTATGCTTAATTTTCATATTTTACTCAAGGAAGTGTTTTCAGGATAGAAGTTCGGGACGGAGAGCAGTGCAATATCAGGCTCAATGCAGAATATTGAGCCAATGGGGGGTATTATGCAATATCCGGCATTTTGCTTTAACCAGCATAGGGCTTGACTGAATTACGCCGGATAATTGAGGGTTTACTGTTTTCGCTCACATTCTGGTCCACATCGCCCATGCATCAGGCAGTAAATGAAAAAGTCCAATCTTCCAACAGCAGTGACCACTACAACAGAGAACACAGCCAAGTATATCCTTATCCATGAACACGGCTGTACGTCATTCAACTGAAAGTGTTAGGATTAAGGCAGTACGGTAATCTATTATCTGGGGGGGGGGGGATGCATGTATGGCCAATGGCTTAAAAAAAATAAATAAATAAATAAAAAAAAATCGTAAAATGTAAAACTATCATTCATTCATTGCCAGACGCCATGTATCCCAAACGGGGTGGCCAAGGCTTAGAGTTAATTGTTTTACAGGGAGGGGCATTAATCCTCCACCAACCCCACTTGACACGTAGGGAGAACGTTATGCCAACAGCATCTGGTGTTCCCAGGTGGTCACCCATCCAAGTACTAACCAGACCCAACGTTGTAAAACTATCAAATGGATGTAAAGGATGAAGAATCCTAGAAATCTGTGAAATAACAAATGGAAAACTACAGAAAGGAAGCTGACTCCTGAAATTTAATTACCAGTAATAAAGTACAGTATATGGATAATATTTAGCAGTAGTCACAACTAGAATTCAAGTACAGGCCACCCTTGTTATAATGATGAGATGCGTTTGGGAAAACCCATCGTTGAGCTGTGGTATCATTAAAAGGGGGCGTCATAACAGAAAGTATGGGGATACGTTTGGAAGCCTTGGAATTACCTCCCCCAACCAAGGCTAAAACCCACCCACATGAGTCCAAAAACAAGTTTGTAGCTCACCTAAACCCTCAAATAGCTTTAAAACATGCAAAATTAAGCCAAATTGCAGCCTATAACTCACCTAACCCCAACAATAAAATGTGAGAATCATTAAAAATGCCTGGAAAAAAAAATAAAATTCAAACTTAGTAAACTGTAGCTACCCAAAAATGAGTTTTCATCCCACCTGTGACTAAAACACATTAATCTAAGTCTCAACAGTTTATAAATCAACCTAAACACAAAATTTGAGTCTATAATAAGAATCGTTCAAAAAAGCCCATTGGATAACTGGGAACTGGCCATCAATAGGCGGGGAAGGGTGTTAATTTTTTTACATCGCTACAGTGGGGTATCGCATAGTGGGGTGTGACTGCACTGTATTTTGTAGTGTTTTCTGTCTTGCATCATTTAGTAATTTTTTTTTTTTTCTGTGCCTTTCCTGTTGCAAATGATGCCTGGAGTTGTGTCCTTTTACCTCAGCATGGCCTGAATTTTCATCCAACTGCAGCTTATTTCACAGCTCAGTGGCAGAAAAAGATGATACTACAACTCTCCATCCTTTCCACAGCACTTCTTCATGACCAGCATCATACTCTAGTGTTAAATCTCCTGTTACAGCTCAGCAAAACAGGTGGAGAGAGAGAAATTTGGGCCAGGTTAGGGTAAAAGAAGATGCAATGATACCCTCGGTATGAACACCCCCAAGGGAGGAAAAAGAAATAATAATAATAATACAGTAATCCCTGTACTTTCCGGACATTATGGGCCTGGACCTTCGGAACCCAAAAATGACCAAGGAAAAAAAAAAAAAAAAAACGAATTTTTTCCCACCAATAATGTGAAATTGCCATGCAGCGTCAAACAGCTGTTTACACCATGGCCCCTTCACCCCTTCCTTCCTCCCCCTTCACAAACCACGGTTGCCAATTTGGTACTGAAAAGTTCGTTTGGTAGTGAATCAGCATGATCCATTACCAAACAGATTTTTCACATGTATGAAGATATAGAGAATGGGGACGGTAGACTGTCTGCTTTCTTTGATTAATCTGCTAGCATACACAGTACAAAAATAAACAAGCTGCTGATTATAAGGAGAGTGATAATTTCCATCTGTACAGTACATATTAGTGAAGAATAAATGCTTCCTTTAAGAATTTGGTCATGAAAAGTTAAATTTGGTAATGAAAAATGAGGAGTTTGGTAATGTGGCCGAGTTCAGATCTGGCAACCCTGTCCCCAGTTACTGCCTAACCTTCGTTCAGGGAAGACGTCCATCATAATGGATGCCGCACGTGCTCGTTTTTTATTAATAAACAGTGAATATACAGCAATACCTCGCCACTATACCACATAGGAATTTACAGTGTTGTGCAGTGTTAAGAAATTAGAATTTAGAGTGCAAAGGATTAAGTGTGGAGTGCAAAGTGGCGGTTGAAACTCGCGTGGTTCAATTAAGAAGAATGTGCAGTGTTAAACAATTATAACTCACAGAGCAAAGAATTAAGTGCAGCACAACACTGGATTACTGTATGTGCTTCAAGAGCATTTTCACCACTGCCAAAGCCTTAGAGAAGACGGCCACAGACGTGCTGTAATTACCCTGGATGAGGTACAGTAGCTTCTAATTCCTCATTCTTTGGTTCCTTTACATTTATTTCATGGTTTATGTCCATTACTGGTGTGAATAGGGTCTTAAATGGGTTTAAAATAGGTGCTTTGCATGTCCGGTAGGGAGTTATTTAGATGGCTTTCAAAGTTAGGCTGGGTTAGGGTCATAAGTACCAGTCCAGCAGTCAGAGGCCCAGTTTCCGGACATGCCTTTGGCTCTATTACATCGGATAGTGGAGTGATCACTGTAATAATAATAATAATAATAATAATAATAATGATAATATGCAATAAAGATGTCACAGAAGAAAAGCGTCAGAAAATTATGATAGTGCCGCATGCTTACTGAAAATCGCAACGTGGAATCCAGGCCCTAAATTTTTTATGGCCATTAACCTACGGTGTCCCGTCGACGTGAATTAACGTCCACACGTTTTGTCACTGCCAATCCCGTTGACGTTCATTAACGCGAATCAATTGCAAGATCCCTAATTTGCACAATTTTCAATTTTCGCTAGTGATTTTTGGTATGTATACACGGGACACCTTCCTCTACAAGATGCCAGGCAGGGACAATGCCTTACCAAGCATGACCTCCCCCCCCCCCTGCACACCATTGTCTCAGCAATTTACCTGTTACCAGTGACCTGGCCAGTAAAGCCATGTCATGCCATGGTACGAAATTCAGGGCTAGAGTGATTCCCCAATCGATGACAATGTGGAGGACAAACTTTACATAGCATTAGAGGAAGAAACAGTCAGAAATGATGATCAGGTAATGTCGCCAAAAAAAGTCAGGTATGTTGATGTGTTTCATGAGTGAAACAATGCTTATATTCCCTATATTACTGTGTGAAAACCAATATTCTCTCATACTACATATAAATTCATACCAAATAAATAAATAAATACCGTTTATGAGTGGTGTGGAATGGTAACACTCCCATAGAACTCGGTTTCTTTGGAGCCAGCCTGATAGAAAACACAGTAAGGTGAGGAGGTACTGCTACCCTTATTGAGTATTTTAAACCTCAGGTGAGCGATTTCTCTATGATTTTTTGATGTTTCTCACCAAAAGCAGAGGTTTGGGCCAAAAAAAAAAATATATCCAAAAATGGTCGGGATTGGGGGGAGTCAGTGGTGGAAAAGTGGTCGGGATGGGGCGGGTTAAACGGATGCCTGTTGCTATTAGGTAGGGTTAGCCTGCATCCCACAATACAGGGTGCATTCAGCTACTATATAGCCTAGGAAGCCTGGAAGGTGTGATCTTCATCACGTGTATGAGAAGGTAAAAAATTGGAGGTCTGCATTCCACTCTGCAACTTGACAATTAAGCATAAGGTCCTTAAACAAAAACATTTCAAAATAGGGTATATTAGATGTCAGGGACTTATTTTTCTCCCTAACTTTGAAATGATTTGGAGACATGGTGTAACTCTGAGATATGTGTGCTCGAGTATGAAGAGAATTCACCAATAAATGAGGAAAAGACAATCTATATACAGAATTATGGTAAATGGAAAATAAGGTGGTCTCATGTCTCACTGATGATTACCCAAATACCTGAATCCCAGTTGTGGCTTCTAGCAAACATTTATCTAAAAAAGATCAGAAGGAATAACATTACTCAAACCTATTTTAACTGATAACATAATACTCCCTGTACAGTAATTAAAAAGGAAAAAGACCTGTAAGTGTACACTAGTATATATAATAGTTCATGTTTTCCAATTAAGGATGTGCAGCACTTGGCTCAATAACCTGAAGAAAAAGGGGACAGATTAATTAAAGATAACAGTGTGTGTGCATCTCATATGGGTTAAGAAATGGGAGGCTAGCGTCAAACTTCTTTCCCTGCTACCACCAAACACTTTTACTCAGCACAGACGAATTTTTCAAACTGGAGAGGTTAAGTATGGCCTTCCTTCACCCCCTCCAATATTAATAGCCCTTCCCAGATTAAAGAAAATCGTATGGAGGCAGCCTGAATAAAATAAAAACAGGAGGTACAGTGTTCATACTGCTAAGACTTTATATGGTAAAAGCCGAAGTTTTTTTTTTTCCCCCTTAAATACCCAGACACCCCCCAGACTGGCACCGCACCGCTTGATTTATTTTGCATTTACGGGTTACCCGGACATGAATTACGAGGGTATTACTCCTCGGGGCATATATTCCCTTAGCGACGTGAAGGTGGCGTGCCCTGGCCTGTCCTGGGGGCGAAATTGTCCTGCATCCACCCAGCCAAAACAGGGTGTAGCCTCCGCAAAAACTCCTACACCTCCCCTTATATCGGCCATTTTGGACTCGCGCAGGCCGGTTACTGCCACTTTTCCCCACCCGAGACACACCTCACCTTTGTCTGATTTTTGGGTGACCACACAAACGGCAAACACGCGGCCTCAGCCCACTGCTGTGGTGATTTAGTTAGTTATTTACAAGTTTGGGCGATGGCTTCACTCAGGGCTTCCGGGCAGACTTGGACTGAGTCGATGGTTCTCTGCCAGCTTTACCACACCCCAATACCTTCTCGCTACGGAATTATACATAATTATTCTCCATTACACTATTGATTATATTTTTATAATAGTAGGCCTTACAAACTGATGGATATGTGTAACGTGTATATTGAAGTCGAGCTTATTATTTCTCACGACATTACTCTTTTCTTCCCTCTCACCAGTGCTTATCGCGTACATTGTGCTCAATTGTGCAGCTGATATTACAGTCCAATACTTTGTTAGATTATGTGTAGGTTGGATGAGTAATTACCCGACAGGGTGAGTCACTCACCTTGAGTAACACTTTAATATTACCAAAGACCCGCTCACGCACACACCCACCTGCTCTCATTCTCTCTCACCGGATTAATTCCTCTTTTCCCCTTTCATTACAACCCTTCATTGTCCCATTTTTCATCATCCTATCCCTCATCATCCTGTTTTCAGTTACTATTCACTCTTGCACTATGACCTTTTGAGTTTAAGCCTGGTATTTTTATATTCGCAAGTTAACAGTTTGTAACTCTGGCACCATTAAAGGCCTCATCCGTATTGATTTCTCTACGGAATGAGAGAAAATATGGCAAATCTACCCCTGCATTTATCCATAGTTCAATCACTTTGAATAGGAGGGGGAATTTTGGTCGTTTTGAGAATTATTTTTGAAGCCTATTTCCTCAGCACAGTAGCAGAATAAAATGATACTACGGCCCAACTTTCTTTTCATAATACTTCTGCGTGACTAGCACCATATTCTAATCTACTGTCACGACTAAACATTGAAGCTGACGGTGGTATTGATCCCTAAAGTGAATAAATAGCATTTTTCATGGCAGTAGATGCATGTTTTTGTTCAGGCATCTATTAGCAGAGAGAGAGAGAGAGAGAGAGAGAGAGAGAGAGAGAGAGAGATTAACAGATAAGCCGGCAAAATAATGAGGGCCACTGTATGAGAGAGAGAGAGAGAGAGAGATTAACGAATAAGTTGGCAACGTAATGAGGGCCACTGTATGAGAGAGAGAGAGAGAGATTAACGAATAAGTTGGCAACGTAATGACGGCCACTGTATGAGAGGGAGAGAGAGAGAGAGAGATTAACGAATAAGTTGGCAACGTAATGACGGCCACTGTATGAGAGAGAGAGAGAGAGAGAGAGAGAGAGAGAGAACACCAATTTTTATCTCCGGTATCTCTATCAGTTTCCGGTGTCTCTACCAAGCTGCCAACCAACACTACACACATCACACTAATCTAAGTAGAGATGGTAATGCCACACTACCAACACTACACTACCATCCACTACCAGCACTACAATACCAACACCAGTCCAGCACTGTATTACCAACACTGCACTACTAGCACTACACTACCTACACTACACTGCCAACACTATATTACCAACACTACACTACCTACAGTATACTACCAACACATTTCCAACACTACCAGCACTACCCCACCTACACTACACTGCTAACACATTACTTACACTACTAACACTACCCCATCTACACTACACTGCTGACACATTACTTACACTACATAACCAACACTACACCACCTACACTACACTGCCAACACTACAATAGCAACGCTGCACTATTAACACTACACTACCAACACTATTAACACTGCCAACACTACACTGCCAGCACTATACTACAAATACCACTACCGACCCTGCACTACCAGTCTACCAACATTACACTACCAGCACACTACCAGTACTACACAATCCACACTGTTAACACCACACTACCTACACCGCACTACCAACACAACACGACCAACATTATATTGCCAACACTACATTACATACCCTACCAACACTACAATACCAACAGTACGATAGTTTTATTATCATTATTATTATTATTATTATTATTATTATTAATTATTATTATAACTGCAGACGTTTATATTCTTAACAGCTTCAGTAGGGGACTTATTTTTCCCATTCCGCAGCTTGCTTGAAGAAGGAGGAGGAGGAGGAGGAGGAGGAGGAGGCTCTAAGAGAAAGCAATGTCACAGCAACCGGGATGACTTAATATTCACACTCAGGACCTGGTATGCTTGTTACAGTATATTCCTTTTGCTTCCATACGATATTATTCAACTTAGGAAAGACCTCTCATACTGAAGGGGTTAATGAACTGTATCGGAGAGAGAGAGAGAGAGAGAGAGAGAGAGAGGCTTTTCAAACTGGAGGGGTTTGGTCCAGCCTTCATAAACCCCTCCACCCCCAAGATATTTACCCTTTACTTGAAATAAATCGTCTGAAGGTAGCAAAAATAGACTGAAAATGTACGTAATGGATAAGAAGGGGTTAATGGTGGTAGCAGTAACACTCCTAGGATTCACTCAGCTGAATCCTATCGTCTGGCGTTAGCTGGAACAGAATACTAGAGCTGTCCCAACCAAGAACCGATTACTGGTGAAAGTATTAAGATCAGCCCCCAACACTCCCTCTTAGGTTTCACACACACACACACACACACACACACACACACACACACACACACACACACACACACACATCTGTATTAGTCGATAATTAATAGGACTACTGAATACCAGACATCCTCCTCGAAGGAAGAGCGAAAGCCAGACTTGAATCCTTTCCCATACTGGCTAAATTACTGAAATGGTGAAGGGGTGTTTGTAGGAAGAGTGGTGAGCGTAAAAGGGTAAGTGTTGTAATGGCTGTGTTTGTATGTGTGTGTCAGTATGTCACTGGTAAACCACCAGGATGCCAACATATGTACGCATACGAAAGGACACACGCCTAATGACATCCACTTTAAATGTCAGCCACGGCTGGTGTTCGAAACCCAGGCATTGAGCACACACATAACAACATGTAAAGTAGGCTACAAGGCAACTACCGGGTTAATGCAGTCTCTTCAAATTGTGTACATACGCACATACATATGTAAAAAGTGTACACACTATATATATATATATATATATATATATATATATATATATATATATATATATACTGTATATATATACTGTATATATATATATATATATATATATATATATATATATATATATATATATATATATATATATATATACTGTATATGCCTATGCAGGCTTTCAGGGTGTGCCTCTGGCTACAGGTAGTGGATTGGATTATTTTTGCTAATAATTTTTACGGATAACCATACATTAAGAAACATAAATATATGTGTTTTATTGGTGTATATGAGTTATGAATACGCATTATGCATGAACCTACAGTATGAAGATATTTTCTGCTTGAAAATCGAAATAAGCGCCGGTCGGTGTTCAGTGTTTACTCAGTTGTCACCTTGTGGGGCACGTGGTGTGTTGTGTGTGCGGCATATCAATGCCCGTTATGTCTCCTTAGACTGAGAAATGTCAAAAGGAAAGTATACTTTGTGAAAAATGTAATACTGATGCAAGTGTTATGCACGGTGACATGGTGGCATTAATGACATCATTACCGAACACCGAGTTCAAAGAGACAAGTCAGCGGATATCAGTGCCTCGACAAGTGAGGCAGTTACAGTACTGTTTCATATAAAAACGAGTCTCTTGGCATTACTGATCTAGAATTAAATACTGCAAATGGACTTACGCGTATCATGCAATTCAGGAGACACACTGTGGATAATGCAAATCTTAGGTAAAAACTTGCATTGGACTAGTTTTCGTGTGCCAGAACGAAGTAGTTTTGCACCATATGAGGGGTCAGAATTAAAGAATCGGTTAAGGGACACCTAGTGTGTAACAAAATTTGGAGTCAGAATAAAAAGGTCAGTTTGCCGTAAATTGCCGTTTTGTACAACCATGACTTCTAATTGTGACAATGTTTTTCTGCTGTTTTCTGTTGTGAATTGATCAAATTTAACCCCGAAATCTGTCGCAAATTAACCATTTCCGAGTTAGCCTCTCCTTTGACGATAACAGGGGACTGGGAGAATCGGGGCTTTGGATGGGGAAGTACGGCTTAAAGGGTTAATTCCGAAAGAAATGGCGGTAGAAATAGATCGAATCACGTACACAGATTTATCCTAACGGGGGCTGTGCCCCGAGATCCCCCGACAATAATAGCCATCTCATAAAGTTTAAACCTAACCATCATAATGCATAAATAATACCTGGTTTAACGAAATAATGACGGTAGGAAGAGATCGAACCACAATAAACACCAGAAAGAAGTCATATAACGAGGCTGCGCTCCCCCACACCCCCTCATGACATCATTAACCACCGCATAGCTCTCGGATCTAACCTTCCAAATGCAGAAATTGTCTTAAAGGATGTCCAGCGTCCAAAGTATCATGTCTTTTCTGTAATTACAAAATAGTTTATAGTTAGGAGTCAGTCGCTCTTGGTAACACTTCGTTTTCTCTTTAAAAATCAGTACCTGGATCGTCCTGGAAAATTTTCTTTGCAAACACACAGTAATTGTAAGAACAGCCACCACGTACGCCAGCCATTTTTAAACTGATTTCATATTTAAAGTTGAGGTGGGGCGACTAATTACGGAGGTGGCATAGTAATTTTATCGGTTAATGTTTATTAACGACAGCAACTGATAGTTAAAAAAAAAAAAAAAAAGTAGGTGAGATCTATAAACTCAAAATTTCTTTATTACGTGGTTGTCCGAAACGGCAAGCGTCCAGTTCAAGAATCAGTTGAAAGATCTTGTGCAGCATATTTTGAGTCAGAATTAAAATATCTGTTGAACGACGCTCACTGTGGAACTTAAATTTTTGAGTCAACGAATCAGTTAAAGGACGCTCAGTGTAACAAATCTTTGAGGTAGTTTAAGAATCAAAGGACGCTCACTGTGTAACAAATTTGAGTCAAAGAATCAGTTGAAGGACGCTCACTGTGTAACATAAATTTTCGAGTCAGTTGCAGAATCAGTTGAAGGACGCTCACTGTAACAAATTTTCGAATCAGTTGAAAAATCATATGAAGGTCGCTCACCGTAAACTTCAGTCTCGCCAGGAATCCAACACGAAACTACGGTTACTGGCAGAGGTATTTAAGACGCCTGTTTTATAGTGGAAATACTGGAAGCAGAATGGTAAGTGATGCTGTATTTCGTGGTATTTATGTTTGTATTTATTTATCAATCTATCTGTCTTTCTGTTAATCTTAGTTTATTTCAGTATCTGTTTGTCTGTCTGTGAATGTATTTGTTTATCTGACCATTTATCAGTCTATGTACCATTAAAAAAAAAAAAATACATCCGTGTCTGTCTATTTCTGTCTAGCTGTCTTTATCATTGGAACAGTATGTACACCATTCTCTCTCTCTCTCTCTCTCTCTCTCTCAGGGGTTACGTGTTTGTCCCGCCTTTGTGCCTGTCTGTCTGTCTCCCTTTAGCTGTGTATATCTCTTTATCAACAGTAAACCTCTCTCTCTCTCTCTCTCTCTCTCTCTCTGCACTATCGCTATTTCAGTGGTCACCGCTCTTCTACACTTTCCCATTACGGAGGGCATGCAACAGCCGCCCAGTTAAACACACATAGATGTAAATATATACATAACTACATACACATATACATACTCCCAAATACAGTTGTTAAATATAATCTCTTTCCTTCAAAAATACAAATGATCAGCCAGAGAACTTTATTTTTATCTGTGTCCGTAAAATATCTCAAAAGGTTATTGATGGATTTATATGAAACTTTGTGGATAACTGAATGATAAGGAGTAGATTAAATTTTGGTGGTGATCTGAGAGTCCTGGTTCAGATGTTTATTTGTCACCGGTATATCTCAAAAAGTTATTTATGGATTTCAGTGTAACTTTGTTGATATGTAGCTCATGGACCAAGAAAGAGTTCATAACATTTTGGTAGAGATCTGAGTTGTTATTGGCTTTGTGGTTTAGGCGTTGGCGGAGGTATGCACTCTCTGTTGTCATCTTGTTCAGTCTGCCTTTCCCACTGCCTATGACCTCTAGTTCTTTTATTAGAAAACAGTGAATTTTCTAATGGGTCTTACTTTGATATGGTTACTTTTTAGCAAGTACAGTTGGTCTTGATTAAAAACAATACCACCCCCACCACCACTACAACTACTACTACTACAGCTACAACAACTATTACTGCTACTATAGCTATAACAACAACAACAACTACCACCACCACCACCACCACTACTACTGCTGCTACTACCACACCACCACCACTACTACTAACTACTTCTACACCCACCTGAACTGGACGAGTGGGTAGGCTTCCCTCAGCACTGTCTAGGTAACACTGACAGCGTAGTCTTCACCGGATGTTACCACCTGCCCTTAACTCTCTCTCTCTCTCTCTCTCTCTCTCTCTCTCTCTCTCTCTCTCTCTCTCTCGTACACACACACACTCTCTCTCTCTCTCTCTCTCTAAATTCACAGACGCACCCCATCTGTCTCACTCTGACGACAGCTTTCTCTAACTTACAGCCTACAAGCATTCTCTCTCTCTCTCTCTCTCTCTCTCTCTCTCTCTCTCTCTCCTTGATAATATTATGTGGTATGAAGCGCGTAAGTCTGGATGTTTATGCATGAGGTGAAGTCAGGATTCCATGGGCTTGAATGACGAGTGAGTGAGTGTGTGGCCCACTAATTAGGCAGACTTTTGATAGTTCTCCCCTCCCTCATCTCGATTTTTTTTTTCTTGTACATTACGCTGAATTTTGCCTCACCTCATCTTTATGTAAGCAAAGGTAGTGATGATGTTGGATGGTGGTGGTGGTGGAAATGATGATGATGATGATGATGATGATGATGATGACGATGATGATGATGGTGGTGGTGGTGCAAGTGATGATGATGGTAGTGGTAGTGGCTGTGATGATGATGATAATGATGGTGGTGGTGGTGGTGGTGGTGATGTTGATGGTGGTGATGATGATGGTAGTGGTAGTGGAGGTGATGATGATGGTAGTGGTAGTGGAGGTGATGATGATGATGATGATATACTTAGGCTGTACGATTTTATGTAGCATTAGAGAGATTTTTCGATCTAGAGGGGTTTCGATCTAGAGGGGTCAGATTTAACCTTCATTAGTCTTTTGAAAACCAGATATGTTTCCAAAATTGAATAAAAACACATGAAATTTTGAAAAGTTTTAGAATTTAATTAAAACAGGTGTCATTGGGTTAAAACAGCTGTGTATAGAAGTGTCCAGAGGGTTTGTTGTTACATTAGAAAAAAGATATATATTGTTGAAGTGTTGTTAAGATGCAGGGATGAAAGTGCAGGAACAATAGACGAAAAGAGCACACACACACACACACACACACACACACACACACACACACACACACACACACATGACCCCTCAATATGTGTGTGCGGTATCTTTCTCTCACACACACACACACACACACACACACACACACACACACACGCACGCACGCACGCACACACACGCACGCACGCACGCACACACACACACACACACACACACACACACACACACACACACACACACACACACACACACACACACACACACACACACAAATACCCCCTCAGTATATGTGTCTATGGTATCACAGAGAGAGAGAGACAGACAGACAGACAGAGAATTTGAGATGGGATGAGTTCAGTCCTCTTTACTACATTCCACACTGTACTCCCTAAACGTTTGTAGCTGATGGTATGTGGTAATGGATGCAGAACTCTGAATTTCCTCCCATCCCAAATCCTGTCTTGTATCTGTGCTTTATTCATCTCTTGTCTGCAGTTCGTCCATCCCTACATCTTAAGAGTCATTGTAGAAGTGTTTGTTTTCTAACTGACGAGCTTTTTAATGTAAGGTAGCTGCTAAATTCACGGTGGCTAGTGTTACTATGAAATGACTTTTTACTGAAGGGTAAGCGGTACGAGATTACTGATAAAGAATACGGAAAAATGCGTACGTGGAATTGGGCAGCGCGAATCCGTAGAATTTTACATACGGTACCGGATTCTGAGAAGATGTGTGAGTGCTAGAGATTGTTTTACGCTGAAGTTCTTGCGTATTCTAGCTCGAAGGCTGCCCTCAGTGTGAAATGGCACATCCCCGGTTGCTACAAAGCATTTTGGTGCGTAGCAAAGTCCTTTAGGTCATATGCCATTTTGTTTTGGAAGTATGATTGACGAAAGAAAGAAAAAATATATACTTTGCACCTCCATTTCGCGGCTCCTGCGAAGGTTATAGGGGCTAAAAAATAGCTTTGCACTTAAATAACTGTTTTTTCGTTTTAGTCTGTAAACTGCTAGCTACTGCTACAACAAAAACAACAACAGCAGCAGCAGCAGCAACTACTACTACCACTACTACATTCTGTCATTGAGCTGTAATGAGATGAATACTAGAATATGGTGCAAGTCACGAAGGGCTGTGCAAAAGATGTAGAAACGTATTTTCTTAGTCTTTCCGACAAGGACAGTATGTTTTCACCCCTGTTTGTTTGTTAGCAGGAAATTACTCAAAAACTAAAACAGAGATTTGGACCAGATTTGGTGGGTAGATAGCCCATGTCCCAGGGAACAATCGATTAACTTTTGGCACCGATCCGGGTCGTATTACAGATTCTGGATCCGGAAAACGCTTTTTGTGAAACCCTAATCAGTGATGAGAAAGCCTGACCCATTATGAAGAGTGGTTTGGAAATTACGCTGCCCTTGTCGGAGAGATGCGCTCCACTGAGTGCCCCTCTAGTTTTGAACTGGAACAGATTACCGTAACATTATAATAGGATGCTAGTCATGAAGAAGTGCTGTGAAAAAAAGGACGTAGAACCGTAGTATTGTTCCTTTTGCCACTGAGCAGTAACAAGAGATTATCACTAAAACATGATGCTAGTCACGAAAAAGTGCTACTGCAAGGACGTAGCGCTGCCATTGAGCTCCGTGAAATAAGCTGCAAAAGGACGAAAATCTGGGCCAAGTTAAGGTGAGCGAACTAGAGGTGAATTTTGGTTACTAAGGTCATGGGGCAAAGGTCAAGGCCACTGGAGGGAAAAGAAATCTGTCCCATGCGGGCGGTTGGCCTCCGTCTCAATGGTATTCTTATTGTTCATTGTTATTATTGGTGATAATTACTTATTTCCCGGTAATATAGAAAGAATGATTTAGCCTACGTGTATTGTGTGATAGAGAGAGAGAGAGAGAGAGAGAGAGAGAGAGAGAGAGAGAAACGGACAGGTACGGATAGATATGGACACACAGACAAACGGACAGATAGATAGGATAGATAGATAAATAGATAGATACGTTGATAATGTGTGTGTATGTGTGTGTGTGTGTGTGTGTGTGTGTGTGTGTGTGTGTGTGTGTGTGTGTGTGTGTGTGTGTGAAGGGGGTGATTAGAGGGGCAGGAATAAGAACTAAAACGTATCACTGTAGGATATAACGATTCCACCACCCAGCACAGGTGTTGCAGATAGCCTTGTAACTCCTACTTTCTCCTCTGATTCACGTCCCTTAAGAGATTATGAGACTTTTTTTTCATATAATATAGTTATCTGAATGTGAGGAATTGATTTTAAGGTGGTGGTGGTGGTGGCGGTGATGATGATGTTGGTAGTGGTGGTGTTGGTGATGATGATGATGATGATGATGGTAGTGGTGGTGGTGATGATGGTAGTGGTGGTGGTGATGATGATGGTAGTGGTGGTGGTGGTGATGATGATGGTAGTGGTGGTGGTGATGATGATGGTAGTGGTGGTGGTGGTGATGATGTTGATGATGATGGTAGTGGTGGTGTTATGATGTGATGCCAATGAGGATAGTCTAATAAGATATATAAGATTTTTTTTTTTGGGGGGGAGGGGGGAGAGTCATATTATATTACAAATACGTACGGTACGCAAATTGAAGTGTTGAACAGAGGAACCAAAAGCATGCATACATAAAAAGGAGACAAGTGAAAAAAATTTGTGTATTATAGTTGAAAAGCATTTATCAAAAAGAAATCGTCATTGTATAACTATTACCGCACGGCCATCTCTATCTATCAATTTATTTATCTACCAGGACCTGTGTGTGTGTGTAAGCTGTCTGTCTATCAGTCACCTATCTAATCATATCAGCTATCTGTCAATTGCTAATCGCTGTCCTACAGAAGTAACCAAAGATTTGTCCCTCCTCATTAACGATCAGACACACCCTTGACGAGTGAAAGTTTGAGGGTAGGTTTCACTGACACCATCTGTTGGAGAGAGAGAGAGAGAGAGAGAGAGAGAGAGAGAGAGAGAGAGGTGTATGAAGGCAGAATGATTAGGGTATATGTGGAGGTGTGTGTATAATACTATATATATATATATATATATATATATAGCCTATATAGATAGATAGATAGATAGATATAGATAGATAGATATATGTATGTATGTATGCATGTATAATGTGTATGCATACACACACAAAAAGTCACATCCAGCTACAACAAAAATCTTAACTATTTCCTCTCCGTACGTGCTAATTATACACTTACCTCACATCATCTGCCACTTACTCGTTAGCGTCTGTGTATCTCGTCATAATCTACACACACATTCAGCAACAACATCCGTTCATTGTTTCCTTGTATAAGACGCATTAGTCACATCCTGGTGTAGGTCCCTACCCTCTGGTACATGGACACTTCCTAACAACTCCACCTCAGCGATTTATTGTGCATCTTCTCAGAATTTCCTCCGCCAGCAAATCAGACGGAGGTTATGTTTTCACCCAAGTTACCTGAAAAGACTGTCATCGGATTTCACTTAAATTTGATGGATAGGTGGACAGTGGGTCAAGGAAGAGCTGATTAGATTTTGAGGTGGATTTGGCTCCGGGCGTAGGAAGAAATCATACACGGCGTTGGCGGGGGTATGCGTTCTGTGAGTTCATTCTGTTTTTTTCAGACCCGTATGTTTTTTTTTTCTTTTTTCTGCTTATCGACACAGTTTACATCAACACTCTCTCTCTCTCTCTCTCTCTCTCTCTCTCTCTCTCTCTCTCTCTCTCTCTCTCTCCACATAACGAGGAAAATAAATCGCTACAGGAGAGGCGTTACGCAGTGTCTGAAGGTAACGAGACACGCGTACGTCCACTAAACCGGGAGAGGAGGCTTCTAAACAATTCATAGTCAGCGATTTATCCTGTATCCTACCGGTACGCTTTAATTTTCCTCATAAGTTTGTGACGTTAACGTAGTCGTAACAACTCCTCGTAAGTGATTTATTCTGTCTTACGCCATATGTTCTCTTGTTTATGTGTATTTGTATATTTGATGCGTAAATGTAGCCGTAACATCATCTCGTAAGTGATTTATTTTCAGTCTTACGCCGTGTTTTCTTGTTTGTTATGTATATTTGTTGCGTAAATGTAGTCGTAACAACTCCTCGTAAGTGATTTATTCAGTCTTACGCCATATGTGTTCTTGTATGTTATGTGTATTTGTATATTTCTTACGTAAATGTAGTCGTAACATCTCCTCGTAAGCGATTTATTTCCAGTATTTAGCCTTATTTTCTCATATTGTGTGTATTTGGTGGATTAATGGAGTATTGTGTTATATATACTGTGTGTGTTGGTATGGAAATGGAAAGAATATACAGATTAATAAGGTGTAATACGTAAAACTGATTATACAGGAGATTTATAAGATGTAATACGTGAGATTATACAAGAGATTAAGAAGGTGTAATACGTGAGATTGTACAAGAGATTAATAAGGTGTAATACGTGAGATTATACAAGAAATTAATAAGGTGTAATACGTGAGATTATACAAGAAATTAATAAGATGTAATACGTAAAATTGATTATACAGGAGATTAATAAGATGTAATATGTAAAATTAATTATACAGATTAATAAGATGTAATACGTAAAGTTATACAGATTAATAAGATGTAATACGTAAAATTAATTATACAGATTAATAAGATGTAATACGTAAAATAAATCGCCGAAAAAGGTGCTAGGAGAGACTGCGAAGCTGACGAGAATACGGTTAATAGATAGATAGATAGATAGGCAGACAGACTGATAATTAGGTGGGTAGGTAGGTAGGTAGTGATGGATGAATCATAGAAATAGATAGATTGGTAGATAGACATAGATAGATGGATAGATAATAGATACAGATAAATGGATAGATAGATAGATATAATACATGTAGATAGATATGCACGTAGAGAGAGAGAGAGAGAGAGAGAGAGAGAGAGAGAGAGAGAGAGAGAGTGAAAAATATACGGTATCTCGAAAATACGCGTTTCCAAAATTAACCTCGCCCCGTTTTCAGCTTAAAGCCGAGAGAAGCAGAGTTCATGGGTAAACTAGCCTATAGCCCATCCACCCTCCCTATCCCCCGAAAGGACGATGGTGGACTGCAGTGGAAGGGGTACGTTTAGCCTGCAGTTCACTGGGTTCACCTTCAGATGAACCTGGGGCTGCTGCTGCTACTACTACTACTACTACTACTACTACTACTACTACTACTACTACTTCTGCTATTACTACTTCTACTACTTCTGCTATTACTACTTCTACTACTACTTCTGCTATTACTACTTCTACTACTACTACTGCTACTACTTCTGCTACTACTGCTTCTACTACTACAACTTCTGCTACTACTACTTCTACTACTACTACTTCTGCTACTACTAATTATGCTATTACTACTTCTACTACTACTAATTATGCTATTACTACTTCTACTACTACTACTGCTACTACTACTTCTGCTACTACTACTTCTACTACTACTACTTCTACTACTACTATTACTACTACCGGTGCTATTACTACTACTACTATTGCTACTACTACTACCACCACCACCACTTCTTTGTGACTAGCATCATATTCTCGTCACACATCAGTGGCAGAATAAGACAATACGAGTACTATGACTGCATCATTTTTGTAGCACTTCTTCGTGACTAGCATCATATTCTGGTATTAATTTTGTCAGGTCGGTGGCACTACATCTTTTCAATAGCGCTTCTTCGTGACTAGCATCATATTCTGGTATTAATTTCATGTCAGGTCGGTGGCAATACAACTTTTCCATAGCGCTTCTTCATGACTAGCATCATATTCTGGTATTAATTTTGTCAGGTCGGTGGCGCTACAACTTTTCCATAGCACTTCTTCGTGACTAGCATCATGGCACTAATTTCTCGTCACAGCTCAGTTTAGATGAAGATGGAAATTTTTGGCCAAGTTAATGTGAAAGGAGTATATAGTTTTTTTTTTTTTTTTTTTTTTTTTTTTTTTTTAAATAAAAAAATTGGCCAAAATTTTCGACCCTTTGTTATATATTTCACGTTGCCCCATTTCAAAATAAGACGATTCTGCGGCTCTGCATCCTTTCCGTGGCACTTCTTCGTGACTAGTGCCATCATTGCGTGTTAATCGATTGTTGCATCTCAGTGTTCCAAGATGGAGAGATGGCAGCTTTAGGCCAAGTTAGAGTGAAAAGAGTATAGTTATTTTTTTTGAAATCTAGTCTAGTTTAGTTCTGTTTCCGGATTAACCACCAGACAAATGTAATGTAACTTCTAACCTAATCTAATCCCACTCCTAACCTATCCTAACAATCCAGCTTCACCTAACCTAATCTAATCTCTCCTAACTTATCCTAACAACCCCGCCTCACCTAACCTAATCCCTTTCCTAACTTATCCTAACAACCCAGCATCACTTAACCTCTCCTAACCTAATCTAACCCGTTTCCTAACCTATCCAAACAACCCAGCATCACCTAACCTCTCCTAACCTAATCTAATCCCTCTCCTAACAACCCAGCTTCTCCTAACCTAACCTAATCCCTCTCCTAACCTATCCTATAACAACCCAGCATCACCCAACCTCTCCGAACCTAATCTAATCCCTCTCCTAACCTGTCCTAACAACCCAGCTTCACCTAACCTGTCTCCTAACTTATCCCAACAACCCAGCATCACCTAACCTAATCTAATCCCTCTCCTAACAACCCAGCTTCTCCTAACCTAACCTAATCCCTCTCTTAACGTATCCTAACAACCCAGCATCACCTAACCCCTCCTAACCTAACCTAATCCCTCTCCTAACGTATCCTAACAACCCAGCCTCACCTAACCTAATCTAATCCCTCTCCTAACCTAGCAACTCAGCTTCACCTACCCTCTCCTAACCTAACAACCCAGCGTCACCTAACCCCTCCTAACCTAATCTGATCCCTCTCCTAACCTATCCTGACAACCCAGCTTCACCTACCCTCTCTTAACCTATCCTAGCAACGTTATATAGTCTAACCCTCACCGAGCCCATGCACACTTCGCCTCACCTAACCTCTCCAGACTTCACCTAACCGCTTCTAACATAACCCAGTCTAATCTAACCCTGCCTATCAAACTAACCTCCTCAGTCTTCCTCTACCCCTGTTTCTTCTCCTCCTCCTCAGTCTTCTTCCTCTTTTCTCCTCCTCCTCCTCAGTCTTCTTCCTCTTTTCTCCTCCTCCTCAGTCTTCTTCCTCTTTCCTCCTCCTCCTCAGTCTTCTTCCTCTTTTCTTCTCCTCCTCCTCAGTCTTCTTCCTCTTTTCTCCTCCTCCTCCTCCTCCTTCTTCTCCTGCGTCTTGTACTTCCCCTTTTTCTTCTCCCCCTCCTTCTTCCTATTTTTCCTCTTCTCCTCCTCCGTCTTCTTCTTCCTCTTATTCTTCTCCTCCTCCTCCTCCTCCGTCATCCTTTACCTCTGTTTCTCCTTCTCCTCCTCCTCTGTCTTCTTCCTATTTTTTCTCCTCCGTCTTCTTCTACCTGTTTCTCTTCTCCTTCGTCTTCCTCTTTCTCTTCTTCTCCTCCTCCTCCTTCTTCCTCTTTTTCTTCTTCTTCCTCCTCCTCCTCCGTCTTCTTCTGCCAGTTTCTCTTCTCCGTCTTCTTCTACCTGTTTCTCTTCTTCGTCTTCCTCTTTTTCTTCTTCTCTTCCTCCTCCTTCTTCCTCTTTTTCTTCCTCCTCCTCCGTCTTCTTCTACCTGTGTTTCTTCTTCTCATCCTTCTTCCTGTTTTTCTTCTCTTCCTCCCTCGTCTTCATCCTCTTTTTCTTCTTCTCTGTCAAGGTTAGTCTTACATCCTTGAATACACGAGTGAGATTTATTTTTTCTTCCTGGTTCCTTACGATTTTATTTTAGGGGAAGCTACTCTCTCTCTCTCTCTCTCTCCCTCTCTCTCTGGCATAGGCTTCTTAGCACCTTTTCCTTAGCTATTTATTTTGTATATATATTACACCTTAGTACTGTCATGTATTTTTATCACAGTAATATGGACAAAACTTGCAATAAATACAAATGGATACTGAGAGAGAGAGAGAGAGAGAGAGAGAGAGAGAGAGAGAGAGAGAGAGAGAGAGACGGATACATAAAAAGATAAAACATAGGATTGAAAGTTATATCTTGTTGGTTAAATAGATAGATAGAAAATAAATAAATAAATAATAATAATAATAATAATAATAATACACCAAGAGATTCAAAGGCTTAAGTTCTATCTTTGAGTATTACCCCAAAATAGACACTTCCTTCCGATGACGTACAGTTGTGAGCAAAAGTTTGTTTACACTCCTCTGCTCTTCATGTTTTTCACTGCTCAAACGACAGAGTAGCCTTCATCTCATACTCTTTTGTTGTGTGTGTGTGTGTGTGTGTGTGTGTGTGTGTGTGTGTGTGTGTGTGTGTGTGCTTCATAATTCCCTCCATATTTCTCACTCCTTCCCAAACGAGAGAGAGAGAGAGAGAGAGAGAGAGAATCCTTCCGTCCCATATTCTTTTGTTGTGTTTTGTAATCCCTTCCATATTTTTCATTCTCATTGCCACCACCAGACGATTTTACTCAGCTTGGGAGACACTTTGGGAACTGGAGGGGTTAGATGAGCCCTCATTAACCCCTTCACTACTAGAAATCTCCCCTGAGCTGAATAAAACCGTCTGGATATAACAAGAATAAACCCACTTAATACACTGAGGGAGGGGGAGGCCGAGGATGAGATGGAGGGATGGAGTGGAGAGGTATATGAGAGAAGGGGGTGTGAGCTGGGAGCAGGGCGGTAAAATAGCGGGGGACAGGGCGACGTGGAGGCGATTTGTTTGTGGCCACCTCGTATGGGATTAAGGCGTCTGGCAATAGATAGACAGAGAGAACTTATACTCATTTTACGTTAACGTGGGGTAGATTTTCGTCCTTTTGTAGCTCATTTCACGTAGCTCAGTGGCTGAAAAGAATACTGCAGCATTGCATCCTTTCCATAGCACTTCTTCGTGACTTGCATTATATTCTGGTGTTAATCTATTCTTGGAGCTCAGCATTCAAGATAGATAGATGGCAATTTTAGGTCGTTGGTGTAAAGAGTGTAGATTTAGCTGTACTCATTTCACCTTAACCTGGCCCATATTTACTTCCTTTAGAAGCTTAGGCTATTTCCTGTGGCTCAGTGGTAAAGACAAGACTACGGTTATATATATGTTCCGTAGCACTTCTTCGTGACTAGCATCAATCTTGTTAATTTCTTGTTAGCTCAGTGGTAGAATAAGACAATACTACGGTTATACATTTGTTCCGTAGCACTTCTTCGTGACTAGCATCAATCTACTGTTATTTTCTGTAGCTCAGTGGTAGAATAAGACAATACTACGGTTATACATCTGTTCCATAGCACTTCCTCGTGACTAGCATCAATCTGCTGTTAATTTCTTGTTAGCTCAGTGGTAGAATAAGACAGTACTACGGTTATCCATTTGTTCCGTAGCACCTCTTCGTGACTAGCATCAATCTACTCTTAATTTCTTGTTGCACTTCATTACTTACAATGGTTAGATGGCAATTTTAGGCCAAGTTAAAGTAAAATGAAGTGCCGGGGGACAGGGCGACATGGAGGCGATTTGTTTGTGGCCACCCCTTACGGGATTAAGGCGTCTGGCAATAGAGTTAGATCAAGTAAAAAGGATAGAGGCGTAACATTTCCACACCTTATCTTTGAATGCTGAGACACCACGACAGATTAACACTAGAATATGATGATAGTTACAGAGAAGTGCTGTGGAAAGGAAGCTGTCTGTTTCTGCCACTGAGATATGTGAAATAATTTGCAGAGGATAGAGGTGTAACATTTCCACATGCATCTCTGCTTTGAATGCTGAGACACGACGGATTAACACTAGAATATGATGATAGTTACAGAGAAGTGCTGTGGAAAGGATGCTGTCTCTTTCTGCCATTAAGATACTTGAAGTAATTTGCAAAGGATAGAGGCGTAACATTTCCACAACTTTGAATGCTGAGACACAACGACAGATTAACACTAGAATATGATGATAGTCACAAAGAAGTGCTGTGGAAAGGATGCTGTCTGTTTCTGCCATTGAGATATGTGTTGCAAAGGAGGGAGACGTAACATTTCCACACCTTATATTTGAAAGCAGAGATACAGCGACAGATTAACATTAGAATATGATGATAGTCACAAAGAAGTGCTGTGGAAAGGATGGTGTCTGTTTCTGCCATTGAGATACGTGAAATATTTTGCAGAAGTTTGAAAATCCCGCCAATTTTTACTCTAACTGGGCTTACAAAATCTCTCTCCTTCTTGAACATCGAGCTCCAACAATAGGTTAATACTAGTCACGAAGAAGTGCTGCGGAAAAGACGCAGTCATAACATTGTCTTCTGCCACTGAGCTACGTGAAATATGCTGCAAAGGGACGAAAATCTCCATCTATACTCTTTTTACTGTAACTTGGCCTAAAATTGCCATCTCTCCGTTTCGAAAGCGGAGTTGTAGCAATAGATTGACACCAGGATATGATACTAGTCACGAAGAAGTGGCATGTGATGGATGTAGAACTGTAGGATTGCATTTTTCTGCTACTGAGCTGCGTGAAATAAGCTGCAAAATGAATTAACTAGTGCGCGCGCGCGCGCCCGTGTTCTTACCTAATTGTATCTTTACAGGAATGAGTCAAGCTCGTACTGTCCCGTGTCTTAAACCATATTTATCGTACATATCCTTCAAATTGTGAATTGTTTTGGCACACACTATTTCATTCGGTAGTGCATTCAACTGATCAATTGCTCTATTTGGGAAACTGAATTTCCTTACGTCTTTATCACCTCTCTTCTTATGCAGTTTTTTGCAGTGTCCTCTTGCTGATGCATCCCCATAGGTTAAGTAATCATTTATGTCTATTTTCTCCTTCCCTGATATGCATTTATATAGCATAATCATGTCACTTCTTTTCCTTCTTTCCTGTAGTGTTGGTAGATTCAGTTTATGTAGTCTTTCTTCGTAGCTTAGATCCCTTAAGCTTGGTACCCATCTTGTAGCGGCCCTTTGAACTTTTTCAATCTTGTCTATGTGTTTTTTGAGGTGAGGACTCCAGACTACTGATGCATACTCCAGGGTTGGTCTGATGAATGATGTTATTATCTTTCTTAGCATGTCTTCATTTATGTATGTGAATGCTATTCTCATATTTGCAAGCAGTGCATACATGTTCCGTACCTTCTCACTGATGTGGTCAGCCGGAGATAGTCTGTTATTGATAATCACACCTAGATCCTTCTCTCTTTCTGATGTGTGTAGGGTTTTATTTCCTAACATATAATCCCAATCAGGTCTTTTTCCACTTTTACCAAACTTTATTACATGACACTTGTCCACACTGAATTCCATTTGCCATGTATTACTCCATTCATGAAGTTTATTTAATTCTTCTTGTAGCTCTTTACAAGAGTCTGTGTTAGTAATTCTCATTTGTATTTTTGCATCATCTGCAAACATATTTAGATAGCTTTCATTTCCAGTGTTACTGTCTATATCATTTATATACCGGTACACTAAAAACATGATTGGTGCCAGCACTGAGCCCTGTGGTACTCCACTAGTCACTTCTTTCCATGATGAGTAATTTCCCCTTAGTACTGTTCTCATTTCTCTTTTTATGAGAAAATCTTGCATCCAACAATACAGTTTGCCTCGAATTCTTCCTTGTGTGTGTGTGTGTGTGTGTGTGTGTGTGTGTGTGTGTGTGTGTGTGTGTGTGTGTGTGTGTGTGTGTGATTTATTTTGGTGATTGAGTGTGTATTCTTGTCAAACCGGAAATGTGTGTGTGTGTGTGTGTGTGTGTGTGTGTGTGTGTGTGTGTGTGTGTGGTGACTTGGTCGTGTATGCGTATGGGTGTATTGCGTATGTACATATGTCAGACCGGCTTTGTGTGTGTGTGTGTGTGTGTGTGTGTGTGTGTGTGTACAAAATGAAGCCCAACAAAGCCTCGGTATGTAATGTCACCTCCTACCATATTACCCTCTCATGGTGGAAACAACTATAGCTATTGTATTTCATCTTACGTCAGACGATTTCATTCAGCAGAGAGTGGGTCATAGGAGCGTGAGTGTTAACAGCGTCTCCGTTAACCTACTCATGGTCAGGTGAACTCCATTATTTCATTTTATTCCGCCAAGAATGGTTAAGTGTTAGAAGACAAAGGAATAGACCAGAGTTGAAACACACACACACACACACACACACACACACACACACACACACACACACACACACACACACACAAAGCTCACAGACCAGGTGACTGAAAGATCATTTTTGTTGGTAAGCACACAGTTGCCTGTGATATCAGTGTGTGTGTGTGTGTGTGTGTGTGTGTATATATATATATATATATATATATATATATATATATATATATATATATATATATATATATATATATATATCTCCCATTGGATCCCAGGGGTTCTGGGCGAGGCATTACACTGGGATGGTACTAAGCGTACCGCCCTCCGCCTATCGGCTCATAGTCGTGAAGCTCATAGGTCCCTACCCGGGGGTTCCCTACTTTATAAAGACTTGAAAAATCCCAGTTCTGTCCAATACTTAGGACACTGGGCTCCAGTGGGATATATATATATATATATATATATATATATATATATACCTTCCTTTCCTTGGGGGAAGCAGCGTAGGTATACAGTATATATATATATATATATATATATATATATATATATATATATATATATATTTATATATATATATATATATATATATATATATATATATATATTTATATATATATATATATTTATATATTTATATATTTATATATATATATATATATATATATATATATATATATATATATATTACCGATATTATTATTATTATTATTGATAGTATTAGTAGTAGTTGCACATGTAGTAGTAACAGTAGCATAGTATGAAGGTCCCTCGTACGGTAAACCATCGCTGTATATGTCAACGCTTCAATGTACGGTATATCACATGCCTCCAACATGGCCGCTTTTCCAGGACGTCTTGAATTTGATGACGTCAGTGCACAGGTTGATGACGTCATTGCGGATTATGACGTCAGTGCAAACCCTCTATAATGAAGGGATACTGCGCATTGCTAATACAGCCTGGTGCGTGTCCTAAAGTTGCACCGCTACGCCGGAACCAGTGAACATTCTTGAACACTTCCCCTTAACGTATTTTCTGCCATTCCTGCTTCGCCTGAACGGTTTTACTCAGCTTAATGGGGATTTTGAAGCTGTAGGGGTCATATAAGCTTCTTTCATCCCTTCACTGCCAAGGTTTTGTTTTGTTTTTTTTGTTTTTAATGCAAGAAGGAACCAAAGGCCAGGAGCCAGCAAATCGTTCCTTCCAAGAAAAAAACAAAAACAAAAACAATACAAAAGAGAGTCAAATTCAAGATCTGTCATAAACTATTTAAAAAAAAATCTGTAGGCAGGAAGTATACAGTATTGAAATAGATGGATAGATAGATAGATAGACAGCCGGTTTGTGTTGACCTGGCTTAACTAGGTCATATCTACGACCCAAATAATGTCATAGTTGCCTGAAATTCGCTGACCTGTAGTTATAAGACATTAATCTCCTTGGTTACTATTCAAATCAATCCTTTCAGTCTGACTACATCTGGCCATCAACTGAGCTGATATTGGTCAGGGTTCGGCGTGAGGATAGAAGACACACACACACACACACACACACACACACACACACACACACACACACACACACAGAAGCGAAGGAAAGACGTGTGATAGGAAGTCGGTGAAGGCCGTATCACCCCCCTGTTCGAAATTTTTAAACAATATAATCGCCTGGAAACTGCGATAATAATAATAATAATAATAATAATAATAATAATAATAGTAATAATAAAAATAATAATAATTACATCATAGCCAGTGTAAAAGAAATAGCTAGTGTGTACGAATGGACATGTATAAAATAAATAAAAGGAGAGAGAGAGAGAGAGAGAGAGAGCGGTCATCTTAGGCTAATGCTGCTATGCTGTGCTTCAGTAATGCTCTGATGCTACTTTTCTCGTATATGTAATGTATGTAATGCTATGATGCTGCTTTTCTCTCCTATATGTAATGTATGTAATGCTCTGATGCTACTTTTCTCTCCTATATGTAATGTATGTAATGCTGATGCTACTTCTCTCCTATATGTAATGTATGTAATGCTGATGCTGCTTTTCTCTCCTATATGTAATGTATGTAATGCTGATGCTGCTTTTCTCTCCTATATGTAATGTATGTAATGCTATGATGATGCTTTTCTCGTATATGTTATGTATGTAATGCTGATGCTACTTTTCTCTCCTATATGTAATATATGTAATGCTGTGATGCTACTTTTCTCGTATATGTAATGTATGTAATGCTCTGATGCAGCTTTTCTCGTATATGTAATGTATGTAATGCTTTGATGCTACCTCTCTCCTATATATAATGTATGTAATGTTCTGATGCTACTTTCCTCAATGTAATGTATCTTATAAACTCCTCTCCATTTTATAATATGTATTGTAGCTCATATTTTGCCAACCTCGAATTTATAACCACTGTCACTGTATTTGCTGAAGGTGTATAGCAAAACCCACCACCTTTTGATGTGTAAGTACTCCGGACACCTTTACAGTATTTCATTCATTCATTCATAATAATAGTAAAAGAGTGGTAATAATTATAGTAACAACAGTAACGATAAAATAATAATAATAATAATAATACGGTAACAGTAATAATAATAATAATACGGTAACAACAACAATAATAATAATAATAATAATAATCACCATCATCTCCGGGTGGCAGGATTTAGGAGGGGAAGCAAGCGAGTCACCAGATAATTGTGTGGAAGGAACTAAAAGTGACTTGAAACTGAAAAAGAATATCATTTGATGCTTCACTTATCGGCAGGTGCAAAAGACGTTCAAATCAAGCCGTTTCACTTACCTGTAACTGCCAAAGCGTAATAATCTATGAAACGCAACCGTAGAGATTGCAACGCTACGGAGCATACACGCACAAGCGATCTCCCAACTCCGGTACGATTCTAGAAGATACTTAGCTGGGTACGAAAATGAAACTCGAGAAGCCGTTTCACTTGTATACGTCAGACCGTTTAAGTATTGCTATGAAACGCGACTGCAGTGATTGTTATGCTACGGATCACATACATCACTTTAGGAATTCACATACAACACCTAAAACTTTAAAACAGTGCCATGAAACGCTATTAGGCCACGGAACACCCAAACCTCACTTTAAAAATAGTTCCACGTACTGTTAACTCCCTAAACGTTTAAATAATGCAAATAAAAGCACTTGTAACGCCACGAAAAGCACACATACACCCACAAACCAGTCACAGTTGCCATTGAAAAGTCATCTCACGTCCTTGTAACTCCTCTCAGACATTAAAATATTACTATAAAACGCGGCTTAAGGGATTGTGAGGGTACGTAGCACAAGAAGAAATCTGGAAGAGCCGTTGCACTTATTTGTAACTGCTAAGGCGTTTAAATAATGCTATGAAACGGAACTAGAGAGATTGTTGCACCACGGAGCACACGCAACTTAAAACCAGTCACTTAAGGAACACTTTCACCCACTTGTAACTGCCAAAAACGTTTCAATAATACTATGAAACGTGGATGTTGGAATTTTAGGCTACGTAGCGCATAATGAAATCACTGGTAACTGCTAAAACGCTTAAATAATCCAATGAAACGGAACTGCTAAGCAACGGAGAACACAGAGCTAAACTTTTGAGATGAGGGACGGTTTCACTTACTTGTAACTGCCAAAAACGTTTAAATAATACTACGAATCGTGACTGTAGGGATTTTCACACAACGGAGCAGGATACCCCAGCTCCCTCCTCCTTCCCGCGCTGCTACGATACTGGGAAATGAACTGAGTTGGGGCAGCGAGAGGCTTCCCTGCTGACGAGCTGAATGAATGAGCCAAGTAGTAGTTATAAAATTTCCTAACCATTATTTACTCCAAACAAGTCTCCATTACTCAGCTGTTATCACCTATCGTTAATTTTCAGGATTTCGTAACCCTAATATTCATTTTGATTTGATTTTAAAGCTTTTCGCAGCTAAATAAGTGAAAAATAAACGTAAATATAATCTCATACACAAACGTAAGACGGTTTGTAAATACAGATCAAGGTCTAGCGCGCAGGAGGCTTGAGTGTGTGTGTACGTGCGTGCCATATATTCATGAACTTTCTTGGGCTGTTGCTGTATGTGGGATTGCATGTTTAGTTTCATTTTCACTCACATGAGTCTTAATTGTGTGTGTGTGTGTGTGTGTGTGTGTGTGTGTGTGTGTGTGTGTGTGTGCGTGCTTGGCTTGTTTGTTTTTGCATTTCTTTGGGTATGTAACTGAAAAAATGTCCCCAGGCATAAGCCATCACTGTATCTACGTTTAATTAGTCTTCTGTTCCTGGTCCCCAACTCAAAATGGCGTCAAAGTTATTCATTTGATCTCGGCGTGTCCAGTTTTTGCAATTATGTGGGTATGTAACAATAAATCTGAGCCACCATTGTATTATCACTAAATTACCGTTTAGTTTTAGTCTCTCAGACCTAGAATGTCGCGAAAATAATTAAAACATTGAATTCCATAACGTAATTATAGTTGTATTCGAGTTACCTTGAAGGGAGTTTATTCAGTTTCGGGAGAGAGGATGTTAAGAGATTAATGGAGTCAATTTATCATCCCACTGCCACAAAATATCAGGAGAAATCGTCTGGAGGTAGGAAGAGCACAGTAAAATATACGTCAGCGGATTCAAGGGGATAAAACAGCGGGAAAATTGATTGTATTAAAGGGAGTTTCGGCGCGGCCATGTCAGCTGCCTGTGTGACGTCACGGCTTACGTCATAACAGTCCGGGTGACTCCCAGAGCGGCGATGACTCAAAACTTCCCGCAATTTTAACGCCCTTACCCATGACTTGCCCTTTTGACTCTCCTTATATGGGCACGGCAGAGTCCTAGCACGGGGCAGTTAGAAATTACACAGAAACGGTTAGAAATTTGATAGGAATTGATGAGTAGGCTGCAGAGGAGTAGATAATTTTGAAATGGAACGCTCCTAAGAGTCCTAGCACGGATCAGTTAGCAATTGCATAAAAATAGTTAGAAATTATATACCAATGGATGAATATGCTGTTCGAGATTAAGTAGCGAATTTTTTTGTTTAAGTAAGGAGGGTCATAGCACGGATTAGCTAGAAATTACATAGAAATGGTTAGAAATTAAACAAGATTGGATGCTTTTGATACGTTGGAAGGAGTGACGAAAGATTGTGGAAATGGTGTAGTTTATCACTGTGATTTGGCTTAATATTATTGTTTCTCTCTCTCTCTCTCTCTCTCTCTCTCTCTCTCTCTCTCTCTCTCTCGTTGTAACAGTAGACTATAATTTGATTATGCTAGTCACGGAGAAGTGCTATGGAAAGAATATAGAGCCGTAATATTGTCGACTATACTCGTTTCACCTTAACTTGGCCCAGATTTTCGTCCTTACTGCAGTTTAGCTCACGTACCCCAAGTGGCAGAAAGTGTTATCTAGCACTTCTTCGTGACTAGCATCATAGGCTCTCGCAGTGCTGATACATTGATAATTTTTTTTAAGGGATGAACTAGACAAAGGAAAAATATATTGTTCTTTACCAGAGGACTATCCTGTAAAAGAAGAGAGAGAGAGAGAGAGAGAGAGAGAGAGTTAACCTTTTCCTGTCTGGTGCTGATTTTCCCCAGAGAGAGAGAGGGGGGGGAGGGACAGAGAGAGAGAGCGAGAGAGACTGGTGAACTGAGTGACTGATAGGCTAAGTAGAAAAATAGATATACTGTGTCTATCTATATCTCTCTGTTATCTGGCATCTATCTATCAACCTGTCAGCCTATATATGTACCGTATCTCTCTCTCTCTCTTACATGTCATCTTGGTATCTATCTATTTTATCTCATCTTTTTGTCACGTATATCTATCTGTCTATCTATCTGTCTGTCTATCTATCTATCTATCTGTCTATCTATATATCTGCATCTGTTTATATGCATTTCATGTTCATACCTATCCACAACCTACAAATTTCCACTATCAATATCACAGTCTCTCTCTCTCTCTCTCTCTCTCTCTCTCTCTCTCTCTCTCTCTCTCCCTGTAATCGGATATACAGTAGGTCATTCTGCCATCAATATTACCTCTCTCTCTCTCTCTCTCTCTCTCTCTCTCTCTCTCTCTCTCTCTCTCTCTCTCTCTAACAAGCAGAAATACAAGTTTAACAAGGTCCAATACCACTTCTTAATCTCTCTCTCTCTCTCTCTCTCTCTCTCTCTCTCTCTCTCTCTCTCTCTCTCTCTCTCTCTCTCTCTCTCTCTCTCTCTCTCAACCCTTTAAGTATTATGTCCCTTAAGGTCTGCATGGTCGTTGTATCTATGTAATTTCTCTCTCTCTCTCTCTCTCTCTCTCTCTCTCTCTCTCTCTCTCTCTCTCTCTCATTGTTCAAGGGAGGTGAGGTGTTCTTGAGGCATGAGTGGGTCTCCTTCAAGATGTACACAGTCTAGGTCCCGTGTGTGTGTGTGTGTGTGTGTGTGTGTGTGTGTGTGTGTGTGTGTGTGTGTGTGTGAGATGTTCTGTGCTCTCGTATGTGTTTGTACTGTGTGTGTGTGCTTGTGTTTGTGTATGTGCATTATTGTGTGTGTGTGTGTGTATGTAAGATGTTCTGTGCTCTCGTATGTGTTTGTACTGTGTGTGTGCTGGTGTTTGTGTATGTGCATTATTGTGTGTGTGTGTGTGTGTGTGTGTGTGTGATTTAGGAAAAGTAGAATTATAATGCAACTTGAATTATTATCTCTGAATGTGCACTGAAGTAGAAATCATCATCACCACCATCAACATCATCAGCAACATCATCATCATCATCATCATCAACAACATCACATCATCATCACCACCATCAACATCATCAGCAACATCATCATCATCATCATCATCATCACCATCAACATCACATCATCATCATCATCATCAACATCATCATCATCATCATCATCAAAACCCTATTTCACGCCTATTTCATTATCATTAAGCTTTCACCACTCTGACCTATTGCTGTTATCCTGTTTCATCTCTCTCTCTCTCACTCTCTGTTTGCCCTAGTCATCCTTCAGTTTTCTACTCAGCAGAAAACGGGATTTGGCCATTTATATAATTATTATGTGTATTATGAGAGGACGGTGTAAGTGGTGTTATTGACTTACTATGTGGTGTGGTGTGGTTGAGGATGGGTGTGGTGTGGTGTGGTGTAGTTGAGGATGGGTGTGGTGTGGTGTGGTGTGGTTGAGTATGGATGTGGTGTGCTGTGGTGTGGTGTTATTGAGTATGGATGTGGTGTGGTGTGGTGTGGTGTGGTGTTATTGAGCATGGATGTGGTGTGATGTGGTTGTGTGGTGTGGTGTGGTGTTATTGAGCATGGATGTGGTGTGATGTGGTTGAGGATGGGTGTGGTGTGGTGTGGTGTTATTGTGTATGGATGTGGTATGGTGTGGTGTGGTGTGGTGTTACTGAGTATGGATGTGGTGTGGTATGATGTGGTGTTATTGAGTATGGATATGGTGTGGTTGAGGATGGGTGTGGTGTGGTGTGGTGTTACTGAGTATGTATGTGGTGTGGTGTGGTGTTACTGAGTATGGATATGGTGTGGTGTGGTGTTATTGAGTATAGATGTGGTGTGGTATGGTGTGGATGAGGATGGGTGTGGTGTGGTGTGGTTGAGGATGGGTGTGGTGTGGTGTGGTTGAGGATGGGTGTGGTGTGGTGTTATTGAGTATGGATATGGTGTGGTGTTGTGTTACTGAGTATGAATATGGTGTGGTGTGTGGTTGAGGGTGGGTGTTGTGTGGTGTTATTGAGTATGGATATGGTGTGGTGTGGTGTGGTTGAGGATGGGTGTGGTGTGGTTGAGGGTGGGTGTGGTGTGATGTAGTGTGGTGTGGTGTGGTTGAGGGTGGGTGTGGTGTGGTGTGGTGTGGTTGAGGATGGGTGTGGTGTGGTGTGGTGTTACTGCATATGGATGTGCTGTGGTGTGGTGTGGTTGAGGGTGGGTGTGGTGTGTCAGGTTAAGGAGTAGTAACCAAGGAGACTCATTCCTACCCTAGATAAAACTAAAAATTCGACTAGTAACCAAGGAGACTGTACCCTGTAATAGTTGACCAGTTCCGTCAAATGAAAGCAACAGGAGTATAATGGTATAATGAAGCCATACTCTCTCTCTCTCTCTCTCTCTCTCTCTCTCTCTCTCTCTCTCTCACAAGATATAACATTATTTATACTGTGATTTGTGCGGCTTCGTTGTTTTTGTCTCTGTTTTTTTTATATATACTATGGTGGTGTGTGTGGATGCGTAGTTTCTCTCTCTCTCTCTCTCTCTCTCTCTCTCTCTCTCTCTCTCTCTCTCTCTCTCATTCAACCGGAAACTGAGAGAGATAGGTGTAGCTGGATAGATAGATTGATAGTTACTTAGATAGATAGATAGAGAGAGAGAGAGAGAATACAGGTAACGCTTTCAGTTGGTCATTTCTTTCCGTGACCTTCCGGTTCATGTAATTAACCCAGACCAGGTGAGACAATGTGCTCTCTCTCTCTCTCTCTCTCTCTCTCTCTCTCTCTCTCACACACACACACACACACACACACACACACACACACACACACACACACACACACACACACACACACACACACACACACACACACACACACACACACACACGGTATATATTGCACCCAAGAAAGCGAATTTTTTCAGTGGCAGACCTCCAGCCGGACCAGGGTTTAGACAGGGTATGGAGGAATCCCTGGCTTTTCCTTGTCTGTCTATCTATCTATTGCCAGAGGTCCCAATCCCACACGGGGAGACCACAAACAAATCGCCTCCACGTCGCCCTGTCCCCCTTCATTTCACTGCCCTGCTCCCAGCTCACCCCCCCCCTCTCATATAGTATACCATATATATATACAACTTCCATTCGTTTGTGTCACTAAGTTATTTTGTTTCCACATCTTCCGTAACACTTTTTGTTTTTAATTCATTTGTGTTATTCAATTGTTTTTGTTTTTCCTTCCTCTGTTCTGTTATATATAAAAAAAAAAAACTTGTCTACACATTCACTAACTCTCATCCAATGTATGTTTTTTTTTTCTTTCTCTCCTCCTCCCATCATCAGTATTTTAACTCTACTATATTTCCTCCTGTATCGCAGTAGTGGATTCTAGTTAATGGATGTGAGTTCGATCTTAGGCTGATGGCGCGATTAGTGAGGAGGTTTGACTCAAGTGCAAATAATCTTTACCTGTCATAACACTGCCTCCGTTGTTACCACGACACCAGTGCTGATGGTGGTAGGTGGGGGCATCTGTCATCTACTCACCTGATGTTCTGTCTGCTTCTTTGACCTCCAACATTCTTTTTCTGTTGGACCCTCCTCTCTTCCTATATTCTCTTATTTTCCTGCCATTCTTTATTAGTCTTATTTCCAATTCAGGTGGGTCTACACTGAGTGACGAGTCTAATGGTTTCCTGTAGCCCAGGAAACCATTTACAACGCTGAGTGGTAAGCCTATAACCAAATTACGGGGTTAGTTGGAACTTACTTTGGTGCACGTGTTAACTGGGTGGAGAGGCGTATATGTGGCGTCCGTCCAGGAGCCAAACCTTCGCACCCCTGCCTGCGCCTTGCTGTGGCGAGGCACTGTTCGCCGCAAGGGAACATTAGTTTACTGCACCGGACAGCCCTGTAGGGGCTTTCGCTTGCCTGCAGTTGATGGGTCTGCTCGGTCAGACTGTTGTTGATCAACAACAACACAAGTCCTGATCGAGAGAGACCTAGCATGTATTCAATATGGACGGTGAACAACAGTGTACAAGTTGTGATATGTGGAGATGCGCCTTACACCAACCCCAAACTACACACGTGCCTCACACACCACACGCCTGCCCCACTCACCACACGCCTTTGTCTGTCGTGATGTAGGCTGTGTATACACCCTCACTCTCACAGCCCAGTCGAAATGAACTGGTGTGATTGAGGTGGTGTGGTGTGGCAGAGAAGTGAATGGTGTGGGGTGAGGTGAGGTGAACCCTGGTCATTTTTGCTTGTAGGTATATTCTATCCTGTTGTCTTCCGTACCTTATATATATAGTTTTTTCGGGGCTTTCCTTATTTCATCTGTAACTTTTCATACTTTTACATCATCAAAATTCCATATACCTCTGTCTGTCATATCAAAATTTCCTCTTGTACTCGTAATATTAGTAGTGTAGTTTCATTCTGGCTTTTGTTTCAGTTTCACCAAAAATTTAACACTACTCTCTTCACCGTATCATAGTTTCCTCTGTCGTATAAATAATGCTGTTTCCTCTGTCGTATAAATAATGCTGTTTCGTCTGTCCTAATATAAATAATGCTGTTTCCTCTGTCGTATAAATAATGCTGTTTCCTCTGTCGTATAAATAATGCTGTTTCCTCTGTTATAATATAAATAATGCTGTTTCCTCTGTCCTATAAATAATGCTGTTTCGCCTGTCATAATATAAATTATGCTGTTTCCTCTGTCATAATATAAATAATGCTGTTTCCTCTGTCCTATAAATAATGCTGTTTCGTCTGTCATAATATAAATAATGCAGTTTCCTCTGTCATAATATAAATAATGCTGTTTCCTCTGTCATAATATAAATAATGCTGTTTCGTCTGTCCTGTAAATAATGCTGTTTCGTCTGTCGTATAAATAATGCTGTTTCGTCTGTCGTATAAATAATGCTGTTTCCTCCGTCCTATAAATAATGCTGTTTCCTCTGTCCTATAAATAATGCTGTTTTTTTCTGGTCTCTTTCAGTTTCACCATCACATCACCAAGACCCAAGGGAGGTGAGTACTTAACCATTTGTGTCTCTTTAGTAAATACCTCTGTCTACATCTGTCTATCTGTCTATCTATATGTCTATCTATCTGTCTGTCTATCTGTCTATCTATCTGTCTGTCTATCTATCTATCTGCCTATCTGTCTGTCTGCCTATCTATCTATCTATCTTTCTATCTATATCTGTCTATCTGTCTGCCTATCTATTTATCTATCTGTCTATCTATCTGTCTTTATCTGTCTGTCTATCTATCTGTATAATATTGAGTCGTGTCGAGGAAGTGCGTTTATCTATCTGTCTATTTGTCTAAATACTGAGCCTGGTAGAGTGAATGCATATTGTTTTGATCAGTCCCCTAAGGTGTGGCCACAAACAAATCGCCTCCATGTCACCCTGTGCTCTACCATTTGGCCGCCCTTCCTCCAGCTCACACTGCCTTCTATATTTTCTCTCTCCACTCCTTCCCAACATCTCATCCTCGGTCTCCACCTGCCCCTCATAGTGACTGCTGCTTGAGAACGCTGGAAGTCTTGTCGTTTCGTCTGGTTCTATACGCATTGTTTTTATTTGACACCACTGTGGGTAGATTTTTTTTCTTTTTTTCGTCTTTTTAATATTGCAATGCCGGCGTTACACATTCTTTAGATCACTGGTGGTTTATTTGTTTCTTATATCGCACTATGCTTGCTCGCAGAAATTTACGGGACTGACTAATAGTCTTTCCATTACAAAATGTTTGCAAATATCTTTATCTTTGTTTCCATACCGTTGACCAAAAAGTCGAAGAAATAATCATCGAATATTTTAGCGTATTGCGATCGCCGATAAGTTCGTGACGTCGATTCGCGCGCGATCGCCTTTTTTTTTGGGGGGGGGAGGGGATTTTTTCTGATACTCCCTGGACAGACCCCGACCTAATGCAAAAAGAGTTAGGTCAGTATTTATTATCGTTCTCGTGAAAGAGAAGAACACACACACAGCTTGACTATTATTTAGATGGTGCTGCAGAGGGGCGCCTTCATGTGGTGGCAGCGATAGGACTGTGCGGTGGGGCTGCCCGGTTTACCCATGTCCCTTACCTCCCTCCCAAACCCTACCAGAAGAGGATGGTGTGCTGTTGGAGTCATTGGTGAGGGATGACGGTAGATTTGTATGTACTGTAGTTGTTACAGCGACTCAACAGCGTTACATTATTGTGCTAATTTTAATGTGCACCAGTGTACTAATGCACAATATAACTGTAGGTGATATAGGCTGTCTGCTATTTTACTGCGTTCAGATTAACACAGTTACTGCACGACACGGCTGATGTAAAGATGTATGTTATTTTACTGCACACAGATTGTTAAAAGAACTGCACTGCACTACTGATAGATTATTGTTATTGCTACTAAACAACATGCCTGATATATTTGTTATTTGACTATGATGCAGTGGTTACAATTGTGCAACGCTTGTGATAAAGTTATTGATTTTTACACCACTAATTTAATTGTTGCACCTACTTTGGTCGTGTGTTTCTCTTAAAATATATTGTGTAGTAATGATTCAAGCTACAACTCACGTGTCATGTATTTGTGATTATATTAACGATATTTTGCAGTGAAGTATCAGTCCATTCAGTGTGGGGACGTATTTTTGTTTTATTATTGTTGTTCTACCTCTTCTTCTTATCATCATCATCATCATCATCATCATCATCATCATCATCATCATCATCATCATCATCTGGGTTAGGAGAGCCCCCTGGTAGCGAAGGGGCTGATGAAAGTTATATTTGACCCTGCCATTCCAGAATCCTCCCCAGAGCCGAATAAAATCGCTTGGTAACATCAAGAAAAAAATTGGTGTATTAGGAATGAAGGGGTTATGATGTGGTTAGAGCAGAATGTACAAGTTTACGCTTTTATATTGTAGTTTTCTGTGTTGGTCTTCAGTGAGTTTCGTTTTCTGTTGCTGGTTTAGTGGTATACTTGCTTATTATAACCTCTATGTTTTTTGTGTATATTTCTCTCTCTCTCTCTCTCTCTCTCTCTCTCTCTCTCTCTCTCTCTCTCACTTCGATTTATTGCTCAGGATCACGGCAATCCCTGACTCTCACTGTCCAACATTTGTATTGAGTGGCATTGAGGGCTTCGTAACACATCTTTCATAGCTATTCACTCTCTCATTACACCTTAATATCCTCTTGTATGTTATCTATGCAAACCACTTTGATACTAAAACGATATAAATAACGGAAAAGTGAATATTAAAGCCTATATATGCAGACAAATCGCAATGAAGAAATAAATCACCAAGTGGTTTGAATTCTGTCTGTGCATTGGAAGCTTCGTAAGAAATAGGAGAAAAGGTCGGTCTTTCCACTGAGGGCTACAGAGACCCACTCAACCTAACCTAACCCAACCCAACCTAACCTAACCCAACCCATCCTAACCTAACCCAACCCAACCCAACCCAACCCAACCTAACCCAACTCAACCCAACCTAACCTAACCCAACCCAACCTAATCCAACCTAACCTAACCTAACCCAACCCAACCTAACCTAATCCAACCTAACCTAACCCAACCCAACCAAACCTAACCCAACCCAACCTAACCTAATCCAACCCAACCTAACCTAACCTAACCGAACCCAACCTAACCCAACCGAACCTAACCCAACCCAACCTAACCTAACCTAACCCAACCCAACCCAACCTAACCCAACCCAACCCAACCCAACCTAAGCTAACGCAACCATCCCTAACCTAACTCAACCCAACCTAACCCAACCCAACCCAACCTAACCTAACCCAACCCAACCCGACCCGACTCGACCCAACCTAACCTAACCTAACCCAACCCATCCTAACCTAACCTAACTCAACCTAACCTAACCCAACCTAACCTAACCCAACCCAACCTAACCTAACCTAACCCAACCCAACCTAACCTAACCCAACCCAACCTAACCTAACCCAACCCATTCTAACCTAACCTAACCTAACCCAACCCACCCTAACCTTTCTTTTCCAGTGTCCCTCGATGCAAAGACTTACCACCTCTTCCTTAGCGATTTATTTTTAGAGAGGGAGAAAATAATAATAGTTTTTGCAGGACAACAATTTATTTAACAAGGAAGGATACAACAAACTTTATAAATGAAGAAAATCACATACCTTTTTTTTTCAGTGAAGGATAAATGTATTGGAGTAAGAGAGAGAGAGAGAGAGAGAGAGAGAGAACAAGGATACGGCAAACTTTGAGCCAAATAATAGGTTTTCTGAGAGAGAGAGAGAGAGAGAGAGAGAGAAATAACAAGGATACACCAAACTTTATAACTGATCTAAGTAATGGGTTTTCTTAGAGAGAGAGAGAGAGAGAGAGAGAGAGACAAGGATACAACAAACCTTATAAACGAGTCAAATAATGCGTTTTCTTAACCTATAATGGAAAAATACAAAATACACTTAAATCCTACAACCAACGCTCCCATACACGGTGGTCTAGTGGGCTGCGGCGATCCGAGAGAGAGAGAGAGAGAGAGAGAGAGAGAGAGAGAGAGAAGGATACAGCAAACTTTATAAATGAACTAAAATATGGGTTTTCTGAGAGAGAGAGAGAGAGAGAGAGAGTGAGAGAAGGTGTAGGTCCAAGGGTGGGTTAGGGTGTCTTGCTCACTGTGCCACTCATGGAAGGGCGACTGGGTCCGTATTCTCTTCGGTTAAGGAAGCTCCCTATCACCTCTTCGTAAGCGATTTATTTTGCGTTTTACCCCTTACTATCCTATTGTTTGTTAAGGAAGCTTCCTAACACCTCTTCCCGAGCGATTTATTTTTGCTTATTATATATCGCTTACTATCCTTTTGTGTATTAAGGAAGCTCCCTAACACCTCTTCCTGAGCGATTTATTTTTGCTTACTACCCCTTACTATCCTATTGTGTATTAAGGAAGCTCCCTAACACCACTTCCTGAGCGATTTATTTTGCTTATTCCTCCTAATCGTCCTCTTCTGTGTCTTGTAAATCACTGAAATACCACCACACTTAGCATAAATAACATACAAACATTTATTAACCTGCCCTATCCAAAAAATAAATCGCTAAGGAAGAGGTGTTAGGGAGCTTCCTTAACCCTTCTAAACCTCGTAGCCTTTATTCATTTCTGGCCGCCACATCCACGCCCACATCAGCAGACTGAGCCACCGTGCAACACATTAAGTATTTCATTTTAGTGGAGCACTATTTCCGCCCCACCCTATATATAAACTGAGTAGCCTAGCCCCGGGCCCCTACTCTCCTGATGGGACCAGATAAATAAATACATAAATAATAAATAAAGCCGTAAAAACCAACTGCCACTCTTTGTTGTGAGGTAGAGCCAGGATTCCTTGGGCTTGGACGGCGTGTGGATGAGTGTGTGGCCCATTTGACTGGCTATGCTGTTGTCTGGTCTCACATTTCTGTATTTTGTATTTCCTTGTTTTTGGATCTTGCTTCACGCCAGCTGTAGTGGGAAAAATGGTGGTGGTGGTGGTGGTGGTGGTGGTGGTAGTAATGATGATGGTGGTGGTGGTGGTAGTGGAGGTGGTGGTAGTAGTGGTGGTGGTGGTTGTGGTGGTAATGGTGGTGGTGGTGATGGTAATGAGGATAATGGTGGTGGTGGTAATGATTGTGATGATGATAATGGTGGTGGTGGTGGTGATGATAATGATGATAATGATGATGATAATGATAATGGTGATGATGATGATGATGATGATGGTGATGATAGTGATAATGGTGATGATGATGATGGTTCTCACGACCGGGGCCACCACATCACCAGCCACATTTCTATATTTGATTCACGCTAACTTGGCCCAGATTTTCGTCCATTTGCATCCTTTCCACAGCACTTCTTCGTGACTAGCACTATATTTTAGTGTTAATCTTTTGATACGCCTCAGCATTCAAGACAGAGACAGGGCAGTTTTGGTCTCCGCATCATTTCCACAGCACTTCTTCGTGACTAGCACCATATACTCGTTTGTCTTCATTTCCTTGCAGTTTTTTTTTTTCATTTCTTGCTGTCTATAAATTTTCTTCCAGTTTTCTTATTTCCATTTTCATGCAGTCGTTTTTTTCGTTTCCTGCAATATTTTTCATTCTTGTAGTCCCTTTTTTTATATATATTTTCTCGCCCAGTTAAAGTAAACAAAGTACAGATGAGAGTAGCAGTAGGTCTTTTTTTTTTTTTTTTTTTTTTTTTTCTCCTTGCATTATTTTTCACTTCCTTCCAGTCTTCTTCAATTTCTTTCACTTTCTTCTTCAGTTTCTTTCAACGTTACGCCAAATGTAGATGAAAATAAAAAGGGCTCTAGGTCAGTACGTAGCGATGGGTCTGTATAACCCCATGTCCCCGCAGAGCCGCATCCGCAGTGCTGGTATGGCGCGGACCGCATGGTCGATGGAGGTGAGGAAGTGGGAGCAGTCACACAGGAGGACGTAGTGCAGGTGACCGCTCTGAGGCAGGGACTTGTGTAGGGTGAGGCGGCGCAGACCTA
Source organism: Coenobita brevimanus (assembly GCF_032717465.1). Lineage (NCBI taxonomy): Eukaryota > Metazoa > Arthropoda > Malacostraca > Decapoda > Coenobitidae > Coenobita > Coenobita brevimanus. The sequence continues at coordinate 2,061,171 of NC_136983.1, read as the reverse complement.
CCTCACTCGTCAGGCTCTTGTACAGGGTTCTGGCTCCTGGGGTGGGGAGGAAAGACAGTGGTAGTGGTGGTAACATGAGAGTGACGTCACAGAGTAGTATTAATGTTCCGTAACACTCAGTAGCAAAGTAACGTTCCTGGTGAAATATCAGACGCGCAGACCTACCTCACTCGTCAGGTGGGGTGGGGAGGAGAGATAGTGGTAGTAGTAGTAGTAGTGTAGAAGAGATAGTAGTAGTTGTAATATAGAAGAGATAGTAGTAGTTGTAATATATAAGAGATAGTAGTAGTTGTAATATAACGGGAATGTAACACTAGTGATAAACCTGTAATATTGAGGCGGGCAGACCTACCTTATTAATTAGGCTTTTTTGCAGGGTTGTGGGTTCTGAGGTGGGGAGGATAGTAGCAGTAGTAATATAAAGAGATAGTAGCAGTAGTATTATAAAGAGATAGTAGTAGTTGTAATATAACGGGAGTATAACACTGGAGATTGGAATATAACACTAGCGATATACCCGTAACATAAAGTAACGATAGGACAACTCAAAGTAACGTAACAACACAGAGTAACGTAACAGAGCAGTAATAATGTACCGTAACACTCGGTAACATAAGGTAACGTTTGTTGTGGAATATCAGAGGCACAGACGTAGCTAGTCGTGTGGAGATGACAGATGGTAACGGAGGAAGAGTAACGCCGAGGAACCTCACAATGTAACACTTGGTAACGTAAAAATAACGTTTAGGGCTTGTGGAATAGTCATCAGTGCAGTTCTACCTCATTCGTCAGATTTTAAGAAAGAAAGAAAGAAAAAAGAAAGTAAGGAAGTGCTGATGTAGAGTTACGCGTAGTGTGTAACGTGCCAAATCCGCCCAGTCAGTAACTTTATATCTACAAGCACCATAAACACTTTACTAGTCTCGTTTTTTCGTTGGGTATGGAAGCTCCCTAACACCTCTTCCTTAGCGATTTATTTTTGGATACAGCTGACTTGTATCGTATTGTACGTTATTCATGCAGAGTATGGTGAGAATAGAATGATTTACACAGAAGAGGACAAGGTGTAATAAGCAAACTAAATCGCTTAGGTATTGGTGTTTGGGAGGTGTAATGGTGATGGGGGGGGGACGTGTGAGGTGCCCCGATAATAAATGTGTTAGTGTTAGATATCAATGTTCCTAACCGTATTTATGTTAGGAATGGCATTAGAGATTAGAGGGATTAGATATAGCTTCCAGTAACTCTTATACTACTACTACTTTTAATACCACTACTACTGCTGCTACTACTACTACTACTACTACTACTACTACTACTACTACTACTACTACTACTACACACACACACACACACACACACACACACCTGATCATCCAAGCCACATCCTCTCAAACTTTACACTGTCCTCTCTCTCTCTCTCTCTCTCTCTATCTATCTATCTATCTGTGTATCATCATCATCATCATCATCATCCATCCATATCTATTTATCTGTCCATCCATCCATTCAACAATCTATCTATCTGTCTGTATCTTCTATCTGCCCATCTATCTATCCATATTAATCTATCTGTCTGTATATGTCTGTCTGTCTACCTATATCTATCCATCTGTCTATCTATCTATCCACCCATCCATCCAACCAACCATCCATCCATCTATCCATCCATCTACCCATCCAGCCATCCATCCATTCATCCATCCATCTATCCATCCATCTGCCCATCCAACCATCCATCCATCCATCTACCCATCCAACCATCCATCCATCCAACCATCTATCTGTCCATCCATCTATGTTTCTATCTATCCATCTATCTATCCACCCACCTGACCATCCCAGCCAGTTCCTCTCAAACTTAACACTGTCGTCACCTTCAAAAACTCTGAACACTGTGATTATGTAGCCCGTTGCCGAGGTGGTGGCCTTGCGAGAGATTTTTTCTGTGGGAGAGAAGAAGGAGAGTGAGACGCGTGTGTGGAGGAGGAGGAGGAGGAAGAGGAGGAGGAGGAAATGAAGAAGGGGAGAAAAAGGAGGAGGAAGAGGAAGAGTAGGAAGAGAAGAAGGGGAGAAAAAGGAGGAGGAGGAGGAAGAGTAGGAAGAGAAGAAGGGGGAGAAAAAAGAAGAGGGAGGAGGAGGAGGAGAAAAGGGAGGAGGAGGTGAAAGGTGAAGAAGAAAAAGATGATGATGATGATGATGAAGACGGAGGTGAAGTGGAGGAGGAGGAAGGAAGAGAAGAGAAGATGCAGAAGAAGAAGAAAGAAAAGAAGGAGAAGGAGTAGTAGATGAAGAAGTAATAGTAGTAGTAGTAGTAGTTAGTAGTAGTAGTAGTAGTAATAATAATAATAATAATAATAATAATAATAATAATAAGGGAGGATGAGACCGATGTGACTGGGAGGGAGGCTAAATAATTTCCCCCCAAACCTACTCAAATTCTGTTCAAAATAATCAAATCATGTGCGTTAGATCAGGTTTAAAGAATGGAGAATATCCTGTTGCATTCCGCCGTATAATCTATCTATCTATCCATACCTATCTATCTAGCTAGCTGTCCATCCACGTATATATCTATCTATCTGTCTATTTATGATTTACTCCTCCCTCCGAACCCAGATCCACATCAAAATCTAGTTAACTCTTCCTCGACCCACTTGATCCAACAGATGTCATTGAGTTCCCATACCGCTAACAGTTTCTTGACATAAACACAAACAGACAGACGCCGGTACATACATAACTCCAGTTAACGTGTAATATTAGGTCGCGTCCACACCAAACAGAAACATTTTTTGTTCGGTAACATGAGTGCGGGCGACAGTGTTGTCATCCGAGTTGTGAATCAGGTGCAGGTAATATTATTGTGCGTCCAGACCAGAAAGCTGGTAATATTAGTGTGCGTCCAGACCAGACAGAAACTTATTTGGTAGGGTAACATGGCGACACTGTTATAATCAGAATTGTGTGTCCGGTGCAAGTAATATTAGAGTGCGTCCAGACCAGACAGAAACTTATTTGGTAGGGTAACATGGCGACACTGTTATAATCAGAATTGTGTGTCCGGTGCAAGTAATATTAGAGTGCGTCCACACCAGACAGAAACTTATTTGGTAGGGTAACCACTGCTACCACCATTACATACTCAGTGCTACTAACATTACATACTTCAGTGCTACCAACATTATGTAGCCTACTCCAGTGCTACCAACATTACCGTTCACACACACACACACACACACACACACACACACACACACACACACACACACCACTTACCTTCCACACTGCATCTAATTACGTTACCTCAAATACTACCTAGATAAATACACACCTTTAGCAGCAGAACGTATACCCTTAACAGCATTCAAATAGATCAGGAATATATCAGTAGCGTGACCATAGCAGCTGTGTAATCCGGGTCTTCGTGCTGCCACTTGAGAGGTCAGAAGGGGTGGATATTTACGGTTTGCTGGGTCGTTATTGGTGGTGAAATATGATGACTGATTAAATGACGGTCAAATTGGCAGCATGAGTACAGGGATTAAGAGTAAAATAAAAGCCTGTGTAATAGTAATAGTCTGTCTATCTATCTACCTATTGCCAAACGCCTTAATCTCATATGGGGTGGCCACAAACAAATCGCCTCCACGTCGCCCTGTCCCCCGCCATTTCACTAATTGTAATAGTAAAGAAAGATGTGCGTGTAGTGCCTTACCCAGCGGTGGTCGTGCGAGCGTGGCCACCTCCTGAAAGGTGTCGAAGTAGTGTTGGCAGGTGAAGCCCGTCTTGATGGGGTCAAACGCCTCCAGACTCAGTTGCCGCAGCTTGCCCACCACACCACGCGCCTCCACACTCTTGCCCTCCACCACCCACACCACCATGAACGGAAACTCAACTGCAAAATATTACAGAAGGTAAAGGTGAGGAGACATGCCATGAGGTGCATAACCGCGTGCTCATCGCCGTAACTGAAGCCATTGAGACTGTGCCGTGTTTTCCACCCAGTATCCTGGGATACAGGGCCGCTACATCCTCTCTGGGTTACCACAGTTACCTGCCCTAGGTACTCATTTTACCTACCAACCCACGAAGGGTGGATGCACACCTGAGTCCAGTGACTCCACCTGCCCGCACCACTGAGACGGCTGATGAAGGCTAAGTGTAACCCATCGCATTTGAGTAGTGTCCTTACAGTAAAGCTGAATATGTCACACTTTGTCCTAACCCTGTGACCCTGACCTTTGATTTATTCTTCTTAAAAATAGGTCATCTCCTCAATTGTCCTTCCACCACTCAACTGAATCTTATGAAGATTGGATAAAAGCTTTTTGAATTATTAACGTTCACACACACACACACACACACACACACACACACACACACACACACACACACACACACACACACACACACTAACCTGCACCCATCTCTCCACCTCGCTCCAAATTAACCAGCACCATCCCCTGCAGTGCCACGCCGCCTCCTGCAGTCACCCCTGATACCGCACTCTTGAACGCCTGCGACGAAAAGAAAACGAGGAGTGGAAAGAAGACAGAGCGGAATAGTAATAATAATAATAATAACAATCATCATCATACTAATCCTAATAATAATAATAATAATAATAATAACGAAAGCAAGAAGTACTTTATATTTTTTCATGTACATTACACGAGGCAGTATTTTTTTTTTTTTTTCCCAAGTCACAATTTTCCCTTAAAACACAACCTCTCAGCTGATCAGTACCTATCGACCACACGAAGATCACTAACTACACCCTGTCCACCTTAACTTGGCCCAGGTTTTCGTCCTTTTTCAGCTTATTTCACGTAGCTCAGTGGGAGAAAAAGACAATACTACGGCCATGCATACTTTCCACAGCACTTCTTCGTGACAAGCATTTTCAAAAGGACTATATTACTGCTGTGTATTCTTTCCATAGCAGTTCTTCGTGACTAGCAGTTTTAAAGACAATACTATGGCTGTGCATTCTTTCCACAGTACTTCTTCGTGACTAGCTTTTTTAAAAAGACAATACTATGGCTGTGCATTCTTTCCATAGCACTGCTTCGTGACTAGTATCATATTCTAGTGTTAATCCATTTCAGTCAAGATGGGGAGACGGCTTCTTAGCACTTCTTCATGACTAGCATCATATTCGAGTGTTAAGCCATTGCATTCAGTATGGAGAGATGGCAATTTTAGGCCAAGTTCGAGTGAAAAGAGTATAGCACCTATGAAGGCCTGAAAGGTTAGGTTAATGTCTACTGACAACAGGAGGGGGATGGTGGAACACGCTAAAAACTGTTGAGTCCATCTCTCTCTCTCTCTCCATGGGCAATGGGCAAGGAAGAAATATTAAATTTAGGGTCGGATCCGGATCACGATCCAGAGTATCGCGCACAATATCTTCAGAAGTTCTCAATGAATTTCAGTGAAATTTTGTGAAAAGCTGGGCCATGGACCAAGAAAGAATTTATTAAATTTTGGGGCGGATCCGGATCCTGTCTCCACGGATCTGGATCCAGATAATTTCTAATGGCATTGGCGGAGGTATGTGCTCTCTGAGTGCTTTCTATATGTTATTTTGTTGCTGTTGTTGTTTTTTCGTTGAGAAATCTAAACGATTATATTATTATTACCATTTTTATTATTATCTTCATTATCACCATCACACCACCAGTCACTGCACTCACCTTCAGCAGAGTGTCTCGCTGTGTGGAGTACAGGTGTGTGAGGGGGGAGCAGAGGGCTGGTGTGACTGGTGTAGCGGGACCCAGCATGTGAAATACCACCTGGGGGAGGGGGGGGGGAGGTCAGTACAGATAATACCACAACACCACTACATTACAATCACCTTTTTTTTCTTCTTTCCTGGCTTTGATGTTTGTGTACTCTCTCTCTCTCTCTCTCTCTCACACACACACACACACACACACACACACACACACACACACACACACACACACACACACACAAGCGATCTCATATCCAGTGTAAGAATATGTAGTGGTTGTGCGAGTGAAATTTTGTGTACAGTATAATTATCGATATACACACTAAGAAAGCCTGGTTATGAAGTATCTGACGGGTGTATGAATGAAGGCAGATACAAGCAAGCACTCTAATACACACTGAACCTCCGAGAAGCATAGATATTGGAAGCTTACATTCTTTAAGCTCATAAAGCTTTAAATATATGAAACATTAATAGAGGGAGAGCTGGGGGCAGTCGCCATGAGTTGCTAGGCTGCGGTGCCCATCTCCGTAACTTAAGCCTTTGAGCTTGTGTCGGGTTGCTCACTATTCCGGGGTACAAGGCCACTGCACCATCCAGATCACCAGCGTTACCTGCCCTTGCTGTTACCCTACACTCATTTTACCTGCCAACCAAGAAAGGGTGGATGCGAACCTGAGTTCAGTGAGCATTCGAACCCTGGCACTAACAGGCTGGCACTTAGTCTTATACCCTATTTTAATTTCTCCCTCCTCCTCCGCCCCCCCCAAAAAAGTTACTCCATCAGTCTTATACCCTATTTTAGCTTCTCCCTTCCCTTCCCCCCAAAAAAAAGTTTACCCCATCAGTCTTATATCTTATTTTAGCTTCTCCCTCCCCCCCCTCCCCCAAAAAAAACTTTCTCCTTGTACAATACCTGTATGTTTTGCTCGGGCGCCTCCAGCACCCTCATGCGGCCTGTCTGGGTACTGCCCGTGGGTATCTGAAAAGGCAATAGAGACATCTGTTGGTAAATCCTTGTTCAGTAGCATCATCATCACAAACAGCCATCATCATTATTATTATTATCATCACTACAACCGTCATCATCATCATTACTACAGCCGTCATCATTATCATCATCACCACCGCCACAACCATGGTCATCATTATCATCATTCCTGCTCTTCTTGTTCATCATCATCATCACCACCACCATCATCATCACCACCACCACCAACCCCATTACCATCACCCCACTACCACCATCATTTCTCCTGCTCCTATTCTTCTTCCTCATCATCACGACCACCATCAATACCACTATCACCACCATCACCCCACCACCATCATCATTTCTCCTGCTCCTGTTCTTCCTCCTCCTCATCATCATCATGGCCACCAGCACGACCACTATCCTCACCACCACCACCACCATCATTCCTCCTGCTCCTCCTCCTCATCATCCTCATCTTTTTTTCCCGTTCAGGTCTCTTTTTTCCAACTGTTTCCACGATTTCAGAACACAGGGCTGCCCTTATCCTGTACTCTCCTGTCTTTTGTGCCGCGGGTACGGTTCAATTTGCCACTCTTACGCTGATAACTCCACCCTTCACCTCTCCATTCCCTTCCCGCAGCGTCCATCTTAGCAGTTACTTCAACAGCACACCCAATGTCTGACTTGGCTCGTATCTCTGACTGGGGTAAAAGTAATCTTGTTTTTAATGCATCAGAAACACCGTTCTTACATCCATCAACCCGACAAAATATTCCACAGAAGTACTGGTAACCTCTAGTTTTTAACAATATCCAGCTCGATCCTGCATCATCTTTTACCATACTTGGGGTTTCATTCTCGGGAAAATCTGCATCCAAGAGATTAGGTGTGCTAAGCCGACTCCGTACTTTTTTTTTTTTTTTTTTTCCCTCACAGTTGTTGACTTTATACAGGGGTTTTATTCGCCCCTGTGTAGAATACAGCTCTCACGTGTGGGGAATCTCTCCACATACATCTCTTCTCAACAAGGTGGAGTCAAAGGCCTTTCGTCTCATTAACCCTCCTCTTACTGGCTCCCTTCAACCTCTGTCTCTTCGCCGCACTGCTGCCTCTTTATCTCTTTTCTATCGCTACTTCATGGTTACTGTTCCTCTGAACTGTCTGCTTGCATTCCTTCACCTCTACGACGGGCGCGTAGCACCCGTCTGACGCAAGCTCTCATCCCTTTTCTGTCCAACTCTCTAATGCAAAAGTTAACCGTTACTCCCAGTCTTTCATTTATGCAACAGGTCAAGTCTGGAACTGTCTCCCTGTGTCTGTATTTCCTGCTGCCTATGATCTCCAGTCTTTCAAACGCAGTGTGTCCAGGCATCTCAAAATGATCGGATCTTGAATTTGGCTCTCTGTTGTGTTTTGTTTTTTTCTTGGAGGGACCTGTTACTGCGGGCTCATGGCCTTTGGTTCCTTCTTCCTCGCATAAAAAAAAAAAAACACGTCATCGATCTCAAGGTGTTCACCTTTTTCATAGCTATAGATCCCCCATAAGTCAGTCTCTCTCTCTCTCTCTCTCTCTCTCTCTCTCTCTCTCTCTCTCTCTCTCATATTTGGAAATAGTTATTATCCATGCTTCGGATAGATAGTGCTAGGCCAACGAACCATGCAGGTAGGGTTTCTCTCTCTCTCTCTGCAAATAGATAAACAAGACGACCCATGCTTGGAGATAGATAGTGCCGGAGAAACCAACCATGCGAGTGTCCTGGCTCAGTCTGCGGGTGTGGGGAAGGAAGACGGTTTGGGCTGCCTCCTGAAGTTACTAACACACCATGCTGTCTCTCTCTCTCTCTCTCTCTCACACACACATACACACACACACACATGCGCAAGGATACTAATTCTCTCTCTCTCTCTTTCTCTGTCACACACACACACACACAGGGATACCAATTCTCTCTCTCTCTCTCTCTTTATACTGGAGGTGAGAGAGGGTGAGGCCGTGCAGGGGGGGGGAGGGATACTCTGTTCACTCAAACTTGGCCTAAAATTGCCATCTCTCCGTCTTGAATCCTGAGATGTAAGTGTAGATTAACGTTAGATATGATGCTAGTCACGAAGTGCTGTGGAAATGATATACTGTAGAGCCGTACTTCTGTTAACGCTTGGATATGATGCTAGTCACGAAGAAGTGCTGTGGAAATAATATACTGTAGAGCCGTACTTCTGTTAATGCTTGGATACGATGCTAGTCACTAAGAAGTGCTGTGGGAAGGATATTATGTAGAGCCGTACTTCTGTTAACGCAAGGATATGATGCTAGTCACGAAGAAGTGCAATGGAAAGGATGTGGAGCCGTAGCATTATCACTGGCGTAACGGTGGATTAATGCTGGAGGAGGATGCCAGTCACGAAGAAGTGCAGTGGAAAGGATGTAGTGTCTTTTCTCGTCACAAGCTGCAAAAGGACGAGAATCTGGGCCAAGTTAAGGTGAAAGAAGTATAGGAACACGACTGAGTAGACCAGGGTAGAATATGCTAGTCACGAAGAAGTGCATGTCGGGGTAGTTGTGACAGTAGATAGAGTAGACCGGGGTTAAATATAAATGCTAGTCACGAAGAAGTGCAGACCGGAGTAGAATATAAATGCTAGTCACGAAGAACTGCTGAGGTAGAATATAAATGCTAGTCACGAAGAAGTGCATACCAGGGTAGAATATAAATGCTAATCACGAAGAAGTGCAGACCGGGATAGAATATAAATGCTAGTCACGAAGAAGTGCAGACCGGGGTAGAATATAAATGCTAGTCACGAAGAAGTGCAGACTGGGGTAGAATATAAATGCTAGTCACGAAGAAGTGCATACCGGGATGAATGTAACAGTGCCGGGTTAAGGTGAAAGGAGTACGGAAAGGAAGTCCCAGGCAGGAGGAGGGTCAGATCCGGGCGGAATGTGACTCGTCGTGTGACCTATTACCCCAAAGGCGGTAGGTGGGAGGGTTTGACGCACCGGGTGACCTGCCGGGAAGAACTGGTGCATCCGGGCGACGGGTATCATGAGGGAGTCCTGCTTGAGAGTGCTTAGCGTCACCGGCTCCTGCGAACTGGAGGCCATCTCCTCCGCTTCTTCCTCTGCCTCTTGTTGCTCCTGCGAAAAGAATAATAAATAAATAGATAAAACCATAGATAAACAAATAAATACATAAATATTCCTAGAAAAATAAAATACATACCTCTGCCAAGGCCAATATAATTAATTGCTTATAAATTAACCTCTGTCTTACTTCGTTGGAGGAGGCAATTAATTCTACGGTCTGAGTCAGCCCTGTTACATAGTGCCAGGGAGTGCATACACCTGTCAATACCCACAATTTTTTTTTATTAATCTCGCATCTGTATCCGGATCCACCTCAAAATCTAATCAGCTCTTCCTTGACCCACTGCCCACCTATCCACCAAATTTCATCGCAATCCCTTATCTACTTTTTGAGATACCGTGCACACAGACTGACACACGGGTGAATACATAACCTCCATCCAGTTTCGTCATTAAATCCAAGAACCCGAGAGTGTCGCTACGTACCCTCTCTGCGCTGACTCTCTTCTGCTCTCTAAGGAACGCCAAGGCAGCTGAGGTTTGTGCTGCTGCTGAAGGTCCTGAGGTCTTCTTCCGGGAGAAAAAGTTGAACCTAGAAGCAGTGCTGGTCTTGGGCGTCTGTGGGAGGAGGTATGCATTAAGGGAGGTGTTCTAGGTGGCCTGAGAGGGTTTTCTTTTGTGATTTATTATTATTATTATTATTATTTTAACGTGGCAGCGTCTGGATTGACTCTGTCGGATACGATTATGTGAAGCTAAAGAACGTGGTGAATGTTTTTGGCGTATCCGATACAGCCAGGATTCCGGGGGCTCGAATGATGAGTGAATGGAAGCGTGGCCCATTGGATTGGGCAATTTTGGGCTGTCTGGACATTGCTACTCCTCACCCTGCCCTTGGGTGGGAAAGGAGGTCCAGATGATGATGATGATGATGATGATTACCCCCACCCACCCAAAAAAAAGGAGAAAGGGACATGGAGGTATTCGCCTGAGGAACCACTGTGAACGTTTGAAGCGAATTAGTGAAAAAAGATTCCCAACAGTCCTAAGGGAATGCAAGATGGTCCACACGCAGCCACGGGACACTGATATACCCTTGTGATAATTGACGTGATTAATATACACACAAAAACACAGGCTCTCAAATTTTGCGTGTGTTTATAATTGGTTTGACGTTTGAGACCAAGACATCCCTTTGAAACACACACACACACACACACACACACACACACACACACACACACACACACGCTGGTACAGTGGTAACGCTCTCGCCTGCCATCCGGCAGACGGGGGTTCGCGCCCCGCTCAGGTTGCGTAAAGTTCCACTGACGAAGCGGGTGGGTACTGTCCCCCTTGAGCAAGGGGATGGGTGTGTGCTAGTGTGAAGGTAACAGCCTTGCCCATAGATCGGACTATATGAGCTCTCAGCTCTCTTCCGGGAGGGTAAAAAGCTGCCTACTAATACCATCATAACACGCACAAGGATACTAATTCTCTCTCTCTTTCACACACACACACACACACACACACACACACACAGAGGCATGAAGTGAAAGTTGAAGAAATGAAGGAATGTCATTGAGTTATTTTTGTCACTTGTTTTTCTTTATTTCCTTCGTTTTTCCTTCCTTCATTCAGTGTCTCCTAAAAAAAAGTTGGTAAAGAGTTTGGAAGAGAGAGAGAGAGAGAGAGAGAGAGA
>NC_136983.1:2007165-2039665 GCF_032717465.1 Coenobita brevimanus | reverse complement strand
CTGGAGATCATGGGAAGTAGGAAATACAGACAGAGGGAGACAGTTCCAGAGTTGACCTGTTGCATAAATGAAGGACTGGGAGTAACGGTTAACTCTTACTACGTGAAATAAGCTGCAAAGGGACGAAAATCTGGGCCAAGTTAAGGTGTAAGGAGCATAGTAGTTGAGTGTGTTAGTGGAAGTGATTTGGTGTGATGGTGATATAGTCCAGTAGTTGTTGGTGTAGAATATAACTGACCTGAGAGTATGATGTTGTGGTGTGGTGGTGTGATGTGGCGGTGGTGTGGTGGTGGTGGTGGTGGTGTAGAGTGATGTTCTGTGGTGTGGTGGTGTTGGTGTAGAGTGATGTTCTGTGGTGTGGTGGTGGTGGTGTAGAGTGATGTTCTGTGGTGTGGTGGTGGTGTAGAGTGATGTCCTGTGGTGTGGTGGTGGTGGTGTAGTGATGTGCGTGTTTCTCATTAACGTGGCCCAGATTTCCGGCCTTCATCACCTTTCTCCACACAGCTCAATGGAAGACTAAAGTAATGCAACGCCTCTGCAGCCTCTCAAAAGCACCTCTTTATATCTAGCATCATATTCTAGTGTTAATCTAGTGTTACAACTGTGTCAGCAAGATGGAGAGATGATGGAGAAATAGCAGTTTTAGGCCAAGTTATAGTGAAAATTGTTGTAGCTGAGTAACTCCAGTCTGGCCAAGCAGACTCATCAACCATAAGCAAGCAGCCACCCCTACAGGTCCATCCCATACAGTGAATTGATGTTACCTGTGGTGAGGCATTGGGAAGAGTGTGGAGGGTTGGTTCCCGGATGGACGCCGCAATTGCGTCTCTCCACCCAGGTAACAGAGGCACTATAGTAGGTTCCACATCACCCCATTATTTGGCTATATGGTTACTACCCAGCACTGTATTTTCCTGGATTTGGCTACAGGTAACCATAAGGCGTGTCACTCAGTGCAGAGCCACCTGAAGTAGGAAGAAGAGTAGAGTAATGTACAGTGACAGGATGGATGAGAGCAAGAGAGGAAGCAGACACAGAACAAAGAATAAGGTGAAGGAAGAAGCAGGCAGCAGTACATCAGTTGAGTACAGTAATGAAGTGTAGTAGTGTGCTATGGTAGGAGTAACATATAACACCTGAGAGTAGTGGTAATGCTGTGTAATGTGGTAGTAGTGTAGTACATTAGTGGCTGTGGTAGTGGTAGAGCTACTGTAGTGTGGTAGAGACAGGGCAGTAGTGTGTTATGGTTTGAGTAACACATAAACTGACCTGAGAGTAGTGGTGATGCAGTGGTGAAGACAGATTGCCGCTTCACGTGAGGGTGACCTGGCAAGGGACACGGGCAGGGTTAGTGTAGGTCAAAAACACATCAACAAACACCTGGGGGTCACGGGGCATATGCTAATTGGCTCCGGAAGTCTCATGGCACCTCTTTCTCAGACCACATCCACACCAAATACAGTCCTCTTTGGTGTAGATGGTTTTGGGAGGGAGTTTGGTATCACTGTAGCCTGTAGAAATTCTTGCCCGCACCCATTACACCCAGTGGGGCCTCGTTCGTGGGCTACAGTAATTCAGAACTCCCACCCACACCCACCCACATCATCAACCAGGTGCGGATGTGGCCTCAGTGATCTCGCATGCGCATAACACTTTAATATTCTCTCTCATGTTTATTGATGTGAGATTTTAAACGATATAATTAAATTCAAGGTAACTTTAGGGCCTGATACACAAAATAAATCGCGACTTTTTTTGTATTTTGGTATTACGCATATTATTTGTACGTTGCTGTGAAAAATTATATTGATTCGCGAATTATATAAGCAGCAGTAAGAGAATATCAAAATGCAGTGCTCATAATATCACAAAGACAAGTGTGCTACAAACCATAGACTCGTCAGCTTCGGAGTTCTACATCTCTTCCTCCGTAATGCATTTTGCTGATCACACCTTAATATTCTCCCACATGTTGCATATAATTGTCATGGGTTGCGTAACATAGAGAATATTAACTGCAGGCAAAAATAATCAGGTCAGGAAGAGACAAGAAAACCTCCAAAGTTTACGAGAAAGGAGCCACTGTCACAACAAACATGAACTGGGAGGAGGAGGGGAAGGGTAACATACTGACAATATTAGTGAGGGTGAGGGACAGTCCTGGGATGGGGACGTTTGCCGCCAAAACACAACACAACACATGCCACCTCACTCCATCACTCAAATTTCTATACCTCCCCATGGTGACTAGGCGAAACAGATGCATTTTTTTTTAACACAAGAAAAAGATTAAGTAGATATGAACACACCTTTATGCTTAAAAGTTTGTATCCGATGCTGTACCTTTGTTGATACGGTGGTTTGAAATTGCGCGCCGTATTGGTAACCTGTTGTTGTTCGAGATTTGAATTTACGATCTCCTGCTTCGACTCCTGATTGTCAAGTCGAAAATATAAGAGAAATGGATTAAATGGGCCATGTTTGAATTTCGACGTGCGTTTTTCTTACCTCCTACTCTGTCCCTTCACACACACACACACACACACACACACACATAATCCTTCCCTGTCTGTGAGGTGAGATGGCTTGCATGTGTCGGTAACTGCACACCCAGTCTTGGACATCCTCAGGCCTCAACAAAGACCAAAGGCAGGGAAAAACACAGGGGAAAAAACACGGTCATTTAAAACACTAACACTGAGAAAAACACACTGCCTCTTAAAACCAGGACCGGGAAGAACGCAGTGACTGATAAAACACAAACACTGGGGATAAAACACACTTCCAGCACTGGGGGAAAAAAAACACACACTGCCTAATAAAACACTGACTTTTGGGAACACACACTACCTGCAAATATGTCTCAGAACCGAAACGTAGGAAACTCAGAGGACAAAAGTTGGCCTTCTTCCATTCCGTACGTCACTTTCCTCCCTGACGCATCGTATCAAGGAGAAACAACTATGGGGTGAAAATACTAAGCTTTTTTCCATACGTCACTTTCCTCTCTGAAGACATCACATTAAGGGGAAGCATTTGTGGGCAGAGGAAAAATACCAAGCCACTCTAAGCTCAAGAATAACAGCCAGCAGAGGAAAGTGACAAGTAGAAGAGGTGAAAATATCAGGGCGGAGAAGCATACCAAGCCCCTCTCAGCTTAGGAATATTAGCCAGCAGAGGAAAGTGACAAGCAGATGAGGTGAAATATTAGGGCAGAGAAACATACCAAGCCCCTCTCAGCTTAGGAATATTAGCCAGCAGAGGAAAGTGACAAGTAGAAGAGGTGAAATATTAGGGCAGTGAAACATACCAATCCCCTCTCAGCTTAGGAATATTAGCCAGCAGAGGAAAGTGGCAAGTAGAAGAAAAGAAATATCAGGGCAGAGAAACATACCAAGCCCCTCTCAGCTTTGGAATATTAGCCAGCAGAAGATAAAGCCCTCGAGATAAGGACTCACTACATTGAAGGGTTGAAAGTACAAGTGCAGGAAGGAAGGAGTGTGTTATGACGGATGCTGTTTATATAGAGAGCTAAAACAGAGACCTAGAACTGCATTTATAAACTATCCAAGGCTTAAACTGCCCTTGAAGCAGTGTATATATAGGTTTATCTTCACTACTTCAGCCACCACGTACTCCACAATCTAATCAGGCGAAATAAAATGATGAAACACGAAATAGAAAAGGCATGTGCTACTAGTAAGATGTAGGAGAGGCTTGGTGTTCTTTTCGCTGGGTAAAAATCAGGAAGACATGTTTGCTTTGAGGGAACTGTGGCTTGTAGAGAAATAGTAATATTAACGTAGCCACAAACACCATATCTGTTTCGTCCAGATTTCTTGTACATCCACTAAAGATGACACAGTTGAATATCTACAAACGTCTGGACAAAAAAGAAAAAAAAAAAGAGATGCTGTTTGTGACTAACTTTATTTTTCACCTACTTCTTTATAATCCGTATTAATAAGAGAATGTTTGTCTGTCTGTCTGTCCTCTGTGGAAACCGTGGGAGGCATGCACACGGCACTCTCAAAACAGGTGTAACTTTTAACGACGAATTGAAGTGTGTACATTATAGTTGCTAAAGTGGCGCCTCTGATGACAAAGATTGGAACTAAAATCATAATCATCAGCGTAGTGGAAACATGGCAGCCAATTACCGTAGACTTTATATTCTTTTTATTTTTTTTCAGTGGGTCATATGGATAGGTGGATTGGTGAGGTGGGCAGGGCGGATAGGCAAGGTTGAGAGGATGGATAGATGTGGAGGGGCAGGATGGGTGGGAGAGTGGGTGTGTTGGGGCAGGGTGGGTGGGTGGGTAGTTAGAAAATATATCCCTGGGGTTATGTGGCCAAAGAGGAACATACTGTAGGTTCAATGGGTAAAATGGAACCCTGAAAGTCTTCTATAGGGAAAGTAGCCATGGAAGGTCCTGGGCAATCCCGGTATGCACGATTATAGGGTTTTACCTGGGCAACGCCGGGTGCCTACGCTATCCTTTTATAAACACATTGATAATATTTTTCCTCTGCTTGTCCTCTTTTTATTTACAAACGCCTCCCCTGTTGGCTTCTGTTAACACCTTCTGACCGGTGACTCATTCTGTGTTGTGTTCCTGAAAGCTGAATGGAGGGATGGGCCTGGAGTGTATTGGTGCTGTGATGAGGAGGGGGAGACTGAGATGGTTTGGGCATGTGGTGACGATGGAGGATGACAGATGGGTGCGGAGCGTGAGAAATGTGAACGTGAGAGAGAGAGAAAGAGAGAGAGAGAGAAAATGGGACAGAGTCAAAGAGTGTGACCTCAGGGATATCTCGTAAAGCACTGAACAAGGAGGCTGCCAGAGATCGAGCAGCGTGGAGAGCGGCCATCAGGTAACGAAGAGCGACGCATATATGTTGGAGCCTTTACGAACGATACAGAAACACTGATAAACAAAAATACACGCAAATAACAACAAATACCAATACACCAGGCATGTATGAGAGGGAGAATGGTATGTACTCAGTATAGACGGTGGGTATTAGCGCCAAAATGATGACATATGCACCAGTCCTGTATGAAGCAGCCCAACCATGCATTCAATATGGACGGTGGGTGTTAGCGCCGAAGTGGTGACATGTGGAGGTGTGGGGTTACGTAGGGGAACTCCAAGACCTCACTGAGAGAGAGAGAGAGAGAGAGAGAGAGAGAAAACAACAAAAACAAAAACAACAGCTTACCGTACATACTCGAACTGAAGAGGTTTACTGCATACTAGAGTTTTGTGTGTGTGTGTATGTGTGTGTGTGTGTGTGTGTGTGTTATCTTGGTGTGTATTTTTTCTCAGGTCTAATTGTGTGTGTGTGTGTGTGTGTGTGTGTGTGTGTGTGTGTTTTATCTCGGTTGTAATTTTTTTCAGGTCTAATTGTGTGTGTGTGTGTGTGTGTGTGTGTGTGTGTGTGTGTGTGTGTGTATTTGCTACAGTGCCCTCTGCTGTATTACTGTTCAATAGCAGAATCATTACTGTCATCACTAATAACTCATCACCAATCAGTATCATCACTACCAGCATCATTATCATCATCGCTAATCATCATCACTACCAGTATCATTATCATCACTATTCACTATCATCACTAATCAGTATCATCACCACCAGTATCATCACTAACCAGTATCATCACCAACATCATTACTATCATCACAAATCAGTCATCACCACCAGTATCATTACTATCATCACTAATTAGTCATCACAAATCATCATCACCACCAATATCATTACTATCACCACTAATTAGTCATCACAAATCGCCATCATCACCACCAATATCATTACTATCATCACTAGTCATCACAAATCGCCATCATCACCAATATCATTACTATCATCACTAATTAGTCATCACAAATCATCTTCACCACCAATATCATTACTATCACCACTAATTAGTCATCACAAATCGCCATCATCACCACCAATATCATTACTATCATCACTAATTAGTCATCACAAATCGTCATCACCACCAATATCATTACTATCATCACTAATTAGTCATCACAAATCGCCATCATCACCACCAATATCATTACTATCATCACTAATTAGTCATCACAAATCGCCATCATCACCACCAATATCATTACTGTCATCAGCCATCTCTCATTACTGTTATCACCGATCACTAACCGGTATCATCATTAATCTTTATCATCACTACCACTAATATCATTACTGTCATCACTAATCACACTCATCACCACCAGCATCATTACTGTCATTACCAGTCACTGTCATTACCACACATGACCACCACATCCTCTTTCTCTCCCTTTTTCCTTCCCACATTATCATCATCACCACTACCACCACCATCACCACCACCACCACCACCACCATCATCATCATCATCATCATCATCATCATCATCATCACTATCCTTTATCCCACTACCAAACGCGACAACAGACCTATGAACATATTATATAGTGGGTAATTTAGGCGCTCCAGTCAGATTGAGCTTGTGCAGGTTTATATCCAAGGGGTGGTTGGGGTTTATTGCTCACGTAATGCCACTCAGGAATGAATGAGGCCGGTCACTCTCATCTTAAATGTCAGGACCAACTTGCCTAGCCCCGAGCTCCTACGCTCCACATGGAGCAACACTGGATTAGATGATGATGATGATGATGATGATGATGATGATGATTAACTTGCCTAGCCCCGAGCTCCTACGCTCCACATGGGGCAACACTGGATTAGATGATGATGATGATGATGATGATGATTATTATTATCATCATCATCATCGTCATCATCATCCAGGCTTCCTTTGAGATGGGGTAATGTAGTGTCCAGAAAGTCAGGAAAACTTTATTACCGGTATTATTATTATTATTATTATTATTATTATAGCTTTAATAATATTCAAAGCATCAATCTATCTCCTCTTAATCAAACTGGCGTCCTTTTGAGCAGCAAACCACCTTGTTAAGCACTGGGTGTCAGAGGAAGGCGGATGTTCCAGGATAACTCTAAGCTGTGTTTAATGTGCAGTGCGTAGGTTCACCCTGACCTAAGTTCCTCTCCCCTCTCAGCTCAGTTTGGCTGCCCGAAGTAGTCAGACTGGGCAGCTGATTTAACTAGTGACTAAGGAGATTCATTCGTGTCCCATTTACGTGTATTATTCAAAATCATTTACTAAAAAAAACACTAGATAATATATATATTCTAGATTTGTAATACTGTAATCACTAAAACAAAAGGTTGAAAATTTGTTAAACCATGGAAGGTTCCGTCCACACCAGACACTCGCTGTGCCTGCAAATTTCGGATATATCGTTGGAGCCGGGGTTGGATCGTCCCCTACCGACCCACCTGGAGGTCCGGGTGAGAAGACGCCGGTGGAAATGGTTCCCCTGCTTCCTGAAACAAGTGCAGGTCAAACAGATACAGGTGGGTGATGCCTCTGAGGGCACATGGATATAGAACAACAACAATCAGACGTTTTACCATTACAACGAGTGGCACACCATCGCCCTGCCACGTCATCTACACCTAAATGTGAGGTTTGCACTCAAGTGTGGTTCCATCACGTACAAAAAGCAGAAGATTACTATTGAGGACTCCATCAGTGGGTACACCCTGACGCCGCCGCAAAAAACGGACTTTGTCACCTATTCGATATCTGAACCGGACTCTAAAGCTGCCATCCCGGAAAAAAAGGCCTCTGTTGCCGCCTCTAATGAGAAAAAGAGCTCTCGAGCTCCCCCTCATGAGGAAAAGAATTCTTTGACTTCCCCTCACAAGGAAAAGAGTTCTTTGATTCCTCCTTATGAGGAAAAGAGCTCTAGGACTCCCTCTTATGGGGAAAAGGATATTCCCCAAACCATTAAACCCTTGGCCACCGAGCCTGATGTGCAAAAAAAAGTCACCGAGCCTGCCACAAACGAAAAAGTCACCGTTCAAGCCACACACCCAAAGAGCGCTGGGATGGCGGTGGAAGAGGAAGGCCCTGCTGCCCAACCCCAGTCGTCATTGGTGGTCTTGCATAAAGCCAGGACAGTCATTGGAAAGAGTATAACCAATGTGCTGCGACATGGGTATAGCATTGGCAAGGATTTGGAGATGATTGAGCAGCTTGGGAGTGGTGGCACTGGACATGTACACCTTGTTAAGTACAAGGGGAAAAGCGCTGTGCTTAAAATGGGTAAAGTACGAAATAAGAAGTTCAGAAGGCACTTCATGTCGGAGGCCAAGGTTCTGCACCAAGTTGGGGGCGCGGGTGGTTTCCCACGCCTGTTGGCCGTTGCCTCTGATGAACCATTGATGATCATGACACAGTGTAAGGGGGTGACACTGCTTGAAATTTACCGTGGCAAGGGGCAGAGGACGTGGCAGTGGTGGCTGAGGGCATTCCACAGCATCGCCATGACTGTCCATGCCTTCCACAGGTCGGGGTTTGTACACGAGGACCTCAAAATGGACAACATCATAATCTGTACCCCATACCAGGACTCAATACAGGCTCAGCTTATTGATGCAGGTATGGCAACTAAGGTGGGTTCCATCCGTTCATCTGGTTTTCCCACCAAGGAACACCGCGAGTTGTACTACTGGATGGCACCCGAAACCTTCCGCCGCAAACCAATCACCGTTCAGAGTGATGTGTTCAGCCTGGGAGTGCTGTTCGCTGAGGTAATGTGTTGTGAATATCTGCGTGACTTGGAATGGCCGCGGACGGTAAAATTCCTGGTGAAAAGAATGATGTTGGAAAACCCGGCGGAGCGACCACACCTCCAGGAAGTGATATCAGCGCTGGATGGTCAATGGTTGGCCGGTTGAACTGGATTCCTCACTGTCTAAACATCGGACTGAATATGTTATAGCACTATACGTCCTTAATGCTCGTAGCTCCTTTTACTTCGCTGCTTATTCTCTGTTAACTTTAAAAAGCATTGCAGGCTCCACGGTTAATGAAGCTCCCCAATACCATTTCCTAAGCGATTTATTATGCTTATTACACCTTACTGTCTTATTCTGTTATATAATTCCTTCTTCAGTCTCCACACTCTGAATAACACACAGAGGGATATTATTATTATTATTATTATTATTATTATTATTATTATTATAGCTTTAATAATATTCAGAGCATCAATCTATCTCCTCTTAATCAATCCAGTGTCCTTTTGAGCAGCAGACCATCTTGTTAACCACTGGGTGTCAGAGGAAGGCGGATGTTCCAGGATAACTCTAAGCTGTGTTTAATGTGCAGTGCGTAGGTTCACCCTGACCTAAGTTCCTCTCCCCTCTCAGCTCAGTTTGGCTGCCCGAAGTAGTCAGACTGGACAGCTGATTTAACTAGTGACTAAGGAGATTCATTCGTTTCCCATTTACGTGTATTATTCAAAATCATTTACTAAAAATAACACTAGATAATATATATATATATATATACTAGATTTGTAATACTGTAATCACTAAAACAAAAGGTAGAAAATTTGTTAAACCATGAAAGGTTCCGTCCACACCAGACACTCGCTGTGCCTGCAAATTTCGGATATATCGTTGGAGCCGGGGTTGGATCGCCCCCTACCGACCCATCTGGAGGTCCGGGTGAGAAGACGCCGGTGGAAATGGTTCCCCTGCTTCCTGAAACAAGTGCAGGTCAAACAGATACAGGTGGGTGATGCCTCTGAGGGCACATGGATATACAGCAACAACAATCAGACGTTTTACCATTACAACGAGTGGCATACCATCGCCCTGCCGCCCCACCCACATCTAAAGGTGCGGTTTGTACTCAAGTCTGGTTCCGTCACCTACAAAAAGCAGAAGATTACTATTGAGGACTCCATCGGTGGGTACACCCTGACGCCGCCGCAAAAAACGGACTTTGTCACCTATTCGATATCTGAACCGGACTCTATTGCTGCCATCCCGGAAAAAAAGGCCTCTGTTGCCGCCTCTAATGAGAAAAAGAGCTCTAGAACTCCCTCTCACGAGGAAAAGAATTCTTTGACTTCCCCTCACAAGGAAAAGAGTTCTTTGATTCCTCCTTATGAGGAAAAGAGCTCTAGGACTCCCTCTTATGGGGAAAAGGACATTCCCCAAACCATTAAACCTTTGGCCACCGAGCCTGATGTGCAAAAAAAAGTCACCGAGCCCGCCACATACAAAAAAGTCTCCGAGCCTGCCACATACGAAAAAGTCACCGAGCCTGCCACAAACGAAAAAGTCACCGTTCAAGCCACACACTCAAAGAGGGCTGGGATGGCAGTGGAAGAGGAAGGCCCTGCACCCCAACCCCAGTCGTCATTGGTGGTCTTGTATAAAGCCAGGACAGTCATTGGAAAGAGTATAACCAATGTGCTGCGACATGGGTATAGCATTGGCAAGGATTTGGAGATGATTGAGCAGCTTGGGAGTGGTGGCACTGGACATGTACACCTTGTTAAGTACAAGGGGAAAAGCGCTGTGCTTAAAATGGGTAAAGTACGAAATAAGAAGTTCAGAAGGCACTTCATGTCGGAGGCCAAGGTTCTGCACCAAGTTGGGGGCGCGGGTGGTTTCCCACGCCTGTTGGCCGTTGCCTCTGATGAACCACTGATGATTATGACACAGTGTAAAGGGGTGACACTGCTTGAAATTTACCGTGGCAAGGGGCAGAGGACGTGGCAGTGGTGGCTGAGGGCATTCCACAGCATCGCCATGACTGTCCATGCCTTCCACAAGTCGGGGTTTGTACACGAGGACCTCAAAATGGACAACATCATAATCTGTACCCCATACCAGGACTCAATACAGGCTCAGCTTATTGATGCAGGTATGGCAACTAAGGTGGGTTCCATCCGTTCATCTGGTTTTCCCACCAAGGAACACCGCGAGTTGTACTACTGGATGGCACCCGAAACCTTCCGCCGCAAACCAATCAGCGTTCAGAGTGATGTGTTCAGCCTGGGAGTGCTGTTCGCTGAGGTAATGTGTTGTGAATATCTACGTGACCTGGAATGGCCGCGGACGGTAAAACTCCTGGTGAAAAGAATGATGTTGGAAAACCCGGCGGAGCGACCACACCTCCAGGAAGTGATATCAGCGCTGGATGGTCAATGGTTGGCCGGTTGAACTGGATTCCTCACTGTCTAAACATCGGACTGAATATTTTATAGCACTATACGTCCTTAATGCTCGTAGCTCCTTTTACTTCGCTGCTTATTCTCTCTTAACTTTAAAAAGCATTGCAGGCTCCACGGTTAATGAAGCTCCCCAACACCATTTCCTCAGCGATTTATTATGCTTATTACACCTTACTGTCTTATTCTGTTATATAATTCCTTCTTCAGTCGCCACACACTGAATAACACACAGAGGGATATTAACCAGCCACATCCCAGAAATAAATCGCTAAGGAAGAGGTGCTAGGGAACCTCCTTACCCGACGAGAATACGGGCCGTGCTCCAAGGCAAAGGTTGATAAGAATCTCTGGGAAGGAAAGATAACCACCTTTTTTGACTGATTCTTGGAACTCAGATAAATCGCTAAGGAAGAGGTACTAAGAATCTCTGGGAAGGAAAGATAACTGCCTTTTTAGATTGATTCTTGGAACTCAGATAAATCGCTAAGGAAAAGGTGCTAAGAATCTCTGGGAAGGAATGAAAACTGCCTTTGTAAATTGATTCTTGGGACTTGCTGTAGATAAATCGCTAAGGAAGAGGTGCTAAGAATCTCTGGGAAGGAAAGATAACTGCCATTTTAGATTGATTCTTGGGATTTACCGGTACATAAATCGCTAAGGAAGAGGTGCTGAGAATCTCTGGGAAGGAAAGATAAATGCCTTTGTCAACTTAATCTTGAGACTTGGATTCTGTGGAGTTGAGCACCGGGGTCAAGCGCCTCCCCCCCACCTTTCCCTTTACCTGCTCCCAGTCACACCCAGCCTATACCAGCAGACGGAGCCGACCCCGTAACACAAGAAATTTTTATCTTCACTCCCAGCCACACTTAGGCCCCTACCAGCAGATTGAGCCACTCTTGCAACACATTTTCACTTTTACCTACTCCCACTGTCACACCCAGGCCCCTACCGGCAGACTGAGCCGTTCCCGCAACGCACAAGATACCGCCGAGTGCGTTTCTAGGGCAGCGCTATTTTCGTCTCACCCTGTATGATATTAAAGAGAGAGTATGTTCAAAATAATGTTCAGTGTTCATAACGGAGGACGCCTGTAATCTGGTGTATGGATTTACTTTTTCTTCCTCTGTTCATCTTCTGTAAAAATAGAGAGAGAGAGAGAGAGAGAGAGAGAGAGAGAGAGAGAGAGAGAGAGAGAGAGAGAGAGAGAGAACGCCTGTAATCTGGTATATGGATTTATTTGTTTTGTTTTTCCTTCCTCTGTTCATCTGTAAAAATAAATAGATAAAGAGTGAGAGAGAGAGAGAGAGAGAGAGAGAGAGAGAGAGAGAGAGAGATTCTGATGTTCAAAATAATATCCAGGTTGTGTTTTAGGCCCGGTGTTCAAAGCAGTGTTCAAACGTTGTCGAATGTTCAATATACCGTCTAAATTGTGTTCAGAATGTGATGAATGTTGTATACTGATCCGTTAAGAGTTCAGCGTTCAAAATAATGTCCAAACTGGAACGTTCAATATAATATTCAACTAAAAGTGTCCTATGTTCAAAGAAATGTCCAAAGGATGTTCAATATTATGTCCAATTAAAATGTCTTGTGTTCAAAATAATGTCTAAATGTTCAGTACTGTCCATTTAAAATGTCCTCTGTTCAAAATAATGTCCAAATGTTCAGTACTGTCCAATTAAAATGTCCTCTTCAAAATATTGTCCAAATGTTCAATATTATGTCCAGTTGATATGTCCTATGTTCAAAGAAATGTCCAAAGGATATTCAGTACTATGCCCAGTTAAAATGTCTTATGTTCAAGGAAATGTCCAAATAATGTTCAGTATTATGTCCAGTTAAAAGTGTCCGATGTTCAAAGAAATGTCCAAATAATGTTCAGTGTCACGCTCAACTAATCGTTCGTTCGTTGAAAGATTCCCTGCACATATAGTGCAGGCCGGGCCATACATTAGCCCGGTCAGTGGGGTATGGGCTGATTAAAAAAAACAGTAAGTGGGGAGGACAGGACCTGGGGATTGCCCAGCACACACGTCCTGTCTCCTGACTGGCTTTGTGGTGTGTGTGCTCAGCTAAAAGTATCCGATGTTCAGTATGTCCAAAGTGTCAGATGTTCATAAAATTTTCCATATAAAAAAAGTATATAAAATGTTCAGTAAGTACAAAATGCTCAGTGTAAAAATATTCCGTAATTTTAAAATGTTCAATATATATAAAAAACGTTAAATGTTCAATATGCATAAAATATTCAAGATATAAAATGTTCAACAAGTAGAAAATGTTAAATATAAAATGTTCCGTATGAAAATGTTACCGGTAACTGAAATAAGTATTGTGTTCAAACTTTTCAATATATAAAAATGTTCAATATATAAAATGCGGAGTAGAAAAATGTTAAGTAAAATAAGTATAGAAATTTCAATATATAAAAAAAATGTTCAATATATAAAATGTTCAATATAAAAACGTAAAATGTTCAGTAATTATAAAATGTCCAATATATAATGTCCAATAAGTATAAGATGTCCAGCTAAGTGTCCACACGGTCCCACCTTCAATCCCATGTTGATGGCAACTGTTTTTCTTCTTGGCGTCCTTCTTCTTCTTGTAACCGACGTGCGCGGAGGAAGCCTTGTCGTCAGTAAAGCCCTTGTAGTAGAGGAAATTCATCTTACACCACTGCCTCGGGGGTTCTTTGGCCTCCCTGGGTTCACTTTTGCTTGAGGTTCATCTTATGTGGTGGTTACGGGTTCAGATTTGGGGATATTTGTTTTTTTTGTGGGTTAGATTTGGTTTGTGTTCGTCTTTTTCCACTCAAAGTTCACCCACGGCTAGTACGAGGGTTCTTTTTCCTCCCTGGGTTCACTTCTCTTGGGGTTCATCTTGTGTGGTGGTTACGGGTTCAGATGTGGGGTTATTTTAGGGGTTTAGGGGTTAGACTGGGTTTGTTTTCGTCTTTTTACGCTCAAAATCCACCTCACGCGACTGCCACGAGGGTTCTATTTCCTTCCCGGGGTTCACTGTCCTTTTCCTTATATTTGGCAGTTGCAGGTTCAGAGTTGGGGAAATTTGGGGATTTGGGGAATTAAATTGTGTCAGTTTTGGTGTTTTGCAGCTCAAAGTTCACTCACCTGGCACTATTATCATTATTATTATTATTATTATTATTATTGTTATTTCGATTCGCTCACTTGGAATTCATGCTGATTTGTGGTTTTAGTTTTTTATTCATTTATTTATTTAGTCTCAAAGATGTATTATTCTTCACTTCAAGCTGTTGTCTTCTTCCTCTCGGGATGGGAATGGGCATTGACGTAATTTGAATTTAAACGTTCCCCTCAGCACCACACAACTAATATATTTCTGTCAGATTTATATACCGTTCTCTAAACTACACCATCTTTAATATTAATGTTAAAAATAATTACTGCATCCTTCAATACATATCTCTTCTCTGTCCTCTGCCACCGCGATACGTTTTCCAAGATGTCCAAATAATGTTCAGCTGATCTTTTTTTGGCTACTTAAGGATGCAAACCGTCTCCTTATCACTGGTCTAAGTTAATTCTAAGTTTTTGGATAAGTGCTGTTTTGATTTGTCGTGTTTGAAGTTAGAAATAAATACTTCTTCCTGCCCCACCCTATCTTGCGTCTCTAGTCACCTTCACAGAGATAAAGAACTGAATGATTCGGTTCTAAGTTAAATATTCTTCTTTTTCTAGTGTCCTAAGGTACGGATAAAGAGTCTTGCTTCGCTAGTTTCATTCTAAGTTAGGGATACATACTGTTTAGCGTCTCCAGTTTGGGTGTAACTTAAAAATAAACATGTTTTGCGACTCCTGTTTGGCTCCAAGCTGGGGTATAAACAGTGTCTTGCTCTTTAAGTTTAGCATAAATATCAGTTTTGCGTCCCTAATTTATAGTTCTAAGGGATAAATACCGTTTCTTTTTAAGTTATGGTTAAATACTGCTCTTTCCACCACACTATTTTGCTCTTTTCATTCAAATCACCAGTTTACATTCGAGTTCCATTTTTTATTTATTTTTTTGTCAGGCGTAATACTGTCTAGTACCACAACGTCCTCATTCGATGCCTCTCAATTTAAGCTTTCAAAATAACTTGTTCCCTTTCACCATATATATTTCTTTTCCACATATATTTCTTTTCGCCACACTGTCATGAGTCTACTTCTTTTGGCGCGAAAAAAATCACGCCTCCTCTACTTCACTTACGTATAGTTCTTTCACCTTCACTTGGCGCAGCGTTTCGTCCTTGTGTACCTTATTTCTCGAAACTAAATAAGACATTACTACGTCTCTGCCTTCATTCCATTGCACTTCTTCATGACTAGCACCGCGTTCTAGTAGTAAACTCTTGTCTCTGCTCAGCATTCAAGGCGGAGACGATTAATTTAGGCCAAGTTAAAGTGAAGAGAGTAAATCTGTCTTTTCTCTGACGCATCAAAACAGTTGCCAACGCCACACCGTCCTCCCCTAACCACCATCACACATTCACTGGCACCGTGGCACGTCTCTGAATTTGAACTAGCGGTGCCAAATCCACATCTACAAATACCGCTAAACTTGCTCCAAAAACTGCTAGAATGTTGCTAAGTACAAAAATCTCCCGAACGTTGCTGGAAAAACGGCCTATACCCTTCGTAATATCACTGAAATTTTGTGGAATACTCAGAATCTGGGTACCTTATATTTCACACTGCTAAAACTTTAAAATTTGACGATAATTGGTGGTTAATATTTCTAGATCTAGCGGAAAAGGGCTAAATTGGCAACACCAGTCAGAGGAAAGTCGGGACTGGTAGCGCTGCCAAATTCACGGCCGTATACATAATCCCTTCAGTCCAGTGACGTATTTTTGTCTTATTTTTGATACCTCCCAGCGATTTTAGGTGTGGAGAGACATGGAACCGGTGGGGTTAGATGCAGCCTCTAACTCCTAACTCGGTGGCTCTCCTAAGCTGAATAAAATCGTCTGTTTGTAGTAAAATTGATGTGCAGTTTTTTCCCGCGCATTCAGAGGAAACATGGAAGCAGCATACCCACTCCAGCGATATGTATGCCGAGTTCGTTGAGATCTATGCGCCCATTTTTCCCCTATTTCTGATCGTTTCTGTTTTTTTGGGAGAGACGGTGACCTTTCCCGAGAATCATTGGGGGAGGGGGTCACACTCCCAAAATATCGTATTAGGGATGAGAGTCCATTATACAACTTGTGTTTAAATATCAGAGCCATATATGCCCTCCTTTCACTTTTTCTGAGAATTTTTAGTTTGATAAGGAGGGCTGACCCCCCAAAAAAATCATGATTGAAAATTAATATATAGTGGAGGACCTTTGAAGTAACTGTAGGCGATACTCACCTGGGAAGTTGCATTTAAATCCATCAAATAGCCTAGGAGTTCACACACACACACACACACACACACACACACACACACACACACACACACAGACTTTCGGCTCGGTTGATGTCCAACTTTTGTCTTGTTAATGGAGAAATTTGACAAGTAACCAAGGAGACTCGTTCCTGCCTCATAACCAAGGCTTATTTGAATTTCACAACCTCAACTTATTATACAAGTTGTGAGATTGGTCCGGTTCTATCAGGTGAAAATAAACAAGGTATAATTCGTTTTGGTAGTGAAAATGTTTATTTACTACGCTGGGTGGTAACCATATCGCCAATAAATAGACGGGAAGTGCCCCACTGAGTTAAGGCGCTCCAGTTAGATGTAGTCAGTAAGGATTTTTATCCGAGCGAGGGTTGGGGGCTTGTGTCTCATGCAGTGCTATTCAGGGGAAGGGAATCTGGTCACTCACACCTCATGTGTCTGGTGGTAGGCAGTGGCGCCTATCATCCACTCACTTGATGTGGTGCTGCCTATTTTTTCCTTCATCTTTACTCTTTTTTATTACTCTTTTTTTCCACATCAGGTGCTTCTGCACTGAGTGACAAGCCTAATAGTTTCCTGTAACCCTGGAAACCATTTACAACGCTGGGTGGTAACCATAGAACCAATAACGGGTTGATGTGGAGCCTACCATGATACTCATGTTAAATGGGTGGAGAGACGCTTATGCGGTGTCCATCCTGAAACCAGATATCCACATTTCCCGCGCCTCGTTGTGGCGTGGCGCTGTTTACCGTGTAAAGCGAACATATTCAGTGAACAGGACTGCTCTGCTGCGGTATTTATTGCCTGTGGTTGATGGATCTGCTCGGCCAGACAGACAACAACCATGTGTCTGAAATAATTTGCCTAACCCCGAGCCCCTACTCTGGTAATGGTGCAGTGCAGAGTTGGACGTTGTTGTTGTTGATGTTGTAGTTGATGTTGATGTTGTTGTTGATGTTGATGCTGTTGTTGTTGACGTTGATGCTGCGTTGATGTTGTTGATGTGTTGATGTTGATGTTGATGATGGTGATGGTGTTGATGGTGTTGTTGCTGCTGCTGATGATGTTGTTGATGTTGATGCTGTTGTTGTTGATGTTGATGATGGTGCTGTTGTTGTTGTTGTCGTTATATAAGACCCCATCAGTTGCCAGAATTGCCAATGTTCCTTTATGTAACCCACCACCACTGCCTCTCCCCGCCCTATAAATAATACTGACTGCCTCCTTTGACTCGCTCTTGCTCCTGTGACTCACTCTCTGGCTCCTGTGACTTACTCTGGCTCCTGTGACTCACTCTCAGGCTCCTGTGACTCACTCTCAGGCTCCTATGGCTCACTCTGACTCCTATGACTCACTCTCAGGCTCCTATGACTCACTCTCAGGCTCCTGTGACTCACTCCCAGGCTCCTGTGACTCACTCTGGCTCCTTTGACTCACTCTGGCTCCTTTGACTCACTCTGGCTCCTTTGGCTCACTCTGGCTCCTTTGACTCACTCTGGCTCCTTTGACTCACTCTGACTCCTTTGACTCACTCTGGCTCCTGTGACTTACTCTGGCTCCTGTGACTCACTCCCAGGCTCCTATGACTCACTCCCAGGCTCCTGTGACTTACTCTGGCTCCCATGACTCACTCTCAGGCTTCTGTGACTCAGGCTCCTATGACTCGCTCTCAGGCTCCTATGACTCACACTTAGCTGAATTAAAAGGTCCATTAGGAAGCGTCTTAGCTTCTATTCGTCAGCGATTCATTCTGATTATTATTACACACAAGAGAAAAAGTCTCTTAACCTCCCATGCCTTTGAACTAGGTGAGCATGAACTAAGTAAGCTAAGTAAATTGCATAAACATCGTTATCATCATTATCATTATCATCATCATCCATTCCCACTCTAAAGTTTGGTGAGGTAGTGTCAGTGAGCCCGGTAATAATAATGATAATAATAATTCCTCTTTAATAATAATTCACTCCACATTTGCGTCATCTATGGCGCCACTGGCACTCCAAAATTATCCTGCTATGGGTACGGTAATGGAAATGGACGTCTAAGTTATTCTTTAAAAATAGTTTTTCGAATATGATACATTCGGCATGGTGTATATATATAAGTGGAATCTTTTACGAAGGGTGTATTGGTAGGCATACCTGCTAATGGCATTTAATGATGCTTATGTTAAGACTGAGATTAGCCTACGGTCATGACATTTGGTTTTCGTCGACCCTTTCACTGCCGGGGATTTTGCAGAGATACATTATTGTGGGTGTTGTATATCTGCTAGACGTTAATAGGTATGGTGCTTTTGTCATTTACAGGTGAGGAAGTATGTGGAAGTTATATAAGTAATAATATCGCGAAAAGGATGTATGGAGAGAGTAATTCAGCTCAGGGCAGTCCCAGACAACATTGTAAACTTATGGTAGCCGTTGGGGTCGTGGTTTTTGTGGCACATTATGATAAGCCTCTCATGATAGGGACAGCTCTAACATTCTATCCTAGCTAATGCCAAACGATATTAAAAAAGTTGGGTAGAAGTTATAGGAATGTGAGTGTTGTGGTTTGGTTCAGTGGTATGTAAACTTGGGCAGTCAGGGTTAGGTATTATGCTAATGTGATTGTTTATTTTACTCAGAGACAAATGGCCACCCCTTACAGGATTATGGCATCTGGTCATAGATAGATAGTATTGCTGTAGTGTAGCATCAGAAAACTAGAACTAATTTTTATATATACCGTACCTCTGCACAATAAATATTTATTTTGTGTGATATTTCCTCATTTTTATATGTTTACTAGATTTGTAAGTATAGGTGCACTATTAGTTTTTACTACTTGCTGTCTTCCCCAACAGGTTTGGAGTTTCAGCCAAACTGGATTGAGATAAAGCTTGAAGGTCAAGGAAAATTATGAAGTAAAAAATGACCTAACCAGGGGCATCAGTATCCTTCTCTGTTGTTTGGACATAGCACACTAAAGAAGGTAAGTATAGTATCGTATCGTTTATAAAGGCTCCAACATGCTTGCATGCATTGGCCTTAAGTCACGTATTGGCAGCTCTTCATGCCTCCCTATTCAATCCCTTATCCTTGAGGTCACACTCTGTGACCACATCCCAGGTCTTTTTGGTCTGCCACCCTCAACCCCACCCCCAGTGTTCACAACTCCCTGCTTCTGCACCCATTTGTCATCCTCCATC
This sequence comes from Coenobita brevimanus, assembly GCF_032717465.1. NCBI lineage: Eukaryota > Metazoa > Arthropoda > Malacostraca > Decapoda > Coenobitidae > Coenobita > Coenobita brevimanus. Next base: position 2,019,930 of record NC_136983.1, on the reverse strand, counting down.
CTGTCAGTGTGACCAAACCATTTCAATCTACCCCTCCTCATCACATCAATACACTCCAGTCCCCTACTTCATCTCAACTCTTCAGTCATAATCCTAGCATCCCCAGGCCTTGTATTCAAGGATGCATTATACATCCTTTTAATCATTATCATCTTTGTATGTTTGATCCTACACATACCCTCTTCCTTTACTGCCCAGGTCACACTACAACACAGCATTATACATAACATGCTGCATATAAGGACCTCATAACACAGAGGAAGAGCCCCATCAGTGTTAAAAGAGGAAACAGCTCCCTGAACTTCTTCCAACTGCTCTTTATCATAGCCACTGAGTTAGCTCCAGCCCCACCACCTGCACATATCATATCTTTCAAATAATGAAACACCTCCACACACTCAAGAGACTCTCCAGCAAGGTCAGCCCATTCCTGCCTCTCTGCTTCTGCATGCTCATCTCTACTGCACACCACACACACAAAATCAGCATTATATTGCAGCCTGCCTCTAATAGCAGCCATGGCTCAGTAGGTTGGAGTGCTCTGCTCCAGCTGAAGGGTTGGAGGTTCGAGTCCACCCAAGAGTCATTGGTAGACATCAGGAGGGGCATCCAGTCATGAAGTGCTAAATGCTCCAAACCTAAGTCCTCTACCCAAGGGTAACACCTTAGCCCTTATTGAAAAAAGGGGACATGGAGTTCTTAAAAAAAAAAAAAATCTAATACCACCATATCTCTTATGCATCTGCGTATCACAAACACTGCACAACATGGAGCTATTTCCCACATTCTTGTTGCAGACGTTGCATGGCTTTCTTATTATATCTTATTTTTTTCTGTAGATATGTTTTTAATTTCTTTATTCACGATTATTTCCTTAACTCTGTATTGATCTCTTTGGCCTCCTCATCTTCTTATTAATTTGGTTTTTCTGCCTTCATACACCGATATCATCACAGAGTTGTCCATACTCACTGTGCTTGGTGAAATTGTGTTTGTTTTTCAATGACTCCATCTGTCCAGTAACACATATTTTTTAATTCTTACTGTGATAATGCTGTGGCTTTTTATAGCACTTCTTCATGACTAGCACCATATTCTTGTGTTAATCTCGCATTACGGCTCAGCATTCAAGATGGAGACATTGCAAGTTTAGGCCAAGTAGAAGTGAAAAGAGTACCTGTGTAGTGATTAACTGTTCTCTCAGCTCACCATTCAGATAGAAGTGTTGCAGTTGTAGGACAAGATAAAATGAGCTATATGGATAAACAGACAGACAAATGAGAAATTAAAGGAGCATTGTGGTACTGATGTGGATGTGGGTGAAAGTGTTACAAGAAATACTTCGAGATAGTTTGACCATGTGGAGAGAATGGACGATGAGAGGCTGATTAGAAGAGTGTATGTGAGTGAGGTGGAGGGTGAGAGGGGGTGGGAGAGACCAAGGGTTGAGGGATGGAGTGGAGAGATCTATGAGAGTGGTAGTTGTGAGCTGGAGGGAGAGCAGGCAAGTGGAGAGGAAGATGGGGAGCATGGGAGGGGAGACCAAGAATGAGGTAAGAGGTGTGGAGTGGAAAGGTATCTGAGAGAGTGTGGTGCGGACTGGAGGGAGGGCAGTCATATGGTAGATGACGGGGCAGTGTGAAGGCAGTTTGTTTGTGGCCATCCCTTAAGGCATCTGACTGTGGATAGATAGAGATAAAATGAAAATAGTTTAATGTATTTGTTTATGTTTCAGGTGGTGAGTGAGAAGCAGGAGCCAGAAGTGTATTTTCAAGAGGAACTGAAGTTGAAGAAGGCTAGTAGTCGTGGCAGTACTGTAGTGGTAGTAGTAGTTGTAGTACTGGAGTAGCAGCAGCCCCAGGTTCATCTGCATTATGAACCAGATGGTGTGTAGGCTTAAATTGACGATCTACAGTTCACCATCCTCTTTTCAGGTGATAGGAAAGTCCAGTAGTTGAGGGACATTTTTATAACCAGGCAGCTGAGTAACCTAATTGTATCAGTGCCACCACATGAAGGCATTCCTCCCCAGCACCAAGAAGGCTAACACATATGCCAGTCAACTGCACCAGGGTCATTAACCTACACAACCTGTTTTTGCAAAGTCGCACCCTTCACTTAGAATACAACCCACAGTAGTTGATGTTACAGCCAGGTCCCTAATTAAACCACAGGGTGAACAGGGATAAAGAGGAAACAACCTAATAATTGTACTATTCCAGGAATCAAATGTGGGTTCGTCCAGTTGTGAGCTGACAGTGCTAACCACTTCACCACTGCCTTCCCCTGATGTTAATGGACATGGTTGGTGGGACAACTTAAATTACTTCTTAAAGCATTAGTCAGTTTTCTTGTAAAGTCTTGGATTTATGTGGAGTGCTAGTTCAGTGAAGCAGCTTTAAGTAAAACAACCCTCTCATTCATGACAGGGATTAAAAAAAAAAAAATTGTACTTAGGCCAGCATAATCATGAATCATAAACAGCCCTGAAAAAAGTTGTTAATTCATCAGCAGCTTAATAATGAGACAACATTATATGAGCTGTTTTGAGATTTAGGGATTCGGAACATAAAAATTTACCAGTGCCCTCTTCAGAACAATTTTATAATGAATCACAATCAACTCTTAAGTGAAGAAATGGTGTTAATTCCTTACCTGTTTACCCAGTACCCCTGTCAGTATTATGCTAGTTATGAAGTATTGTGGGAAGGATGTGGTGCCGTAGTACTGACTTATTCTTGTTGAGCCTGATAGAGAATGTGACACTGTAGAATTTTAGCAGAAGTTGATAGAGCTGGAAAAGTTGTGAAAACGTTCGACGATCTGAGGTGGAAGACAGCAAGCAAGGACTGTCCAATATAAAGTCAGAATTGTTATTGTGTAGTTCTTATATTGCATGTGGAGAAGAGTGATAAGCAAATATTGTCCAGGGTAGCACATAGTGAGAAGGACTAAAGTGTTGTGATGAAGTTGACAGACAAATATAGATGTGGAGCAGTGAGAAATGGATGTTGGTAGTCTGTGAGAGTAAGCAGGAAAAAAGTGGTACAATGGAAGTGGGCAAGGAAGAAGCAGTTGACGAGAATGAGGAGATGTTTAGGGAAAATGGTGCTGCTGTACTTCACTCAATCTCTACAGAAAATAATGTGAAAGGTACTAGTAAGTTCGTAAGTGGGGAAACGGACAAGGAGGGTGAGGTGATGAGTAGGGGAAGTGATGATGATATGCCTCACTCTCTCTTTACGGAAAATAACGTGGAAGATCTTAATAAGTTCGTAAGCCGAGAAACAGATGAGGAAAGTGAATTGATGTGCGGAGAAAGTGATGATGTTATCCACAACTCATCCTCTCAGACAGAAAATGTGAAGTCTATTAGAAAGTTTGAATGTCATGAGTGTGGCAAACTATATGCCCTTAAGGGCAATCTCAGCAAACACTTGTTGCTCCATAATGGTCTGAAGCTTTACAAACACAAGTGTGAATTTTGTGGTAAGTTGTTTAAGTTTAGAAGTGAAATGACCAATCATGCCGTGGTGCACGCAAGCGTTAAGAAGTTTGAGTGCCGAGAGTGCAATAAAATGTTTAAACGAAAGAGTGCGCTTAACGAACACGTGCGCTGTCATTCAGGGATGAAAGAGTTTAAGTGCTGGGATTGTGGTAAACAGTTTGCCTTCAAGCATCACCTCGCCAAGCACTCACAGATCCACCTGGGAACAATGAAGCACAAGTGTTTGGAGTGCGGCAAGTCATTTGTTCGTAAAGACTATCTTAACAAGCATTTAATAATCCACACCGATGTGAAGCGTTTTAATTGTTTGGAATGTGGGAAGAAGTTCACGTGTAAGAATTATCTGACCCGACATTTGGTGATCCATTCGGGAGTGAAGAAGTTTGAATGTAAGGAGTGTGGGAAATTGTTCACCCAGCGAGGCCACCTCAGCACCCACTCTTTGACACACACAGGGATAAAGAAGTTCAAGTGTGATGTGTGTGGCACATCCTTCGCTTTTAAGGGCAACTTGACCAAACACCTCATAAAAGTTCACAAAGTCCATTCCTCTCTTGGCCCTCTTAAGTGAAATGGCAGCTTTCTCATTGTCAGGTTGTTGTCATCACCACCACCACCAGTCCATCATCATCATCATCACCATCATCATCATCATCTTTTTCACCATTGTTGTCATCGTCGTTGTTACCATTAACATCGTCATCAGCTTCATCTTTTTCACTGTTATTGTTGTTGTTATCATCATCATAATCATCATATCATCATCATCATCATCATGTTACAGCTCAAGGTTTTCTGTAGAGGAGAATTCCAAACCCTACAATCCAATAACTGTATTTTATTCCTGCTACGAGTACATAACATTAATCATCTATATGGGAGACATCTTGGTGCAAAAGAGGTTAATTGAGTTTGTTTCTAATCCCCTCCTTACCCAATGTCTCATAATCTGAAGTAAATTGTCTGTATTTAGCAAAAATGAAGTGAAGACGACCTAATGTTAGTGGATTGAAGTTGTTTGCCAAGCTCTTAAATCAGAATCTCTTTTGAAGTAAGATTAATGTTAACTCATTTGTAATAGTGTCAGAGTATTAGCAAGATATTTATATTTTTGGCTGAGTTCCCTGCCTGAGAGTGGTGATTGTTTGACTAGCTGATCTTTGCAATATGGTCGTCTCATTGTGATATAGTTACTGCCAGGTTTTGCAACTTAGGAGAGATCTCTAGTAGTGAAGGGAGTAATTAAGACTGCACCTAACCCCTCCAGCTTGAAAATTCTCTCCTCAGCTACAGTAAATATAATTGTTGAAAGATGGCAAGAGTAAAATAAAGGAATAAACTAAAACTATGGTATGCCGCAAGATCGAGAGGGTTAATAAGCCAGTAGCCACACATCACTCATGTGGTAGTATATTTGAGGACAAAGTTCACCCGATGTTTTGCTTCTACTTGCCACATCCCTTTGCTGGGTAGTACTGTATTTCATAACTGAGGGGGGCATGGTATGTTTGTCTGACAGTAGATGATTTTCTTTATTATGATTTGTCAGGGAGGAAGTGATTGACTTGTTTTGAGAGAGAGAGAGAGAGAGAGAGAGAGAATTTATATAGCTTGTTAGATAGGTTTTGTTTAGGTTTGTTTTGGGGTGGAGAGAGAGATAGAGAGATTTTTTTTGTTTTTTCCAGCCATATATGATTCACTTTTATATGATGCATCAGGGAAGAAAGTGATGGACATTCCCTAAGTGTCAAGTAGACACAGTAGCATAGAGGATTAACTTTATCCCTGATTTTTCCTCTTTGGGACTATGGTAGGTAATTCACTGGATAATACAAAGTGTGTATGCAGGGGGTACAGGGAGGGGAAGACTGAGGAGATGGAGGGAAGGAGTGTAAAGGTATATGAGAGAGGGGAGGTTTGAACTGGGAGCAAGGCAGTGAACTGGCATTGGACAGGGCGACGTGGAGGCAATTTGTTTGTGATCACCCCTTACGGGATTGAGGCTTCTAGCTGTAGATAGATAGATAGTGTATATAGTGTTAACATAGGCTTTACTAATATCATCACTGGAATAGTAAGGAAAACAGAGAGGAGGCTTAAAGCAGGAAAAGGAAAGGGGACTGACAGAGGGAATGGAGGGAGTGGAAAAAGAAAGCTGACAAGAAGAAAGATGAAAGGGAGAAGAGAGAGAAGTAAAGGTTGGCGAAAGGAGGTAGAAGGTAGGAAGAAGAACTAGAATAGGAGTTAGTTTGTGAAGGAGAGAGCAGCCCCCAAATTATGACAGTTTAAAACTCCTATGGTTATTGCATTTGCTCAGGCTGCATCTTACATTACAGAGTGCAGTTAGTGATGATACAGAATGGTCAGATTTCTTTGTCACGTGCTTTGATTTTATTTGTATTTATTTTTTGTTGGTTAGTGTAAGCCCATTCAGTCTGATAAGTTATTTTCTTTTTTTATTCTGGCTGTCTACAGATGATTTTATTTCTTTCTGAAATGGATGGGTTAGAGATGGTCATAATTAACTCCTTCAGTACGACACAACTCTTGTAAGATCAACAAATTGACTGGAGGTAGAAAGAATAAAGTAAAAAAAAAAAAAAATCACGTTCTCTCTAGCCTATCGATAGCCAAATGCCATAATCCAGTAAAGGGTTGCCGTTTGACTTTGAGTTACTTGTTTTACATTGGATCCAAAGGGTTACTTCAGGTTTCTATCAGTTTTCAAGGTGCTGGAGATGGATGTAGCCTTTCTTAGTCCCATCAGTATTGGAGATCAGGTCTGAGTTGAATATAATCATCAGTTGGTGATAAGAGTAAAATGAACAAGCATGTTGCCATATTGACCAAGGTTTAAGAGTAGGGGTTGACATTGTGCTGGAAGTTTATTGGACCAGCAACTAAATATTCCAGTGTTTTTTTGTGTTTATTTTTTCTTCTCTCCCCTGACATTTGTGTACAGTCTTAGTGAGAAATTTACTTGACCAGCAGCTCATTAATCCGGTGATTTATTTTGTGTTTATTTTTCCTGCTATCTCCTGACATTTGTGTACAGTCTTAGTGAGACTTCAAACTGGGGGTGTTAGATGGAGCCTTCACTAACTTCTGCACTACAAGAGATCTCCCCATAAGTGATTTAAAAGTATTTAAAGATAGCAAGAACATGATAAAATATATGTGAAAAATATTTAAAGATAGCAAGAACATGATAAAATATATGTGAAAAATATTTAAAGATAGCAAGAACATGATAAAATATATGTGAAAAATATTTAAAGATAGCAAGAACATGATAAAATATATGTGAAAAATATATGGCATCAGATGGAATGTAGCAGTGGCAGTGTTAGTGTAAATTATAGTATGTGTTGTGAATAGGAAATTATGCATTGTGAATAAGATGAGGATGATTATAAGTTATACACTTTTTTTTTTTTCCCCCTAGACTTTTGTAATGGAATAAATAATGTTTTCTGATGGATTACTGGTTTAAAGCCCTAGTTGGAGTGACGGTTATGTGCTTGCATGTGCAGTAAATCATTGTTATGTGTTGCCTGTGTTATGTCTAGTGCTTAAAATGCCCCAGAGTGACAGTCTTGCATAGGTTCAATCCCCAAGAGGTGACAGGAAGTTTTTTGATCATGTAACACCCGGTCATACCAGTAATAACCCATGACCCAGCAAAAGCAGTAACAAGAGTCAACTCACTGCTCCAAGGCCCTGTTTAGAGTCCTTGTCTCACAGCCATAAAGTAAGACAGTGAGCGTCAACAACACGAAGATGCAAATTTTCGTCCTTCAAGACAAATATCGACATCACAAGTATTCAAGTTCACTCCAAAACACCTTAAGCCAGGCCAGTGCAACAGGACATTGTATCATCTGACACCGTTGTTTTGGATCAGACTGCCAAGATAACTGAATCTCTCCAAGACTTTTATATTCTTACCACATGCCTAAATAGACTGCATTGCTTTATCCAGCAAGCCACTGAATGCCTGAACAATGGTCTTGGCCCCAAAGATTTTTGCTTCATTGGCTTTGCATCCTCATGAAGTGCGCTGAGAGCACTCAGGAATATCCCCAGTTACTCCACTAGAATAATTGCATCTCCAACAAAGCCAGTATCAGTATTGTAACTGTAAAATCTGCCATTTGATACTCCACAGTGACTCTGACTCACAGCTTAGCCCAGTATCCACTCATGCATATGTGGAAAAGTGAAGGGGCAAGATATATCACTGGCATGCTCCAGAACTTGGTAGAAAGAAATTGGATGTTCCTCCTCTATACTTGCCAACAGTCCCCATGTTTTAATACAAGCCAGTTATGAGGTAGATAATCCCTGCAGGTACCCCCACAGAGTCACAGGAGTTCCCTTAGTGCCTCAGTCATTGAAATGCTGTCTTGAGATCAACAAAGGCTGTTAACTGCCACTGCTGGGACCAACAGCCACATTCCATGAGAACTCAAGAGTGCTAAGATTTGGACAGCTGTAGACTTCGTCTCCACAGCTTTTGCAATTGACCCCAGATTTGCATCAAAGGAAATGAGTACTGTAACACCACAACATTCTTGCAGTTACATTGGTCTCCTTTACCATTTCAAGCTGGGATACTCAAACCCTTTGTCCAGTCAGGAGGAATGGTACCATTCTCCCTGTAGTAATCGAACTGAAACTTAACAAATTAATCACTGGTTTGACCAAGATTTGATCTAAGGCCCTTGCGCTTCATAGGCGCACACGTTACCACTGAGCCAAAGAGAGGATCCCCGCTTTGCCTCTAAGCAACAGGGGCTTTTATATACCCCATTACATCACTCTTTTCTGCCCTTGATGATTAATTTGGTCAGTTTCAAACACGCATGGTAGCGTAACACTGGAGGCCACCTTTGGAGGCGCTGCAGACCACACCGGACAGCTCACCCCCGGGATGTAAGGCCTAAGATGCTGTCAACAACAATATCGTTGCCTTCTAAGCCTCGCCTCGCATCCCATCACTGCCACCAACGTAATAACGGAACTGAAACTTAACAAATTAATTACTGGTCTGACTGAGATTCGATCTCAGGCCCTTGTGCGTCATAGGCATGCACATTACCATTGAGCCAAAGAGAGGATCCCTATTTTGCCTCTAAGGAATGCGGGCTTTTATATACCCCATTACATCCCAAATGGCTTCCATGACCCTGTGTAATTCCCAGATCATGGCAATGCCACCAGCAGTGGCTGAACTGGTAGATAGGTGGCCTGCAGTCTTAATGGACTAAGGTTCGAATTCTGGCTGGGTCAGCTAACAGTTTAAGGATTTGAATTTCAGAAAGCAGGCTTTACGGAGATACCAGTTGACCCATTGACATAAGAAAATATCCCTGCCAATACCAGGAAATCAGTCCTGTATGAGACAGCCGTAGCATGTATTCAGTATGAACAGTGGGTGATAGTGCTTAAGTGGTGACTTTTGGAGGTGTATGGTTTGTAGGAGGACTATTGGACCTTGGGAAAACATTTTTAAAAAATGCAGGGATACCATGAACACCAGCTACCCAACCATTTTCGTCCCAGCCACTGCCTTGAATTTCATCCAGAGCAGGTGCTGCATTGCCAGTTGGTGGGATAGCAGCCTGCAATTGCACATCAGCCAGTGGAAGCTGTCCACTGGTGGGGATGTGCCGTGTACAGTTTCTTAAAGTACTTAGGCCCAAGAGTCTTATACACACCCACCCGTGACATGAGCCGTCCATTAGTTGTCTGAACAGAGTCATCCTGTGATGTGGTTCAGGAGCAGAGCTTCTTCAGGATTTGATAAGGAGCTTAAAGGTCATTTGCATGAAAATTACCCATTACCTTCTCAGCATTTTCCATGACATACATCTGTCGTCCTTTCTTTGAAACTTTTGTCCAGCAAGACAAAAGTGTCTTCTGCTCCCACCCCCGAGCCAGTATGGCAGTATCCTTGATGAGACAGACCCTCTCATTGGTCCCTGGCAATCTCCAGCACATTTACCAGCTACTGCCAGACTAACATGCTTAAAGATATCCCATCTTTCAACAGGGTCTTCAACAGCACTCAGCACCTCATGCCGATTCAAGACTGTCACTGCATACTCGTGAACACAGTCTTCATCCCTGAGATTCTCTAGACGAAACAATTTTAGATGGCATATTGGAATTCTCTTAGCTTTGATTTATAGCACAGAGTAGTAATAGCAAGTGTATGAGCAGTAACTGAGAACTCAGCACTCGTGAACCTGCTGTTGTCAAGGATCAGTACATACGAGGTCAGTATTCTTAGGAACCCTTGCAGCATTGTAATACCGGGTCCAGCAGTGAAAATTAGGCCATAGGAAGCAGGATCCAGCAGTTCTTAAAATATGGACTTTTACGAAATCCAGAAGACAAGAACAACAGCATTGGAATTCCTGGTTCCAGACCTGCCACTACGTGATTTCATTTAAGTTTGAAAAGGACTGCATTATCCCTTTTACTCTCATATGACCTAGAATTGCCTTCTCTATCTTGAATATTGAATTTAACAAGAGATTAACATACGAAGAATTACCATGGGAAGGATATAAAGCGATAGTATTCCCTTATTCAACCACTGAGCTATGTGAAATAAGTTGCAAAAGGACAAAAATCCTTGCTAAGTCAAGGTAAAAGAACTACAATAGCATAGGGTTCATTAAGGTTGTAATCTAGCTTTTGCAATTTGAAGTTGGGGTATGGTGAGAGAAAGTCGGGAAAGGGGGAATATTTTTCGTACATATTTATTTGTTTATTATTGCTGTACCCACAGGAACGACCAAACAATAGTGTATCCCTTACATGTCACTCACTGGCTGTCACTGCCCTGTACTGGTTTGAATGGTGAAATACGGTATGTTTTAACCGTAGAGTTTCGTAAGACGGGTTTTGGAGGGGTTGGGGGTATTGGTGGTGTGTCTGGGGTGCGTCTAAGGTGCATCTGGGGTATCGGGGGTTTGTGACACGTGTATCCTAAGACAAAGGTCATTTCTTGGGATGTGTTGTGGGTGGTGAATACGGTTGGGGTACGGCCATTTGAGGTGCCCTTGGCCTTGTTTTCCTGCATCAAGTATACAGAATGATTGAATGGAAAAACGGCCATACACTTCTGAATATTCCTTATCCAGTGAACTTCACCTTGGTGATAGATCGTAGTTTATGTTTGTATTTAAGGGTAATATACAAATAGATAGATAGACATAGATATACTGTATATGACTAAATTTAAAATGCTTGATTATCGTCAATGGCTTTAAAAAATATTTTGAACCTCCCTCTCCATTAACAAATGTTGTATCTGCCTCTGATACAATACTCTTCACTTGAACTTGGTCTAAAAGTGGCAGACCTGTCTTGACCTCTGCTCTGTAGGATGATATTGGCGCGAATATGATGCTGGTGACGGACAGGTGCTATGGCAGTTAATTTTCGTGACTAGCAGTGTTGTTAATTTTCGTGACTGGCATCCTGATGTTAATTTTCGTGACTAGCATTCTGTTGTTAATTTTCGTGAGTAGAATTCTGTGACTTTTCGTGACTGCTGTCATATTCGTGTTAGTCTTTTGATGGAAAGATGGTATAATTTTTACGCCAAGTCGAAGAGAACAGAGTATAGTTTTGAAAGTCTCCTGAGATGAATTTTAAAAAAAGTAATCAAATGATATGGTTAAAAAAAAAATTACGATATGAAGCGAATTTCTCTCTGTCTCTCTCTCAGTTCGATTATGTAATATATTTTACTCCAGTTGATTCTCTTCGGCTTCGGAGACTGCAAAATGAAGGCGTTAGGTATAGCCTTGATTAACCCTTTCATTACTGGAGCTGACTTAAATTTATTCAGAAACAAACGTCACCGGATGAAAAAGGCTACTGTTATGGCCGGGTCACCTTGTAAGAATAGTAACGACATTTTTGTTGCGTCCGGATCATAATGTCAACTGCCACACCCATCTCCATGAGAGTCACATCTTCCAGAGAACTCCCAAGGTGGGGTCGATCAGGGTCGCCAAATTCAAACTCAAATGTCGCTAAACTCGCCCTCAAATCCGCTAGTGTTGCTAAGCATCAAAAACCTGTGGGAAAATTGCTAGAAAGCTTCTCATTTCCCTGGAATATTTCTAGAACTGTGAAAGTACATGGAAATTGCCCAAACTTCTGTCGCTAGATTCAAATAGTGGTTGCTAAATGGAAATTAATCCCTCTGGGGGGAAAACGCTAACTTGGCAATGTTGTAGCGGATGAGTCGAACGTCGAGGGCGTGTTGGCGTGTGTGTGCCAGACGTCAGAAAATGTTATGCATTGCTTTACTTTAGAAAAAAGCTACGATGGCGCTTGAATAATTTTTATTCATAGCATTACTTAAAAACATGAAATACGCTACCCGTATGTTTAATCAATAAGATGTTCTATATTAATCCCTGTGTTTACTAAGTAAGAGATGTTTTCCTCGTTGACATAAAAACTCCCATTTTCCGAAACGTCCTACGCATACGCTGTCTAGTCAACGTAGAGGTTGTAACGTATTCCATCTTATTCTCAAACCCACTGTCACCTCAAAATGGGTCTGACATTCAATATCAAGGCTCTCTGTACCCTCAGCGGCTTCCTGAAAGTCCTCCAAATCGTAAGTACACCAAAATCTCGGTGTTCCTTTTGCAGTATCGTGTGAGGCGTGGATACTTGTTCCACCCACGAACAAAGCAACTGACATTTACGTTTTAAACCTTTTATATTTATTGGCGTCTTTTTAGCCTTATTCTTTCTGCTTCCAGATGATGTTATTCAACTAGGGGAAGATGTCCCGTACTGAACAGATTAATGACGGCTGTATCAAACCCCTCCAGTCCAGTCTCGTAATCCAAAAATTGTCTTATGTAGCCTACTGTAACCTACCATTTTATAATACAGGAGGAAACTAGCATTATCAACAGCAATACTTATTTTTTTATTGTATTTTTTCTTGGACTGACGATTATATTCACATCAGGAAGACTTAAAGCTAGAGTTGTACATATATTCCACTGCTAGACACCATTCTGAAACACTATAACCAGGAGATAAGGATGAAAAATACGTACCCGCGTTGAAAAGATTGAGAAATATTAATAATGTATAATTATAATATGCAAGCGCGTTAATCAGCCACGTGGCCCGCGTTACGCCATGAAAACCGGCGTGGATTTAAAAAAAAGAAAAAGGAACGGTGAGCAAAGGAATGGGTGGGATGGGCT
>NC_136983.1:1994665-1997165 GCF_032717465.1 Coenobita brevimanus | reverse complement strand
TGATGGAGAAACAGATGTGGTGATACAGGTGTGGTATAATGATGCCACACTACACCACCACACCACAACATGCCTCACCGCATCACAACACACTATTCCTCACCACACCACACTCAATCCCATCCATCCACACCACACCACATTACCACACTGCCTCACCACAACACATTACCTCACCACACCACACCCAGGCTCACCCTTCCACACCCTTCACCACAACACAACACATTATACTTCCTCACCACACCGCATCACCACACCACACCACACCACACCCCCTGCAACACCACACCACACCTCATGAAAAGTCCAGTTGGTGTTGGTCATGTGGTGTGAGTGAATGAGTGTGAGTTACTTGACTTTCATAGCTGCCCTTTCCTGACCACTCATATCATGCCTTTACACACACACACACACACACACACACACTCCTGCTTTCCCCTACCCTACCCTTCCCTTCCCTTCTCTTCCCTTCCCTACCACACCATGCCCTACCCTTCCCTTCCCTTCCCTTCCCTTCCCTTCCCTTCCCTGCCATAACCTACCCTACCCTCCCATACCCTGCCATAACCTACCTTACCCTTCCCTTCCCTACCCTGCCATAACCTACCCTAACCTACCCTACCCTACCCTACCCTTCCCTTCCCTTCCCTTCCCTTCCCTACCCTACCCTACCCTACCCTACCACACCATAACCTACCCTACCCTACCCTTCCTTAACCTGCCTTGACCTACCCTACCCTACACTGAGTCTGTATCGTAGTGAGTGAGTGAGTGAGTTGAAATAGAAAGTGGGCGAGTAACGTGGTGAGTTAGTGAGGAGGATGAGCAAGAGCGAGTGTGGTAGTGAGTGTGGAAGGAAGCTGAGTGAGTGAGTGAGTGAGTGAGGACGTAGATGTGAGAGGGTGAGTGAGGAAAGTAAGCAAGGTGATGAATGAGTGAGTGGGAAGGTAATGAATTTGGTGAGTGGCTGAAGGAGTGAGTGAGCGAGCAAGCTGATGACAGTGAGTGAGTGAGCTGATGAAAGTGAGTGAACAAGCTGATGAGAGAGTGAGTGAGTGAGCGAGTTGATGAGGGTGAGTGAGTGAGAGGAAGTGAGCGAGTAAGCAAGAGAGAGAGAGAGAGAGGTGAGTAGAAAACACTTGTGGGTAGTGACTCATTTCCTCTCTCTACCACATGATCCTTCCCGTGTGTGTGTGTGTGTGTGAGAGAGAGAGAGAGAGCGCGTGTCTTTTCAGTGTCTCCATATCGATCTTTCTCAGCCCAATTGCCACACCCACCACCTGTTGACTCTCTCTCTCTCTCTCTCTCTCTCTCTCATTGGAAAGTGAAGTCTATTAACAGTAAGGCCAAACTATCAGTCTCTCTCTCTCTCTCTCTCACACACACACACATACACACACACACACACACAGTCACGAGTCTCCTACTTTTCCTCTCTGAGCGACCTTGATGGGAGGGAAACCACTCTCTCTCTCTCTCTCTCTCTCTCTCTCTCTCTCTCTCTCTCTCTCTCTCTCTCTCTCTCTCTCTCACATATAAGGAGAAAGCAGCCATAATTTGCACATGGATGGGAGGAAGACAATAGGGAATAATGTGTGTGTGTGTGTGTGTGTGTGTTTACCCATTATTTAGATGGGAATATGGTGATGGTGGTGATGATGATGATGATGATGATGATGGTAGTTATGGTGGTAGTGGTGATGGTGGTGGTGGTGATGATGGTAGTAGTGGTGGTGGTGACGGGTGGTGGTGATGATGATGATGGTGGTGGTGGTGGTGGTGGTGATGATGATGATGATGGTAGTTGTGGTGGTGGTGGTGATGATGGTGGTGAAGATGATGATGATGATGATGATGGTGGTGGTGGTATAGATGATGATGATGATGATGATGGTAGTTGTGATGGAAGGTGGTAGTGGTGACGGGTGGTGATGATGATGATGATGGTAGTTGTGGTGGTAGTGGTATAGATGATGATGATGATGGTAGTTGTGGTGGAAGGTGGTAGTGGTGACGGGTGGTGGTGATGATGATGATGATGATGATGGTAGTTGTGGTGGAAGGTGGTAGTGGTGACGGGTGGTGGTGATGATGATGATAATGGTAGTTGTGGTGGAAGGTGGTAGTGGTGACGGGTGGTGGTGATGATGATGCTGATGGTGGTAGTTGTGGTGATGGTGGTGGTGGTGGTGGTGGATGTGGATGCCCAGATTTGAACATAAAGAAAAAAAAGAATGCAATATCTCCATTTTAAAGAATCCTACCCACATCTGGACGTTTGAGAGCGTGAAAGTCTCTCTCTCTCTCTCTCTCTCTCTCTCTCTCTCTCTCTCTCTCTCTCTCTCTCTCTCTCTCTCTCTCTCTCACACACACACACACACACACATTGTTTATATTCAATCTGCGTTAATCTGTCTCTCTCTCTCTCTCTCTCTCTCTCTCTCTCTCTCTCTCTCTCTCTCTCTCTCTCTCTCTCTCTCTCTCTCTCGTCCTTTTA
>NC_136983.1:1982165-1992165 GCF_032717465.1 Coenobita brevimanus | reverse complement strand
AGGCAAAGCAGCTGAGTGCATTGCGTGTGTGTGTGAGAGAGAGAGAGGGAGACACACACACACACACACACACACACACACACACACACACACACACACATATAAAGAGAGAGAGGGGGGAAGTGTGTGAGAGAGAGAGAGAGAGAGACACACACACACACACACACACACACACACACATAGAGAGAGAGAGAGGGGAGAAGTGTGAGAGAGAGAGAGAGACACACACACACACACACACACACACACACACACACACAAAGAGAGAGAGAGAGAGAGAGAGAGTGAAGGACAAGGTTAGACATGAATGGTAATCATCTGTGGTTTTGTGTCTGTCTGTCTTTTACGATTTTCTTGTTATTGTATTTTTAGCTGCATTTTTTTCTAGGTAATTTCCTGCTTAGAGAGAGAGAGAGAGAGAGGGCGAAGGAAACGAGAGAGAGGGAGGGAGGTAGGAGTGAAGGAGAGAACACAGGGAAAGAGGGTGATGTAAACGAGAGAGAGAGAGGGCGAAGGAACCAAGAGAGAATGAGAGAGAGGGGAAGGTGCAGGAAACGAGAGAGAGGGAGGGAGGGGAGGTCGGAGTGAAGGAGAGAACGCAGGAAAAGAGGGTGATGTAAACGAGAGACAGAGAGAGATGAACACATGGAGTAGGTACATATATAGACAGATAAGTAAATAGATAGACAGATAGACAAATACAGTTGGATCTTATATAGGTAATGGTTGTGTGTGTGTGTGAGAGAGAGAGAGAGAGAGTTGAACCTGGGTCCTTTCAGTTGCGAGCCACATTTGCTATCCACTATACTAGCGATTCCTCCCAGGGTGAAGGAGAGGGCAAAGGTGAGAGAGAGAGAGAGTTACATAGAGTTACATAGATACACAGACCACACAGACCTTACGGTCCCTACGAGGTGGTCCGGCCTTAATCCTAATACAGTGCACAGGAGCAGGAGAAAAGGATAGCACAGCAGAAGGCTCTCTCCCCCACCCTCCAGACCCTCCGGCATTGGCCGTACAGGAAACAAGAGAGGAAGTAATACCTTGCAGGAATGAAAAACCTGAAGGAATTTTATAGGATCGGCAGAAAGTAGAATAATATGGAAAAGGAAAATTTGGGCATACAGCCACATACTTACTCTAGGCATGCAATTTTTTAAAATGTTTTTTTATATAAAAGATGAATAGTGTTGAGAGAGAGAGAGAGAGAGAGGAGTGAAGGAGAGAAACTGGGAAAAAAAATGGGTGAAGGAAACGAGAGAGAGAGAGAGAGTTGCGTAGAGAAAGGGAGGGAGGGAGGGATTTGCGTGAAGGTAACCTTGGGAATGATGCGTCATAGGGGGGAGGGAGGAAAGAAAGGGGGCCGGGGGGGGAGTGAGGAAAGACAGGGGGAGGAAGGAAGGGAGGTGGAGGAAAGGTATGTGGCGTCAGTTTTGGAAGGGAGGAAAGAAAGTGGAGGGAAAGGGGAAGGAAAGGAGAGAAGGAAGGAACGAAAGGGAAGAAGAGGTAGGGAAGGGAGAGGAGGGAGGCAGGTTTGTTGAGTAGCAGACGTGAAAAGAAGGAAAAATGCTAGAGGGAGGGAGGAGGGAAGAGGGAGACAATGTGGAAGGAAAGGGAGAGGGAGGGAAGGAAAGGTAGGAGGGAGGGAGGAAGGAGAGTTATGGAGAGCAGTAATGGAAGGAGGTAAGGGGAAGGAGAGAGAGCGAGAGGAGGGAGGGAGGAAGGAAAGTTATGTAGGAACAGGTGTGGAAGGAAGGCAGAGAGGAAGAGGTGAGGAAAGAGGGAAAAAGGGAGAGGAAGGAAGGGAGGAAAAGGAGGAGGGATGATGGAGGGAGGAAGGAGAGTTATGTAGGAACAGGCGTGGAAGGAAGGCAGAGAGGAAGAGGTGAGGAAGGAGGGATAGAGGGAGAGGAAGGGAGGGAGGAAAGAGGGGAGAGGGAGGGAGGAGGAAAGAGAGAGGGAGGAAAGTTATGTAGAATTAGTTGGGAGAGAGAACAAACACTTCACCCCTTCAGTACGAGAGAGAGAGAGAGCTGTATGGACGTATCTCAAATTTATATTGTAGATTATGGAGGCTTCCTAACACCTTTTCGATAGCGATTTGGTTTGTTACTCCTTGATATTCTCTTTATTTTACCCACGTATTTCTGATTGACATAAAAGAGGGAAGAAATGTGTACGAGGCAAAATAAATCGCTTAGGAGTAGGTGTCACGAACGCTTAAACGGGGATATTCTTGGTCTACACCATACGAACATCCCTACCAATACCATACACCAGATCTAAATGAAACCGCTCCGGTATGAAGCCAGTATGGACGGTGGGTATTAGTGCTGAGAGAGAGAGGGGGGGAGGGAGGGAGAGAGAGAGACTGTGCATGTGTGTGTAAGTATGGATGGATGTCAGTGTGTTTATTCGTCAGGAGCGTCTCTCAAGTAGTGGCATTTTCACACATGAGCCGCCTTGCCCTGCCCAGCCTGACCGTAACGCTTTTGAGAAACTGACTTATATCTCATGAACCACAGGGCCGATCTCTGCGTGGCTTGTGCAAATGATAGCCCAAATCTTTAAGTTTCGTTCTCGACTGGTTTCATCACACCCAGGCCACACAGTTTCTTGTAAAGGCGTGAAACTTGGTAGGTAAATAGCCATCAGTATACTCCAGGGATCCTCGGCGTGTAAGGCCTCATTTCAGTGCTTTTGGATTGAAGTGGCCTCGCTCTTACCTTGCCTACGAAGGTGTTTGAGTGGTGTGTATGGATTGATGTGTATGTATGGGCATGTTTGTGTAGTGGACGTGTATGGTTGTTTGTATTTGTGTGTGTGTGTGTGTGTGTGTGTAGTTCGGTGTTAGCAGAGTGGAACACACACACGCACTATATATAGCACCAACACTTGCAAACACCCGCAAGCACCTAACACGCAAGATACTAACAGGGTGCTTACAAAGAGCCCCTTACACACACACACACACACACACACACACACACACACACACACACACACACACACACACACACACACACACATACATACACACACACGTTCTCTCTGTCTCTCTCTCTGGATATAAACGTATCACTATTCAACGCTTCTTAGAAAGGTCGGAGCGAGTGTGTGTGTGTGTGTGTGAGAGAGAGAGAGAGAGGGAGAAAGAGAGGGAGAGAGAATGGTGTTTATGTGAGAGGGGGGGACTTGGATGAGAGAGAGAGAGAGAGAATTGTGCGTGTGTGTGTGTGTACCATCACCCATGACTGTATCCAGGGGTCCGGAAGTTGTTTATAATGGTGTCGGGAAAGAAGGGTAATGAAGGGGGAACACACACACACACACACACACACACACACACATGCACGCCCTTCATCATCACAAAACCTGCTTTTAACACACGGACATCAACTTACACATAGAGAGAGAGGGAGAGAGAGAGAGAAACAATAGGCCATAAAAAGACATTACCGCCATTCATTGAACGTGAGGGCACTCATCGCGAACCTCCCCGAATGCCATTGCAAAATTCGGATCCGCCTCAAAATGTAATCAATTCTTCCTTGTCCCATAGCTCACCCTTCCACAAAATTTCTTTGGAATTCATTGAGAACTTTAGGAAATATCGTGGTGACAAACAAACAAAAAAAATTCCTTGATCCGGATGATGGTACGGATCGTCACCAAAATTTGATGTGTTGTTCCTCGGGCCACACCCTACCCCTCAAAAAAAAATTCAGCACACTCCAATCATAACTTTTTGAGTAATCTTGCTAACAGACAGACAGACAAACCAACGCAGACAAAAACAGAACCTTCGCCTAATTATTTCCCGCCTAACCATTTCAAACAAAACCTCAAACATTCAAATTTTCTAACGTACTCAATAATCTAACCGACTTCTCTCCTGTCGTTCTTTTTCTTCATTTATTACTATTATTATTATTATTATTATTATTATTATTATTATTACTATTATTATTACTATTATTATTATTATTATTATTACTATTATTATTATTATTATTGTTGTTGTTGTTGAGGAAGTGAAGGCCCGTTGTGGTGTGGATGTGGATGTGATAGGAAGCGTTAGGAGAAACACACTGATGTGGTTTGGCCATGTGGAGAGGATGGAGAGCGAGAGACTGACGAGGAGAGTGTATGTGAGTGAGGTGGAGGGGGAGAGGGAGGGGGAGACCAAGGATGAGATGGAGGGATGGAGTGGAGAGGTATATGTGAGAGGGGAATGTGAGCTGGGAGCAGGGCAGTGAAATGGCGGGGGACAGGGCGACATGGAGGCGATTTGTTTGTGGCCACCCCGTACGGGATTAAGGCGTTTGACAATAGATAGATAGATAGATTATGTGAACTGGAGACCTATGGATGTATATTTTGGGGTTTAAGTATGTGGGTTGGTTGTAGCAGTTGTAATCTTCCTTTCGTTTCCTTTTGCGTACTACCTTCATCTCTCTCTCTCTCTCTCTCTCTCTCTCTCTCTCTCTCTCTCTCTCTCTCATCCACCCTACCCTTCCAGTCTCCCTTCCCTGCCTCCCCCTTCACCTCCCCCTCCCTCCCTTTCCCTCTCGCCTCCCCTCCCCTGCCATGGATGGAGAAAGAAGGCGTCAGTGAAGGTTTTGTGCACTCTCTCTCTCTCTCTCTCTCTCTCTCTCTCTCTCTCTCTCTCTCATTTCCTCTTCCCTTCCACCTCCCTCCCTCTCTCTCTCTCTCTCTCTCTCCCCTCATTTCCTCTTCCCTCCCACCTCCCTCCACATTTTCTCCCTCCTTCCCTATCTTCCCTCCGTCCCTCCCGTCCTCTCCATGTGTGTGTAGCGAGAGATGTGTGTGTGTGTGTATGTGTATTTGTGTATCTGTAGGTATGAATGTGTATATGTAGATTTGTGTGCATTTGTATATGTTTGTATGGGTGTGTGTGTGTGTGTATATAGATATGTGTGTGTATGTGTGTAGGTGTAGATGTTTATGTGTGTAGGTATATTTGTTTGTGTGTGTATGTGTGTAGGTATAGATGTGTGTGTATGTGTGTAGGTATAGATGTGTGTGTGTATGTGTGTAGGTGTAGATCTATGTGTGTGTGTGTGTGTGTACCAGGTGTTACAGAGGGGTTTGGGCAGGTAGGGAGGGTCACAAAAAAAAATTAACCTCCATTTTATCAACAGTTACGTACAAAAGTTTGCCTAATATTTCACCTCTCCTGCCTCTCCCATTCCCCCTCCCCCTCCGGCTAATATTCCGAAGCTGGGGGAGGCTTGGTGTGTTTTTACTGTTTTTTTTAATTATTGGTATGTTTTTTTTTTTTAATTAGGTAGCCAGCAATTTCATATAAAGGTTAGGCCAATTTAATTCCATCTTTATCATTTGTCTGTCTGTGTCTGTCTGTCATCTCTTTCTCAGCTTCGTCTCTATTTATATGTCTGTTCGTCTGTTTATGTCTTTCGTCTTTCTACCTGTCTGTCTATCTATCTGTCCGTCTGTCTGTCTATCTGTCCTTTCTATTGGTGTTCCTATGTGCACAAGAGCACCTTAAAATTCTGAGTTGCATTCTTCCCCTTCAACACGACCCACAACCATCTAATTTCCAGGCAGGTCCCTAACTCTACCTCTGGGGGAACAGGACTAGAGACAGATACACTTATATATTCTCATCCCTAACACCTCTTCCTTAGCGACTTATTCCTGGATATGGCTAGTTATCATCAATTTGTGTGTCGTGCTGAGTATGGAGTTATAAGAGTGATTTCAGTGGCAGAGGAGACTACCGTAAGGGGTAATGAGAAAAATAAATCGCTCAGGAAAAGGTGTCAGGGCGCTTTCTTTGACATATTTAACAGTATTTATCCTATAGTGAGTTCATCTTGACTTGGCCTAGATTTTCGTCCTTTTGCAGCTTATTTCACGTAGCTCACTGACAGGAGAGAGAGAGAGAGAGAGAGAAGGGGGGATATGGGTGATAAATTTTGGTGTGAGAAAAGAGTTGCGTAATTTTGAAACGGTCACTCTCTCTCTCTCTCTCTCTCTCTCTCTCTCTCTCTCTCTCTCTCTCTCTCTCTCTCTCTCACCTTTCCCACCCCTCCCCCTCCTCTCCAACTTCCATGTGTTCCCTCCCTCCTTTTCCATCTTCTTACCTCTCTCTCTCTCTCTCTCTCTCAGGTTCATTTCTGACCTATGCCACTACACACACACACACACACACACACACACACACACACATATTGTTGTTGTGGTGAAGTAATTGTGATAGTAGGGCAGTTGTAGTAGTTGTTGTAGTATTAGTGAAGTAGTAGGAGGAGGAGGAGAAAGAAGAGTGGTAATAGGAGGAGGAGAAAGAAGAGTGGTAATAGGAGGAGGAGAAAGAAGAGTGGTAATAGGAGGAGGAGAAAGAAGAGTGGTAATAGGAGGAGGAGGAGAAAGAAGAGTGGTAATAGGAGGAGGAGAAAGAAGAGTGGTAATAGGAGGAGGAGAAAGAAGAGTGGTAATAGGAGGAGGAGAAAGAAGAGTGGTAATAGGAGGAGGAGAAAGAAGAGTGGTAATAGGAGGAGGAGAAAGAAGAGTGGTAATAGGAGGAGGAGGAGGAAGAATAAGAGGAGTGGTAGTTGTAATAGTAAAGTAGTAGTAGTAGGAGGAGGAGAAAGAAGAAGAGTGGTAGTAGTAGTAGTAGGAGGAGGAGGAAGAGGAGGAGAAGTGGTAGTAGTAGCAGAGAGTATAGAGAAAGATAGTAGTAGTAGTAGTAGGAGGAGGAGGAGGAGAAGTGGTAGTAGTTGCAGAGAGTATACAGAAAGATAGTAGTAATAGTAGTAGTAGTAGAAGGAGGAGGAGGAGGAAGAAGAGGAGGAGGAGTGGTAGTAGTAGCAAAGAGTATAGAGAAATATAGTAGTAATAGTAGTAGAAGGAGGAGGAGGAGGAGTGGTAGTAGCAGTAAAAGTTGATGTGGTAGCATAAACAGCTGCAAGGAAGGATATAAGTTAGCAAAACACTTCTGAAAAACAAGACCAAAATAGTAGTAGTGGTAGTAGTAGCAGCAGTAGTAGCAGTAGTGGTAGTAGTTGAGAAGAACCAGTATTGTGATGATGGTGATGTGTGTGGGTATTGAGCAAGCAAACACACACACACACACACACACACAGTCAGTTCACTCTCATGCTCGTACGTACACAATTCAATCACTACACACACACACACACACACACACACACACACACACACACACACACCACACACACACACACATTTCCTGAAAAGCAAGGTCACACACCACTGTCTTTAGCGGTGATGTCAAGCCCTTAGCACTCTCAGCCAGGTGGAACGTCGCTGGCCTCTTTGTATTCAGTTCCGCGACATCTTAGTTACGATAAAAATAATTCTCGTTGGTTTTAACACACGAAAAGGAACATTCAGAATCTTCATATGTCCCTAGTCCTTCTTGGGAAACGAAATCGAAGTTCTGTCTGTCTATCTATCTATTGCCAGACGCCTTAATCCCGTAAGAGGTGGCCACAAACAAGTCGCCTCCATGTAGCTCTGTCCCCCCCGCCACTTCACTGCCCTGCTCCCAGCTCACACACACACACACACCCTCTCTCATATACCTCTCCACTTCATCCTTCCATCTTATCCTTGACCTCCCCCTCCCTCTCCCCCGCTCCTCCTCACTCACATACACTCTCCTCGTCAGTCTCTCACCCCAGGATAAGAGGGTGTATGTGGGTGAAGTGGAGGGAGGGAGGGGAAGACCGAGGATGAGGTGGAGGGATGGAGTTGAGAGGTATATGGGGGAGGGGGGGGAGGGCAGTCAAATGGTGGGTGACAGAGCGACTTGGAGGCGTTTCGTCTGAGGCCACCCTTTGCGGGATTAGGGCGTCGGGCTATAGATAGATAGATAGATAAAGAAACTGAACAGAGAAAACCTTAATTAGAATCAGGAGTTAGATTGAAATAATGATGATGATAATACTAGTACTGTAATAGTAGTAGTAGTTGTAGTAGTAGTAATAGTTGTAGTAGAGTGGTGGTAGTAGTAGTATATAGTAGTAATAATAATAATAGTAGTGGTGGTGGTAGTAGTAGTAGTAGTGGTAGTGGTAGTAATAGTAGTAGTAGTAATAATAATAATGATAATAATAATAGTAGTAGTTGTAGTAGTAGTAATAATAATAATAATAATAATAATAATAACAGTAATAAAAATAACAATAATAATAATAATAATAATGTCATGGAATTTCAGACCCAAACAGTTAGGGTACTCCTGGTTCAGCTTTAAGGTAGGGAGTTATAGTGGCGAGAGTCAGTGTTGCCTTTTACCATTCATTTATTCGTGGTGGTGATGTGGTGGGCGGGTGTGTGGGTGTGGGAGAGGGTGTGGGAGGGGGAGGGAGGCTGGAAGGGGGTTTGGGAGGCTGGGGTGGATGTGGGAGGGGGTGTGGGAGGCTGGTGGGAGGGGGAGGGAGGCTTGGGTGGGTGTGGGAGGGGGTCTGGGTGACTGGGGTGGTGTGGGAGGGGGTTTGGGAGGCTGGGGTGGGTTTGGGAGGGGGTTTGGGAGGCTGGGGTGGTGTGGGAGGGGGTATGGGAGGCTGGGGTGGGTGTTGGAGGGGGTGTGGGAGGCTGGTGGGAGGGGGAGGGAGGTTGTGGGGGTGGGTTGGAATGAGCAATGAGGTACAAATACAAGGTCTGTAATCCTGACCTTTGACATTTAACTCGCAAGTCATCCTCAAATCCTTTCTGTATGATGACGTAATTAACATTTAATCTCATGATGTATAAGTAGATAGATAGATAGATTGACAGGCAGATAGATAGATAGATAGACGAAAACGTAAACAGACAGATAGATTAATGGATGAATAGATAAACATTAATAGTGCCTAGTTTTAATCATGGCTTAGAAGAGAAGTGTATGTTTGGATATGATCGATTCAGCCATCCTAAACCTTTTCACTACCATATAACCCTTGCAAGGTTGGGTAAGTTCTTGTGGTTATGCGGTGATTGTAACTACGTCATCTATCTATCTATTGCCAGACGCCTTAATCCCGTAAGGGGTGGCCACAAACAAATTGCCTCCATGTCACCCTGTCCCCCGCCATTTCACTGCCCTGCTGCCAATTCACGCACCCACTCTCTCATATTACCTCTCCATCCCTCCACCTCATCCTTGGCCTTTCCAACTTTAATCATAGAAGAGAAGTTTTAATTTGACTAAGATCGATTCAGCCTTCCTAAACCTTTTCACTGCCATATAACCCCTGCAAGGTTGGGTAAGTTCTTGTGGTTATGCGGTGATTGTAACAAAGTCATGGCGCTGGAAGAGTTAATTATCATCCTTGCCACCGGGTCACGGATACGCACGTCGACATCCAGTGAAATACCGCCGTTAGTCAGCGTCACGGAGCCTGCTTTCATTTTTCCCCTTTAAGAGGATATTCCAGTGTTGTCGTGAAGCCAAGGGTGTTGTGGATGGCAGTGATCATTCGTATATAATTCTCTTTACGCTTCTCAACCTACATCCATCTTTAAAACTGAGCATAAACAACATCAAAGACGAGATATATGCAAAAACATATCTTCTCGCCTCTCAACCAACAGTCCATCTTTAAAACTGTGCATAAACTACATCAAAGAGGAGAAAACTGCAAAAACTTGTCCTATTCAGAATAAATATTAACAATTAGAATAAAACTAAGAAAAGAGTCTGCATCAATTTGAGATACCGGGATATTTTGTGTAAAAGAGTGGAGGTCATAGGCAGAGGGAAATAGGGATTGAAAAAAGCAGTTCCACACTTGATTAGTTGTGTGTGTGTGAAGGTGTGAGAGTATTGGTTAACTCGTGTGTGTGTGTGTGTGTGTGCGTGTGTGTGTGTGTTAGAGAGAGAGAGAAAGATTGGAATATTCGAAACAAGGGAAGCTTTGACGGAGAGAGAGAGAGACAGACAGACAGACAGACGGATGGACGTACAAGGAGAGGAAGCATAAAATAGGCAGAAGAGAAGACAGAC
>NC_136983.1:1942165-1979665 GCF_032717465.1 Coenobita brevimanus | reverse complement strand
AGAGAGAAGAAGAGGGAGGGAGTAGAACAGGTAGGAAAAAGATCTGTTCTTTCACCTTAACTTTTGTCCAGATTTCGTCATTTTGCAGCTTATTTCACGTAGCTCAGTGGCAGAAAAAGACAATACTATGGCACGACATCCTTTCCATAGCAGTTCTTCGTGACTAGTGCCATATTCTAGTGTTAGTCTGCTGTTACAACTTGGGATTCAAGTTTGAGAGATGGTAATCTTAGGCCAAGTTAAACAGATTATAATTTCACTTTAAGTTGGCCTAAAATTGCCATCTCTCCACCCTGAATGATGCTAGTCAGGAAGAAGTGTGCTGTGGAAAAGATTTAGAGCTGTATTTTTTTTTCTCCACTGAGCTACGTGAAATTGGCTGGAAAAGGACGAAAATCTGGGCCAAGTTACGGTAAAAAGACTGCAGTAGGGGGATGGAAAGGAGGAGGTAAAGAAGGTTAGGGTGTGAAATGGGGAAGAGGTGAGGGGTGGAAAGGAGGAAGGAATAGAGGAGGAAAGGAAGGAAGGAAAAGAATGAAAGGGTTTGAGGATACTGGAGGAAGAAAGGAGAGGAGGGATAAAGATAATACTGTATATAATAATGATGATGATGATGCAGTAATAATAATAATGCAAATAATATTAGTATTGTCATTATTATTATTAGTTTATTATTATTATTGTTATTTTTATTAATCACACAACTACAGTACAGTATTTGTCCATGTCATTCAGTAGCTTAAACACTACATATTGCAGAGCGTATGATGTAGTCTTGATCCAGTTTGCAATACTGATTCAGCTTCCTCCCATTGCAGCTCCTGGCATTCATCTGCATCATTCTGCTGCGAAAGTACAACCTCAACTTTGGCTACGACTCGGGTGAAAACAGTCAGGTGGATCGCAAGTTGGTGGGCATCATCGCTATCGGCTCATCCATACTCATCTCCCTCCCTCTTCTCTTCGCCTACATCTTCTTTGCCCACGCCTCAAACCTCCTGGTGAGTATAAGTTGTTATTTAATACCTCTATTCCAGTGATGGTGCTGGAGACTGTGCCTTCATGTGGTGGCCTTGATGTAACCAGGTGGCTCCACTGCCTGGCCATACACTCAACCCTGCCATATGACCTCCCATTATGCAGTCATTCTCATATACAAACATAACTTTTTAGCACCGTTTTTTTTATATATGATTGCCATTTTCAGCTTATTTGATAGCTATGAACCCCTACAAAGCACCTTTTCTGAATATAAGATTTTCATTTTGTTTATAATAATAGTTGCTATCCCTACATTCCGCATGTGATCAGTTATTGTCC
Source organism: Coenobita brevimanus (assembly GCF_032717465.1). Classification (NCBI taxonomy): domain Eukaryota; kingdom Metazoa; phylum Arthropoda; class Malacostraca; order Decapoda; family Coenobitidae; genus Coenobita; species Coenobita brevimanus. The sequence continues at coordinate 1,978,345 of NC_136983.1, read as the reverse complement.
TGTTGCTTTTCCATAAATGTAACATGATCACGTTTCAAGGCTTGAGTTACAAACATCCCTCAACCACAGTACTTCCTTCTTCATTAAAGGAGGATGGTAGGCTGCAGGAGAAGGCCAGCTTAAGCCTGCAGTTCACTGGGATCACAGCAGATGAACTGCGGTCTACAATAATAAGAATAACAATCCAATTTTCTGTTATCCAGTTCATTCTTTCAACCTCCAGACAATTTCACTCAGTTCAAGGGAGATTTTTTGAACTAGGCGGAGTTATATATTTAGTACTCACTAATCCCTCACCTTTAATAAATAAGTAAATGTCTCCAATAAGATAAATAGAAATCATGTGGAAGTGGCAGGAATATGCTGAATAATTGCACCATCAGATTGAAGGGGTTATTGCATTTTATTTTGGACGCACGGATGTATGGTCACTAAAGCTTGAGTGTTGAAGGGTGAGTCATAGGAGCCTGACTAAAAAATATTCTTTGTGAGAGTGAGTCATAAGAGCATGAGTTGTTTCTGAGTGAGTCAAAGGAGCCTGTGTTAAAAAGTTCAGAGAGTGAGTCAGGAGCATGAGTCAAAATGTTCTTCTGATTGTGAGTCATAGGAGCCTGTGTTAAAATGTACTGAGAGTGAGTCATAGGGGTCTAAGTTTGATAATGTTGATCCTGAGTGTTATAATATGCCTTTCTGAGTGTTATAATGTTCTTTCCTTGTTATAATGCTCTGTCTAAGTGTTACAGTGTTCTTTTGAGAGTTATAATGTTCCTTCCCTGTTATAAAGTTCTTTCTGAGAGCAAGTCATAGGAGCCAGAATGTTAATAATGTTGTTTCCACTTACAGGAGGTGCTGTACTGCTTCACTGCCGTCATTATGAACACTTGTGGTGGTGCCATGGCCATTGAGTACTACCAGGACATGGGCGACAGTGATTACGTCAAGGCGGGAATGGCCATGGGGGTAAGACGGAAGATTATGCGTCTGTCTGTAATTGTATTTGACCGTCTATCTGTCTGTCTGTCTGTCCTCTACCCTCCAACCTATCTCTGTCTGTCTATCTGTCTGTCTGTCTGTCTGTCTGTCTGTCCACCTACCCACCTACCTACCTACCTACCTGTGCATCTGGACATGGGTGACAGCAATTACATTGACTGGAATGGCTGTGGGGTAAGATAAAAGAAATATGTCTTTGTCTAACTGCTTATTTGTCTATTTATTTATCTGTCTGTCTGCCTAATTACCTACCTATCTACCCACCTACCTACCTACCCACCCACCCACCTACCTACCTACCTACCTACCTACCTACCTACCCACCTACCTACCTACCTTCATCTACCAGGACATGAGAAACAGGAATTACATCAAGGCTGGAATGGCTGTGGGGGTTACATGGAGGAAATGTGTCTGTCTGTCTAGCTATTTATCTGCCCCTTTATCTATCTATCCATCTATCTATCTTTGTGTGGTACAGCCATAGCCCACTATACCTAACAGGAAGGGGGTGATAGTGGTTGAATGAAATCTGGAATTGCAATGGGGTTGAGATTTAAGAAACTATATCTGTATTCTCTCCCTCTCTTTGTCAGTGTATATATATATCTTTCTCTCAGTTTATATTTCTGTCAGTCTATTTATGTCTTATCCATATGTGTCCGTCCATCTATGTATCAATCTATATATCAGGTAGCCAGACACCTTGACCCATGGAATAGTGATGTGTTCTTCAGTTTATTTTTACCATCTTCAGACACGTACTATTTTCAGACTTTTGTATTCAGCGTAGGAGAGACTTTTTGATCTGGAAGGGGTAGATATTAGTTTTAAATTCTGTCATTTCTATCAGTTTTTCCTAAGTTGAAAGAAAGAACATGTATAAAAATTCATCCTCCTGTTGAAAAAGTTAATTTCAGAGGGGGTGGCCATAAACATATAATTTCCAGATCATTCTTTCCTCCACCGTCAGGCAGCTCTCTTTCCATTTCATGCTACTCTCACTCGTATGCCACTCCATCCAGCCCCTCCGCCTCATCCTCAGTCTCCCTGTCCCCGCCCCTCCATCTCACATTACTCTCATTCATATACCTCTCCACCTCATCCTTGCTGTCTCTGTCTCCCTCTTTACTTCAATCACATAACCTTTTCTAGCCAAATTCACACTCGCCAGTCACCCCATGTGGCCAGACCATCTTGGGATACTCTTGTAAAACTTTCCAGCACATTCACATCAGCACAACATTCCATAACTTCCTCATATGTTCGTTTCTCCGTGTAACACCATATGCTTTTCTCAGACAATTCACATCCACTCCTCTCAATCTTGACATGTCCAGGCTTCACTTCCATACAGTAGTGTGTAGACACAGTTGTAGAATAAAATGGTCCATACTTCCTATCTCACAGGACTACACACTTTAAAACAATACAGGATAAGGTACTTCACTCTCATCTTAAATGTCGGGACCAACTGCTTAGCCCCGGACTCCTACGCTTCTCATGGGGAAGATTGGATGATGGATGGATGGATGGATAAGGTGCTCTTTATACCACGTGTATACAAACAGCACTCATATGCTGTACTATGTATAAAGCACAGAATAAGGCATTGAGTATATCAGTGACCACGTGAATGCAGACAGCATCTATATACCACTCATAAAGCGCAAGACTCTTAAAAGAAATAATAACAGTAATGAATAAGACATTCTGCCTAATCAGTGGATACAGACAAACCCATACACCACTTGTACATACAAACAAAAATTTTGAAAGTCAAGGACCACATAGATATCAAGGGAAGATGCAGGTTGTCCTTGCTGAAAGTTGCTTCTTTGCAGATAAATTGATTTTTTTTTTTTTCCCCCCCATTACTATCGCTCTTGATTCACATTAGAGTTGTTTCTAAATCTAAAGTGAGTTACGAGTAATTTGTCTTTTTAACATCTAAAACTATTTACCAAAAGTATGCCACACTTGTAGTTTCTAATTATCACATCACCAGTACACAGTCTAGACATTACATGAGGACTGACTGGAGTTTAATTGGTTCACATCTCCAACAGCCATGCCAACTCAGAACAGTAGTGTGCAGTAGCTTGAAAAATCATACAGGATGGATCTGTCTCTATGAACATTTAGAAATTGTTCATCTCTGCTTTGAAACCAACACAACACTAAGGTCAAAGCATGTGTGGTACAGTGTAAGGCCATCTCCACACTGAGGCCTTAACCAGACAGATACTGTATGTAGTATTGTATTACTGTATATAGTATGTGTAGTATAACTGGTTACCTCCCACCCATTGCCATCCATTTGTTGTATCTAATACATGCACAGCAATATTACATTTAGTTCTGAATTGTTTATGTTAAGAATCACCATCCTTCCGATCATAGTGTGGAATGAATTACTGTAATACCTAATACTTGGTTATTTCTTTTGCAGTCACTGATGATCATCAATGCCCTGGTCTACCTCATTGATGCTGCAACAGGAACCATTGCCAATCGCAAATAAGCACATTGATTTGCAGCACCTGCAGGACCATACCATGCCTCTCTACTGGTACAGTCATGGCCAAATCTCACAGATGTCTTCATTGCACAGGAAATAAATCAGCCATGACACCAAATTCTGATCAAATATTGTGTCACAAGCATAGTGGAGTTCTGTGCAGCTGATGCAGTTGTGAGCCATAATATCTGCTCACCCAATGCCCCTATGCCTGGTTCGACACAAGTCACAGCTGGGGTTTCACACAGAATGGAGACCTGCATTCCAGTGTTTAATTTAAAGCTTTTGTTAGACTACATTAGGAACAGTTAATGACACTGTTACTCATAAATGCTTTGTTAGACTACATGAGTTACAGTTGGCACTGAGACTCTTACTCAAGGGATCTCTGAATGTCTTGAGCCACCAACAACAGGTCATTGTTCTGTGTGACGCTCCAGCTGCAAATTCTTCTCAGTGTGGGGTAGGGATGGAGGATGAGGAGCAACAAGACTCACATCTCTAGTGTGTGTGACAGGATTGTTGACCATGACTGTACCTTATTGGAAGATTAGCCCTTTCACTACATGAGGTCTTTTGTAAACTGCAAAAAAAAATAAATAACGATGGATGAACTACAAAATAAACCAAAAAAAATGATGGGTGAAATACAAAATAAACGAAGACATCATTGTTATGGATGAGGAATTATAGACCATTTCCACCCCATTCATTATCAGTGGTCCCATGTAAATAAAAAATGCTGACTATCTGGATGTATTTAAAGATGGCATTGTAGTGAAAGGGTTGGCAGCCAAGTACCAAGAATATAAATTCTGATTTCTAGCTTACGAGTTTAAGAAATTAGTTAAAGTTAAGGTACAGGAATTTCTCGCCGTAAGTTGCCTTTATTGACGTCTTTATTGCCAGTAACGTCTTCAATCCTATGACTTTATTTTTTTACTCATTTATTTTTTAAGTTACCCCTGATTATTCCATTTGAACTGGAGGGGTCTTATACAGGACGTCCCATGAGATTTTGGAGAAGCTTTGGAGGTTATTTTTAGGGATGAATTTGAGTTAAAAATATCAAATGAACATGGGTTTAATTCTCAATCATTATGGAGCTACAATTACTGAAAACTTTAGGAGTGAAAATAGTCACGTAATTAACCCGTTAGGTCATCGATAACTGTAGATATGTAATGGTTGAGAAGTGGACCTATGTTGCTATAGCATTTATTACTCATTAATTAGTATTACAATAACCCCCAGAAGTTGCTAAAAATTATTGCTTGACATCCTGCATAGTCCCCATTAATCTCTTTAATATGAGAGGTCTTTCTTAATGTCAATAAAGTTTTCAGGAGGTAGTGAGGATTTTATTGCAAAGTATGCTATGGTAAATTGCAGAAAAAAATCCTTATCAAAATACCATTGATAATTGTAAAGGTTGATTCCTTGTTTTCCAAAATTTACAGTACCAGTTGTATGGGAAAATATGTGATACGGGACACATTTGTTGGACTTACAGCGAGGATTTGCCTGTACAGTATGGTGTTTTTTATTTTTTTATAAAGGAGGAATGTTATAGTGTATTTGCTACATATTACTACAGTGCTAGTGTTAAATTATCTACATACAGTGCTAGTGTTACGGTAAATTATCTATTTTTATGTAATAATGTATACAGATTTTTTTTTTTTTTTTTTTTTAATAATAACAGAACGGAGGAAGGAAAAACAAATGGAGAAAAAAAAATAATCCATACACCAGATTACTGGTGTCCTCTGTTCATAGATTTGACCTGTTACCTTCAAACTGGCACCTGGTGGTCTAGTGGTTAGGAATCCCCCAGCCGAAGTGACAGCCTGGCATAGGTTTGATCCCCCAGAAGTGATGAGGCTTTTTTTTTTTTTTTTTTTTTTTTTTTTAATACTAATTAACTACACCAAGGGGAGTAGGCTGGTCATCTACCCCTAAAATATAAAGTCAGATACAAAAGTCTGTTCATCTCCCTTGCCTCTTCCTCATTGCTGGATTCATGGATTTTGTTGACAGAGGTGCATATTATCACCCATAGTTGAAGAGAATGATTAATGCTCCTCTGTCCACTACATCACATTTATAGCTGGACTCACTGATGCCTGACAGTGATGTAGTGGATGAAGGTGCATCATTTCACCTGCAAAAGAATGATGATATGCCCCTCACTTTACCATCTCACATTAAGCATGTACACAGGGAGGTCGATCAGTAGCACTCCAAGAGAAACTCAGCTGATGGTAGCTTAAGTGATGTGGGAACGGCTTAGTCTGCCATTATGGACGTGGGTGTGGCAGTGGCAGTAGGAAGTGAACAAATGATGCAGGATAGATGCCATGAAATCACATAGCAGAATGGAAGAGGCATGTTATAAATGGACCCCCCTGCATATCCAGTGATGAAAGAGAGACACGAGAAGCAGACTTATGCATTTGAATATACAGTACTTGACCCTGGTAGCCTAGCCGGGGGCCCCTACACCTCTGAGGATGTAAAATGGGATTGGCTGTTACCATTTTGCTTACATATTGACACCTACTGATATTTACCACATAAAGAGATGTAAATAACGCATTCAGTTTATTTGTCCTATTTGTCCTTGCTACTTTTAATTCACCCCTTCAGGCCAGTGACGTTAAATTTGATTCTTGCTGTCTTCAGGTGGTTTCATTAAGCTTAGGAATTTTTAAACAGGGGGAGTTATATTTAGCCACCATTAACCCCTTCATAATTAAAGTTCTCGTAAGATTAATAAAATTGTCGATATAGCAGTACTGTGGTAAAATATATAAATATATCATTGAACATGGTCTTAATTTGGTCAGGTGATTTTTATTTTTATTTTAATTTCCTGCAAGGTGATTTCATTGACGTTCATATACATTTTTTGAGCTAGGGGTTTAAGATATAGCCCTCAGTAGGAGAGATTCTTCCTATGTTGAATAAAATCACATGAAGGTAGTAAGAGTAAACCAAAAGAATACATTATCAGAGTGAAGTTGGTCCCTTTGCTACAATGACATATTACTTTTGATTTTATTCTTGCAAATACTTGTGGTTTTACTCAGCTCTAGAGAGACTTCACGAACTGGAGGGGTTGGATACAGCATTAATTAATCCCCTTGCTATAAAAGGTTTCCCCTAAGTTCAGTAATGGGGCAAGAGAGGAGAAAATGAAATATGATTGGACTGAAGGGGTGTAAAGTTTTCATACAGTTTGTTGATCCTATTCCTAGTGTGAAGGTGTGTTTTGTGTACAGTGTGGTCTCATTGTGTCGCCTTTTTTTCCCCCAGTCAGATTGATGGAAAATTATAGAAAGTCATACGTCATGCCTCCATTGCTATCGAGGGTGATTTCCTGGTTTCCCCCAAATTACAACACTGGTTGCATAGAAAGAGTTGCATTATTGTTACTATCAAACTTGTGAAATTATTTGGGACTGAGAGTTGGTCTATCACTCAAATTTGGCTTTCTTCTCAGTTTTATTGGGAATGAACAACTTATACGAGCCCTAAGCTGTGGGTTGTTTCTTTTCTGAAAAGAATAATGGTAAAGAAAAATTGTCCATAAAAAATCTCTTGTTGCCTTTAAAGCTGGTAATCCAGTTTCTCATATATATATATATGAATGTATGTATGTATGTATAGATAGATAGATACAGTATATTGATGTGTCTGACTCTGGGCATAGGTATAACAGCCCTGTCCCTGAGGCCCAGCTGTCTTATGTGCCACACTCCTTCACATGTCATGCTGGGGCTGACTCATTCAGGACGTGCATTGGTATTAGTGGAGGTACCAGTCATACGGGAAAATTTGTGATATTGTGAACCACACCTGGCATACAAAGAGAACTGTCTGTACATTGTAAGACTTAATTTTTCATACTCTGAAGTGTGGTATGCTGTTATTTACCTGTATGATACATTACTCAAAATTTCATTGTCAATGTTGCAAATAAATCAAAATTTTTGTGATCTAGTGATTACAATACCCCAGCCAGAGTGATGGCCTTCCCTAGGTTGAATCCCCAAGACTTTTTGATCATGCATTGCCATCAAGGGAGGTAGGCTGTCCATCCACCCATATATATATATAGATACGGTAACAGTACAGTAATTCCTCACTTAACACTGTAGGGGAGATCCTGAAAAGTACTGTGTTAAGTTTAAATTCAGGTTAAGTTGTAATAACAAATTAATCACACTATCCCGGCCAAGGTTTGATCTCAGGCCCCCGCATTTCATTTGCATGCACATTACCACTGAGCCAGAGAGAGGATCCCCGCTTTGCCTCTAAGCAACAGGGGCTTCTATATACCCCGTTACATCACTTTTCTGTTCTTGGTGATTAATTTGGTCAGTTTCAAACACGCGTGGTAGCATAACATTGGAGGCCACCTTTGGAGGCGCTGCGGACCACACCGGACAGCTCACCCCTGGGATGTAAGGCCTAAGATGCTGTCAACAACAATATCGTTGCCCTCTAAGCCTCGCCTTACATCCCACCACTGCCACCAACGTAATAACGGAACTGAAACTTAACAAATTAATCACACTGTCTCGGCCAAGATTTGATCTAAGGCTCTTGCGCTTCACAGGCACGTATGTTACCACTGAGCCAAAGAAAAAATCCCCGCTTTTGCCTCAGAGCAATGCAGGCTTTTAAATACCCCATTACAAAGTGAGGATTGAGTTCCAGCATGAAAGATTTATAAAAAAAATCATATTCAAGGCTGCAAATAATTATAAACCTGGATTATATGTTGTGACTGACCAGTGTATCAGTGTGTATTATCAGTGTGTATTATATGATAAAAGTTCATAACCAAGGCAAAGAAATGGTGATACTGCACACTGAGATCTGTGCTACTGTGCTTTGTATCAGCCCTGACTCATTCCCTACACATCCATATCCTGACCACTTAGTACTTAACAATGGAATGTTGAGTCAAAAGTGTTCCTGGGTTGATTAACAGCTTTATAGGGAAAGCATGTTAAGCGAGAAATTACTGTGCAGTATTGGACTATGGGTACCTAGCCTCTGGCCCAAGAATCTCGAATTTTTTTTGGGGGGAGGGGGGATGTGGGGGGAGGAAACCTTGTGCCAGCTGTGTCACCAGTTGTCACTATTGAGATGATAGACAAATCTGTGCAACACATCCTTCATACATCACCAGCTCTTCCCAGGTGTTTTTGTGAACCTTGTGGACATCAGGCTGAATTTCCCCTCCTACAGTCTGCTATCTTCCTTTGTGGGGATAGGGAAGGAGCTGAGGGACATTTGCATAACTGGGCAGTGGAGCCACCCAATTATGTTGATGTCATCTCAAGAAGACATCTCTCTCCACCACCAACTCTGTGTCAACCAGTCATTAGTACACTGGGACTCATTTCACTGGATTGGCTGTTAATTAGTCCTCCTTGTATCGTAATCTCTGTTTCCTTGCTTTCCTAACCCTACGTCACCCCTTCTTTATATGGGGAAAAGAGGTTGGGATGATGATGGTAGTTTTAAGTACTGGCTGTCAATGGGAATATGATTAATAAACCAGTTCACTTAAAACATGCTAGCAGGTCATGTAAGCTGATATATGAAATCAATAAAGCATACTGTTTAAGTAATATGAGGGTAATACTACTGTAACAACACTGGAGATCAAACACAATGCTCTAATTACTGTATTTTGTCTTTTTCCTCACTTGGGACAACTGGTGATTTAGTTTCGCTATCCTGTCCCTCATTACCCTGTATTGTTATTAAATTTACACCAAGTGATTTGATTGGTAGAGTGCTCAGGTCAGATTACTTTATGGCCTGGTCACTGTGATTTGAGTCAAAGAGGTGGCCAGAGGTTTTTCTATCATGTAAGCACTACCAGGGGCATGGGTTGGTCTCCTGCCCTTAAATGTTCAGAAGTAACAGTAGCCTAGGCTCAGGCGCATGTGCTTTGAAGGGGGTAAAATGGGATGTCAGTTATCGTTTCTGCTACTGTTTTAGTGTATCTTTATTGCTTTATTCTTGGCTGTTGGTTTAAGTGTACATATAGTGTAGCTTCTTGAAATGATTTTACAAACAAGCATTTCATAGCTGTGAATGTATATATATACAGTGCGGTAAACAGTCCAGAGTACTACTGTGTCTCAGTGAAAGAATGGTACAATAATTGATAGATCTGGAGATGTTGCACCAAGAATCACATTCAGTACAGTAGTTTGTAAAGTAGCAGCTTATATTTAGTGTTGATATGTGAACAGAGTAGCTTGTATGGATTAGTGTACTGTAAATATGACATGTTAAGGTCATAATATACTGTATGATTTTAAGTCAATTTTCCATTGGTATAGTCACAAGCCATAGTTTCTGCTTTCAAACTACACCTACCCCTGGCTGGTGGAAAGTCATTGTCAGGGTTTCTCACTGAATGAAAACCTGCTTGTCACTTAGATGTGGACTGGAGGGGGGAGCTGACCTTTTTCTGCAATCCATCATCTGCCTATTACAGGATTGGGAGTTTGAGGGACATTTTCATAATTGAGCAAGGGAGCCATCCATTTATACCAGTGTTAGTCAAGGCACCCCTCCTCTTTATGAAAGTGGTAATTTTAAGCTGTTGCTAGAAGACACAAGCAATTCATGATGATACCTTTACTCATGCAGTCTTAGGAAATTTTCAAACTACAGTACCAGTGACAGGTCTTTGTTCACTGTGAAACTTATGAATTCCTTTTGGGTCTAGGATAGGATTAGAGGGTGAGGAGGAAGTATGGTTCATTGTGCTGTACCTGGACTTCAGTAACCTGCTTTCATGTCCCTTATTGTCCTTAGCTTTGGTACTGTGTAACTATAGAAAACCTCTTGTCACATGTCCCATTTACTTTTGTGTTTATCTACCCTTTTATAAATATTGCCCATTAAAGTTCCAGTGGTATGCATAAAGCTAATTTGACAATTTTCCTTAATTTACAGCACCAGTTATATGAGGAAACTTGTGGTATTTTGGAACACATCCATGATATACTTTATAAGGAGGATTTGTGTTATTGGTGTTCATCATTTGGATTTTTCTTGTCATGAAGTTATCCCTTTGAATCTGGTAACTTTATTATTATTATTACTATTATTATTATTATTATTATTATTACTATTATTATTATTATTATTATTATTATTATTATTATTATTATTATTATTGCTGCTTCTACAGGATTTTATTCAGCTTAGGAATTTTGTAATGAAGGGGTTAATGAAGATTGTACTTTTACTTCTACAGTTTGAAAAACGTCTCGTAAGCTGGAGGAGTAAATAATGAAAATAAAACACAAAGTATCTCATAATAAATGGGTTTATCCTTTCGCTATGATAACATATTTTCTGTTTTATTCTTGCTGTCTCCGGATGATTTTATTCAGTATAGGAATCTTCATACTAGAGGGGTTGGATACAGCCTTCACACACCCTCATTTCTAAGCTTAATAGAATAATCTGGAATACTAAGAAAATGACTGGAAAAATATGTTATTGGACTGAAGGGACTGCTAAGGTACTGAAATAGCGTACAGACCACCTTATTTTTGATGTATTAATTGCATATTATAAGTACCATACACCCGTAGGTGAAAATTGTTTGTGTGAAGAAAACAGCCATTGGCCAAAAGAAAAAAAAAAGCTTTTAGTTCTGAGAAAAAAAAAAAAAATGAAACCTATGAAGCATTTATATGGATGGAGAATGTTTGATAACTTGTGTATTTTTATTTTTATCATAAACTTACTCTTTAAACCTTATCTGTTTGAAGAAAGCACAACCGTTGACCAAAAGACAAGACATTATTTCTGTAAAAAACTGAAAAACCAGGCATTTATATACATGGAGAATGTTTTGTAGCTTTTGTAATCTTGTTCACATTAAGCATATACTGTATATGGATACAGGATGTTTGACAGCTTTGTAATTTATTTTAATATGCTGTATTAACACATTCAGTCCAGTGACGTCTGTTGTATTTTATTTTTACCAACTTAGAGGTGCTAGAGAGGGATGCCTTCACGTTGTGGCACCAATATGACCAGGTGGTGGAGCTGCATCATTACACAAACGTCTCTCACTCCCCTCCCAGTACCCCACAAAAGGAGATGAACTGCAGGAGGAAGGGAACATTAGTCTGCAGTCTACAGGGTTCGCATTTCACATGAACCTGGGCTGCAACTACGGTACTACTAACCCAAGATTAATCAACTTTGGAATTATCTGTCATGCTGAAGGGGTTAATGAAGGCTCTAAACCCCTCCAGTTCAAAAAGTCTCACATACGTTAAATACTGTTAAATCTGACAGTACCAGCACTAAATATTTAAACGGTAACGTCGCGTCGCTGGAGTGATGCAATTAACCGACCTATTAGCTTTACACAGGCTGCCCTCACCAATGATATGTAATTATGATATACGTTTGTTCTACACTTAACCAAAGAACTTATAGCGTCTCTGTATTTCTGTATGTTTTTTAATAAAGCTTAACTTCATGGGACTTTTTATTTTGTGTAGAAATCTGATGTTAATTAAATATTGTATGCACCTTCCTTCTGTCATTCTTAAGTAGTTGTAGTAAAAGTAGTAGTAGTAGTAGTAGTCCCAAGTTGAAGGTCATTGAAGGTGCTGGTTGATGTGACTGAGTAATAGGGCCACTTGGCTATATCTGTGATACCACGTGAAGGCTTCCCTTTCCAACACCAGCGCCTTCTTGTTGTGTCAGCCCTCTTGTCCTCATTTTACAGTGCTGAGTGGTAACCGTGTAACCAGATAACGAGGTGATGTGGAGCCTGTTACGGTGTCCCTGTTGACTGGGTGGAGAGACTCTATTGCAGGGTCCATCCAAAAAGCAAACCTCCACACTCTTCCCCTCGCCTTGCTGTGGTAAGGCACTGTCCACCACAAGGGAATGTGGTTCACTTCATGAGACAGCCCTGCAGAAGTGGTTGCTTGCCTGCGGATGATGGGAATGCTCGGCCAATCAAACTGGGGTTACTTATCAACAGCAACACATTTGATGCTCTACCACTGAGCCACCCTGCCTCCATAGTTAACTCAAAGAAGCTCTGCAGCTAGAGAGCTAAATGACACACACACACACACACGTTACTACCAAAAGTTTTCTCCATAAAACTGAAAAGTTACAAATCACTTTATTTGATGTGGTTTTTGCTGCAGCCACAGGGGTGGCTAAATCCAGCGTGTCCCAAACTGTATCACCCACTCACTGTGCCATTATAAAGGATGAAATCTGGCAAGTTACAACCGTAGAGTTTTATGAGCCTCGCTTATGGGAGGCGTGGTCAGGGGTTGAGGGAGTAATCTTGGTGATGTGTTTAGTGTGCGTGAGGTGCCTGTGGTGTGCAAGTGGGGTATGTCCAATGAAAAGACGAACAGGGTGGTGGGTGAGGCTATCCAAGGTGTCCTTCGTCTCGACAACTGGCTCGTAAAAAAATTAGCGCATGAAAATGTTTCTATCAGCTCCTTCAGACTGACGACGTTCCTTTATTTTATTCCTGTTACTTCTAGACGATTTTATTCAGCTTAAAGGGTTCATGAAGGCTGTTTCTGACGCCTCCAGTTCGAAGTTTCTCCTCTGGTGATTTAGAAAGGGATTTAATCCCCAAGGTAGGCAACTATGGCTATATAGCCCCGTTAGGTTACAGGAGCGCGCTACCATTCCCGGCACGGCAGCCCAGGGCGAGGCTCGAACTCACGACCTCCCGGCCACGAGCTCAACGCATTACCTCTGAGCCACCGCGCCGCCTCCCCCCCTCCTCTGGTGAATAAAAACGTCTGGAGATAGCAAGACTAAACAGAGTGTACAATACCAGACTAAAGGGTTGGACGCTGTAATTTTTACCTACACTGCTCGTGTTTTCCCGATTTACAATAAGAAAAAAAGTAGTGATATGGAATTCATCACTGAAATATAAGGAAGCAGACATCTTCGCGGTCTGCAATGCTAACCACAGAACCACCAAGACTTAATGTTCAGTATATGCTACATCAACCATTCAGGTATGTGTTCCCAGCTGAATCCCTAGAATATTATCTTTTTTATTATATTCTTACTGCTACCAAACGATTATGCTAATTTATTAAATTTAGGAAAGGCCTCTCGTATTGGAGGGTTTTATTAATTGTATGTCTGACCTACCAAGTTCGAGAAGTCTACTTTAAAAGGATATAATCGTCAGATGGCAAGGACAACATGAAAAAAGGACATCCCTAGACTCGGTGGGTTAACGTACTTTAGTTCATTAACTTCATCCCAGACTATTTAAGCTGCACTTTGTATGTGATATAACTTCGTAGCGAACCGAAGAAGAAGCAGACTCCAAATCTTCTTAGGTAAAATGGAATCAAACTGTCGAAAAGGTTGCATTGACTAGTTTACATCTCATTTTGTTGGTTTAATATTACAGTTAAATCAAATAATAATTTTGTACCCTTAATATAAATTCAATTATAACATCAAGCTTCCTTCCAGTTTTTAAAAAATTGTATATTCCTTTTAAAAACGGCATACTCCCTTTAACAAGATGGTCAGTTTGGCTGTGTAAACAGTGATGGTTAGACGTGGTGTTGAAGGCTCTCTGTATTATCGGCCAACATCCACAGCCAGAAAACTATTTTCCAGTGTGACAATGTTGTAAAGTGAGGAAAAAGTAGCGGCCAATCCCATATTATCCAAATTTGAACTGTAGGGGCCCGAGGCTAGTGTACCATAGCCTAGTACATTACAGGGTGGATGCTGACCACGCTTAATAGCTTTAGAAGAACATATGATGTTTGTTTTCACTTGACAAAGACCCCTAATCCCTCTTTACCTCAGGTGATAGCTGGGTGAACTCTGATTGGAGTAGAACATGACTAGTAACCAAGGAGACGCAACGTGCCTTAGGTCACTGAATTTCACGCAACTGTCATCGTACTCTAGTCGTGCGAGTGTCCCGGTTCCGTGAGATGAAAATTGACGTTCTCTAGTCACCTCACGGGGATCGAACTACAGTAGTGCAGGATCCCCACTCCAACTGGAACGTTCTAAACACCAGCCCAGCGATGGCAGGCAAAATACGGCAAGGGAAGGGGAGAAAAACACGAACGAGTGAGCGCCATGGGACAAGCAGGTTAGTACTAAGTTTGGCCATATTTACTTTGAGAATCTAGACCTTCCATACCAGACATATATATTTTTTCACCTTATGTTACCCGATTACTGTAGCTGTAAGATTTTGAATATTATTAATTACATTTTTACGTGTACGCAAACCGAACCAAACGGAAGCCAACCTGTTCTTCGGTTCTTGTTCACACCCAACTAACGAAGACGAATTAATCCCCTCATTGCTTTATGAAATTCTAGGCTCGTTCTTATTAAATTTCCCCTCCCTTGTGTTTGTTATAAGCGGGATTCGTAACTCAACAGCTTTCCATCGTCTGTTATCGTATCAGAGTTGTAATTAGGTCTCACAGCCTTATGGTATTGAGAATTGTGGGCAGCATACTTGACTTCATTATGTAATCTTTTCGCAGCTGCAACACACACACGTTTCATACCAAGCCTTCATAGCATCAGCCACCTGACTTTCCATTCTGTTTTCCACATCCTTTGCACATTTACACCTCTCTTACCAGACAGCAAATTGGGATAGACAGAAAGTTGGGTGGGGAGTAGGGTGAAAGGAGAATAAGAGCTTACTGAAGGCGAGTACTAAGGAGAAAGAGTAAAAATAGCTGGAGGTTGAAAGGTTGGGAGCGGGCCTCAGTGCTAGCGATTGTGATGGTGTAGGCTACAGTTCTTGGTCATCGGTACTGGCATATGATTTGCTTCTTATTTCTGTCAGATCAGGTGTTGGCGGGCTTTGTGAGAGTAACTGCTGCTACTTCATGCTTCTGGGTTCCTTATGTTCAGATACCCAGGTGGTACCAGCAGGTGATTGACTGTAATGGTAATGGTGGTGCAACTGGAGGGAACTTGGAACTTTGTTGGCTTTCCAGTCTTTGCTCTTCTTGATGACTGTCACTGTCATTAGAGGGCTAGGCGGTTCTGACCTGTTGGAGTTAGTAGTGGAGTTGTTGTCAGCCTCCGGAGTTAGGTTGCCATGGTGTGTTTGTTTGGGTGGTTGAGGGGATTGCAGTTGCTGTGAATTAGTAGTAGTGTTGTCAGCCTCTGGAGTTCTGGTTGTCGTCGTGTGCTTGGTTTCTGGATGGTTGAGGGGATTGCAGCTGCTTTGGTTCAGGTACAGTTACTTCCTGAATGTTCTCAAGGTTTGCACTGGGACTTGTTCCTGGGTCTTGGGGTCCTTCTTGTTCCTGGCTTTCCCCAACTTCTGCCTCTTCTTGGGTGGTGCAGGATATTTGATGGGTGACACCAATTGCCACAAATAACATGAGGAGCACGGTAGCCTACTGTATCAGAAGTCCTGGTGAGTGATGAACAGGGTGGCTTTAGGAGTGACGGAGGATGTGTGGATCAAATATTCGCAGTAAGACAGATAGGCCTAGTGGAGAAGGATCATAAGGTATTTGTGGCATTCATGGATCTGGAAAAGGCATACAACAAAGTAAACAGTGAAGGAATGTGGAAGGTTTTGCACATGTACGATGTAGATGGCAAGCTGTTAGGTGCTGTCAAGAGTTTTTATGATGGTAGTGAAGCATGTCACATGTGTAAGGGTAAATGGGCATCAAAGTGAATGGTTCACGATTGGTGTGGAAGTGCGACAAGATTGTGTGATGCCCCCATAGTTGTTCAATATATATATGGATGGGGTGATGAGAGCAGTAAAAACAGGAGTAATGGAGAGAGGAGTGTCATTGGTAATGAATGGTGATGGATGGAGTACCGTATCTCAAATTTGTTGTACGCTGATGATGCAGTACTACTTGCAAATACCAGACAAGAACTTGATAGACTAGTGCAGAGTTTTGCTAATGTGTGTGATAGTCGTGCATTGAGAGTAAATGTAGAAAAGAGTAAAGTGATGGTTATTAAGAGAGAAGGTGACTCCCAGTGTGATGTTACAGTGAATGGAGAGAGACTGGAATTGGTGAGAGTTCAAATACTTGGGTATAGTGATAGAAAAGAGAGGAAAATGCGCAAAAGAAGTGGAAAGTAGAGTGACACAAGGAAGAAAAGTAGCTGGTGCAATGAAACAAAGGCTTGAGTGTTGCAACTGCACGAGGCATACATGAAGGAGTGTTAGTGCCAGCTTTAACATATGGATGTGAGACTGTGGTGTGGCATGAAAATGGAAAGTCAAGAGTGAGAGCAGTGGAGATGGGACTGCAGAGGAATGTAGCCTACGTGGAATACAGAGAGTGGATAGGATACGAAGTAATGTGATTCGTGAAAGATGTGGAGTGAGGAAGTCGGTGGACAACAGAATCGAAGAGAGTGTACTGAGATGGAATGGTCATGTGGAGAGAATGAATAACAACAGAGTGGTGAAAAAAGTATATCTTAGTGAATTTCTAGGAGGGAGGAAGTGAGGTAGGTTAGGGAGAAGGTGGAGCTTTATAGTGGATGAGTGTTTGAGGAAGAGAGGTATGGAAGTCAGTGAGGCTAGGGAACTGACGGGAGATCGAGCTGGCTGGATGAGTGTTGTGAGAAAAAGTGCACAATCGGGGATTTGGCACCCCATCTTTACATGACAGCGGATACTTTTATGTGAAGCTACAGAATGTGGTGAATGTTTTTGGTGTATCAGACAGAGCCAATGTGGGGGCTTGAATAATGAGTGAATGGAAGCATGGCCCATTGGATTAGGCAAACTTGGGCTGTCTGGGCGTTACTACTCCTCGTGCAACCCTAGGATGGGAAAGGAGGTCCGGATGACGATGATGATGATGATGATGATATAATGAAAAAAATTGGTGTCATATTCAAGAATTTTATAGTCATTGGTTTTTCTGATCAAAGCCTTCATGTAGCTACTGTATTTAGGATTGCTTCTGGACACGTGATACTTTTTAAATGATTACTTTAACTGGGAACTTGCCATCTCCATCATGAGTGGGGACTTATAACAAAAGATTATGGTAACTTTAGAATATGGTCTTTGTCATGGAGAAGAGCTATGGAAAGGATGTAGAGCTGTAGTATTGTCTTATTCTGTCCCCAAGTTATGGTAAATAAGCTGCAGAAGGATGAAAATCTCCACTTGTACCCGTTTTACACTAACTTGGCCTAGTCTACCATCAGACCATCCTGAATACAGGGTTGTAACAATAGATTAACATACCAAAATAATTGATGTTAATGATGGAGTGCTATGACAAGCGTGTGGAGCCATAGTACTGTATGGTATTGTCTTATTCTGCCATTAAGGTACATGAAATAAGCTGGAAGACAAAAGCTTGAGCCAAGGGAAAAAGACTATAGTAAAAGTGCACCATCCACTCACTTGATGTAGTGCTGCTTTGGGTGTCTGCCCTTTCCTCTCTTCCTTCCTTCCTCTTCTGTCTTTCTTTCCATCATTCTTTCGTCTTCCTTCTGCCTATGGGTGACTTTACACGCCCTCTTCTGTCTTTCTTTCCTTCCTTCTTTCGTCTTCCTTCTGCCTACGGGTGACTTTACACTCCCTCTTCTGTCTTCCTTTCCTTCATTCTTTCCTCTTCTTTCTGCCTACGGGTGACTCTGAGTGACAAGCCAAGTGGTTTCCAGTACACCAGGAAACCATTTACCATGCTGGGTGTTAACCATATAACCAAATTATGGTGCCTGGTGGTTTAGTGGGTAATTAAGGCACTCCAATCCTATTGAGTCTGTGTTGGTTTATACCCAAGGGATGGTTGGGATTTATTGCTCACGTAATGCCACTCAGGGATGAGCAAGGCTGGTCACTCTCATCTTAAATGTCAGGACCAGCTTGCCTAACCCCGGGCTCCTACGCTTCTCATGGGGCAACATAAGATTGGATGATGGAATGGATGAATGGAGTGAACTATACCGTAGCTACTGGTATACTATTCTATCACTGCAGATATATAGATGTATATGGATCCAAAGAAAAAAACATACCAGTAGTACTGTAAAGTGCATACATGCAATTTATTTATAGATTTTTTTT
Organism: Coenobita brevimanus; assembly: GCF_032717465.1. Classification (NCBI taxonomy): domain Eukaryota; kingdom Metazoa; phylum Arthropoda; class Malacostraca; order Decapoda; family Coenobitidae; genus Coenobita; species Coenobita brevimanus. The sequence goes on along the minus strand of NC_136983.1, from coordinate 1,959,701 downwards.
CTGATTGCACATTGTAAATCCTACCTAGCATATATTAGAGTAAATCTGTCTTAGTAATAATATATTCTTTATGTACATATATCAGATCAGATATATAATATTCAAGGTATATAATAAAGCAATCTCATAGAGCTTTACATTATAGGATAAAATACTCTTAAATCAAATCTGGAAATTGACTTATAATGCCTTAAAACTCTCACTCATCAATCATCTATCACTATAGTATCAAATCTTTTACTCCGAGTGTTTCTACCTTTGAACATGTGCTTCACAACAGTCACTTCAGGATCACAGATTTTTTCTAGCTTACGTTTCCTGGACCTTGTCTGTGGGCCAGTGAACTCATTACCTATCACACTTGAGGGGAAAGAGCCGGGAGCAACCTCACAACCCTTAGAGGCAACCACATCACATTGTTTATGAGATACAAGGCACTGTTCCTGTTTCTTGTAAGACACTGTGGAACTGCTCGGGGAACTGATGTCGGGGGACAAAGTTGCCGACACATCGGATTTGCTGGCTAGTTCTGAGGATCGGTCATCTCTGGAGAAGTCAAAGGAGCCTAAGGAACTGCCCTTGGAGCTGGCCTTGGAGCGTGGGCTGGGCAGGGTGAGGACCATGCTAGGGGTGGCCGGGAAGGATGTGTTTGTCGGGGATTCTATACTAGACAGGTATGCCTTCACCCTGGCTTCACCAAAGTCAAATATGCTCTCCTCCTTCTTTGGGGTAGCACCGAGGGAGGAACTGCAGCGATCTGACTTGCTTGGGGTGCGAGCCGACGTGAGGGAAGACGCAGACGAGGTAGAGGAAAGGGATGAGGTAGAGGAGTGGCTTCTGGCATCAGTGGAGGACTTCTTGTTCTTGCGTCGCTGAGCCAACCGTGCATTGCTCACATCCTGCAAGGAAAAAGGCAGATAATGGAACACCGTGTCAAAGCATAATACTGCATAAAATAATCAACTTTTATTTGTGCAGCGTATGAGTCCTAAATTGCTCTCTCCTGTCACAGCTGAGCTGTTTGTGTTCATACATCATGTTGTGTGAATAAAGGATTTTTTATTTATTTATTTACTTTTTTTTTTTTTAAGACCTAAAGGCTGAGAGACTGCAAAAGTTGCTGCTTCCCAAGAAGTTTGGATAAAAGAAACACAGATCAAGATCTGATCATATCAAGATGCCTGGACACACTGCATTTAAAACACAGGATGTCACAAACAGTGGAAAGCCAGACTGAGGAAGGCAGTTCCTGAGCTGAACACTTGTGCTGAAGAGTAATGGCTAAAGTAGTAGCAACAGACGAGAAGAGATGCAACACAACAACAAAGATAAAATGGAAGTCTGTGTGTGCTTATATATATAAATGGATATATGCAGCCCTCATTATAGGCTATATATTGCCTTCATTTATGTCTCTTTCTGCAGCTAAATTTACAGTAAATGAAAGAAAAAGTAGCTACCATATTAAAGTTCATTGCTACATGTAAAGCTGATTTACCAGAGTCCACCAATTTATATTTCGACACATATCTCAGACATATAAATATAATGTATAAATGTGTAGCTACTGTAATCTGATGCACATTTGAAGTGGTACAATAATCTGCCTGCCATTCAGTTCACAACTTCAATTAAGTGTCATCAGGTACCTACCAGTAATCTGAATCCTTCCCTTGTGGCCATATGGAATGCATGGAAGGTCTGTTTGACGCCAGCCTCAGCGGAAACAGGTCCATTAAGTGTGGGTCTGGCGCTGAGGATGGTTGGGGTCATGAGGGGTGTGGAGGAGTACATGAATGGTGGACCACCCTGCAGCCACTCATCCTGCAGCAGGTCTGTGATGGTCAGCCGTCTTGAGGCATCCACAGTCAGAAGCCCTGTTAAAACACCATATAAAATTGGCCTCTTGCTTTGGAGTACGTGGAAGTTGAAAATATCGAGACATAATTTGCGTAGTCATAGTACCAGTCGCATTTAAAACAGAAAAATATCGTGTGTTGATGTAGATGTGACTGAACGAGTTAAGAAATATACGGTACTCTGAGATGGTTTGGCCATGTGGAGAGGAAGGTGACTGAGAGAATAATAAGGGGTGTTTATGTGGGTGAGGTGGAGGGGGAAACCAAGGATGAGATGGAGGGATGGAGTGGAGAGATATATGAGAGGGGGTTGTGAGGTGGAGGGAAGGTAAGCAAATGGCAGAGGATTGAGCAGCATAGAGGCACTTTGTTTGTGGCCATCCCTACTGGAATTAAAGCAACTGGCAATAGATATCGATAGTAGTTCTTATCACAGTACATGTACTGTCAGATGTGCAAAAGCAGATATTATACACAGTTGGAAGAAAGCAGATGAATACAGTAAGTGAGATGTAAGAAGAGAAGTTAGCATATGGAAATTTATGGGGCTAGAGAAATGATGGGGGTTATGGTGATACAATGAATTATGTATGAAGTGAGCACATCACCAGGGTTTGGCATTTTTATTTTTTAATGATAGTCAGTGGATTGACTGTTTGGCAGGTACTGTAATGTGACGGGTGTGCTGATGTATAGGCCACTGAGGTGAAGTCAGGGCTCGTGGAGGGTGAATGGTGTTTGAGTGAGTGTGTGGCTCATTTCACTGGTGAAATCCACAAGGAAAAACAATACACAAATATGTCCTGAACACTTTTGTATTATCACATCTTGTTCTCCCCTGAAGATGTGAATAAATGAAAGTGCTTGGGATATTTTCATGTTTAATTTTTCTTTATGGACATTAGCATATCTATGAATCTCATGAAACCATGTGATTTATTTGCATAATGGGATATGTATGAATGAGGGAGGGAGAGTTGAGAAGGGCGAGGTAGAGAAGGGGGAGGGGGAGGAATGGAGGGAGGCAAACAGTAGGATAAGGTGTAGGAATAAATGAAGGTTGGGGATAGGAAAGGGAAAGGTGATGAGGGGAGGTATGGAGGAATGAAGATGGGGAAGTGAGGAAGGGCAGCAGTAGGATTATACGTAAGGGAGGGGAAAGGGAAGAAGGGTAAGGGAGAAGTGGATATACTGTATATTTTATGTTGGTTTACAGATGGAAATCATTGTCAGTTTTGTTTTATTATGCCAGGTATCTTTCCCTCTGAACATCTACCTGTATGTACAGTGCCCCATAAATCACCATACCATCCTGACTACAGTACTCCAGCACACAGTCACACATACATTATCTAGAAAATCCCCAAGTAATGGAAAATATTGACATATGGCTCAATCAGGATTCATCTTAACCTATTCACTGTAATACCATCTTTTTAGTGGTTTAAATTTGCTGCCTCTGGATGATTTTTTTCAGCTAATGGGAGACCTTTTGTAATGACAGGGATAATGAAGGCCATATTTAATCCTTCCAGTACAAAGTCTCTCAGGTATTTTGGGGGAACAAGACTAATTTATTACCGTACAAAAGATGGGATCATACTGAAGGGATTAAGCAGCCCCATTATAGGAGTTGCTCATAAATAGTAGCTACAAGTGATGTTCTATGGGTAAATCTCAAAATTTGTTGCTGTAATCCAATCACTTTTTCCCTTAAGAGTCTTTGATGTGTGTAGGCAAACTAGCTACAACTTTTAACCCCTTCAGTCCTGTGATGTTAGTTTCAGCTTATTCTTACTGCCAACAGACAATTGTATATGTTTTAGAAAAGGCACCTTGTACTGAAGGGGTTTATTAGGGCCATATCAAACACTTGCAGCTCAGAAAAATCACTCCAAAGCTGAGTAAAATAATCTCAAGACAGCAAGAGTAAAATAAAAAAAATACCTCACTTGACTGAAGGGGTAAAGTAAAGCAGCGTTAAGTGACATGATTCTGGTTCTTGAACGAAATATTAAAAGGCAAAGAAAACAATAACTTCTGATTCAAAACAGTTTCATAATTAGCTAAATAAGAACACCCTTAAGTGGAAAAGTGTTAATTACTGAACAACTTTAAAAGAGGACTAGCCTAAGTGTACATAAAAAAGTAAATCAGAATAAGATATACCATACCTTTTATTAATTTCTTTGCCTGTGATGAAACGGAGATCCACTCAGGCCCAGACATATCAAACATTCCATCCTTTATCCTGGCTATTATGGAAGCTGAAGTGTCATCTTTACTTCTGGACTGGAATGGAGCTCTCCCTGACAGCATTGTGTACTGAAAGAAAGGAAAATCAGTGAGACTAAAATAAAATACCATCCACATTTCCCCTTAAAAGCTTTGTGTACTGAAGTAAAAAAAACAAAAACAAAAAACAGTGAGAGTAAAATAAAAGGCATTATCATCAAATGTATGCAAGCCAGAGTAGGCAATCCCACAGGCTATTACTCCACTGACATGTAGGGGACCAAAGCTAGGCTGGCTTAGTTCATAACAGTTAAGGGTAGATGACCAGCCTAACCCTGACAGCATTACATGATGAAAAACATCCAATCGTCTCTGGAGAAGTGGACCTAAAACGCACGCATGCATGCACTCACACAACACAACACAACACAAAATACTCACCAATATCACTCCTAAGCTCCACCAGTCGCAGGTTTCGTCATATCCACCTGCTCCCTGTTGCATAGCCTGCCTCAGAACCTCCGGCGCGGCATAATGGAGAGTGAAACAAGGGGTCTTCATGTTTCCGTCCTTCTCTTTGTCGGGCATCACACGTGCAAACCCAAAGTCAACAATTTTGATCTCTGAGTCCTCTGAAGAGTCCTTGAAGAGGAGGTTCTGTGGAAGAAATATATGAGTTTGAGGTTTGTTGGTTGTAATTTTTTTTGGATAAAAACTACGATTATATTTCAAGCTGTATTACTGTACATAAAGCTGTTCTGTTGTTATGCTCTTGGTCTGATTCTTCAGAATTCTCTAAAGAGGAGGTTCTGTGGGAGACATAGCTACCTTCGAGGCTTTGCTGAAAGACTATAATGGTATTTAAAATTGCATTACTCAAATTGTGTTATTATTGCGGTATTACAACCTTGGTCTTGCTTAAATAATATAAAGAGAGAAAATCTATGGTTCGGAGATCTTGCTTAAAGATAATTCATGACCAGGGACAGACCGTGCAGTCCCAGGATTTAATATGATTGTCATCAAGGAGAGATTAACAGTGGGTTCAGAGTTGTATGTCCTAATGGCCGTGTGTGGGAACCTTGGAACTGTGTACACATTTAGAGCACCCCTGCCATCTGGGTGTCACCAGGGTCATGCTGTATTTTCTGTCATGGCCTACTTATAAAATGGCAGTGGCAAGAGGGTTAGGGACTTTGTCAGGTTAGGACAAACATACTCCAGTATACTCACCTCTGGTTTAAGATCTCTGTGAACGATGCCCTTTTTGTGCATATGGTGGAGGGCAGAGACTAAGCTTCGCATGATGGAGGATGCTTGTGCCTCAGTGAAGCGCTGGTGATGCCTAATTCGCTGCAGGAGCTCACCACCGCGCAGCAACTCCATCACTATGTAGGTGTGTGCCTGAGATGGGTATTTAATAGGTTAGTTGTGAAAAGACTAACTAGGGGAGTGTATGTAAGTTAGAGAGAGGGGGAGGGGATTGGGAGAGACTAAGATGAAGGAATGGAGTATAAGAGAGGGGATGAGAGTTGGAGAAAGAACAGTCTGACAGTGGAAGACAAGGTGACGTGAGGTGATTCATTTGCTGCCTGCCTTTGGGGATCAAAGCATGTGACTGTAGATCAGCTGATAATGTGATGCACCAGAGTGTAGATGATAATTCATAAGAGGTGCAGTCAGGATCTGGGAGCTTGAATGGTCTATGAATGTGTGTGTGGCTTATTATGCTAGATATGCTGCTGATTACTATAGTTCTACCATTATCAGGTTTTTTAATGCTGTATAGACTAGGAGATGGGGAGGAGAGACGATGATGATATGGCAGTAGCTCTGTCACCATGTATGAGCGTGCCTGAGATGAACAGTTAATAGACAAGGTGTAGTAGTACTGTAATTGCATCACTACTGTGTGTACAGTAATTCTTCACTTAGTAACATACTGTAAATATATTCCTAAAAACTGGAGTGCTAAGTGGAAATTGCTTTAAGTGAGGGTTATGCCTCAGTTAGATATTTCCATCTTCAATATATAAAAATCATACCCATTTAGTTAATGCAAATAAGAATAAAATTTACTGCAGATAAGAATAAAAAGGTATATGATGACATGACTGAGAATATCCATGTGTATTAAAATACTGCAGTGCATAGGGAGTGTAAAGAAATCAGTGACTTAAGTTAACAGCTATACTCTGTTCACTTTAATGTGGCTTAAAACTGCCATCTCTTCATTTTTATTGCTGAGCTGTAGCAACAGATCAACACTAGAATATGGTGCTAGTCATGAAGAAGTCTGATGGGAAGGACATGGAACAGATTAACACAAGAATATGGTGCTAGTCATGAAGACGTTCCATGGAAAGGGTGTACAACCACAGTATTGTTCTTCTGTCATTAAGTTATGAAAATTAATCAGTAAATGAACAAAAATCTAGGCAAAGTTAAAGTGAATGACGTATAGTATTAAGCTGTATTACCCCAGACCCTCCACTGTACATCCAGACCAGTTAACCTTTTGAATCCGCTGACATATTTTCCATTTCATTCCTGCTGTCTCCAAACAATTTTCCTCGGCTTTAGATCAATTTTTTCTACATTGGAGAGGTTAGGTATTGCCTTAATTTAGCCCTTCATTACAAGAGGTCTTCCCTAGACTGAATAAAAATTGTTTGGAAATGGCAAGACTAATTCAGTAAAGCACATCAATGTATTGGTACTGAAAGGGTCACTAATGAACAGTGGTGTTATGGAAAAGGCATTTCTTTATTGAAAGCCTTATAGTGAAAAATATGCAAGTGTGTTAAAAGAGGAATTAGTGCATGTGTGGTGTTCCCTTGATTAGATATGATAGCAGCCAGTCAAAGTTGCCAGTTTAGCACGTGATTTAGCTGGAGGTAATAATATGCATTGGTGTCCGGTGAGAAAAATGGCATATCTTTAGGAATTAACAGATAAGGGAATTCAAAGTATAGAATACCATATCAACGCTGGTCCTAATCTCAGGCTTTATGGAGTTATTGATTATCTACAGGTATGGGTGAAATTATTCTCCTTCATTATTCACCCTATTTACCAGTGTTTATCAGTAATTGTATCTCTGTAACAGCTGAGATTTGAACCCATGTTGACAGAGGATTTTTTTTCTTAGAATTCCCTCCTCTATCATTTCCCAGCGATATGCCCTTTCCTCCCAGGACACCCTGTATATTTTGGTGGTCAGTGGTATAAAATCAAGCAGTGTTTTGAAGACTGTCAGTGCTGTATTTTGTCGGTAGTCCAGCAATTTCAGTATTTTTGGAATGTCCTTGGTAGACTATCAACATAGGATAGTGTAAATCATTTCTGTGACTTACCTCATCATAAAATACTTCATGGAAATTAACAATGTTGGAATGTCCTTGGCAAGCTCTAAGAATGTTGATCTCCTGTTGACAGTCCAGCTTGCGTGAGACTATCTTGACAGCGTAGGACTTTTTTGAGATCTTGTGGGTGCATTCCAGGCATACACTGAAACTGCCTTTACCCAGTACACTTCCACTATCCAAATCATACACTTGGAAGAATGGAGAATCCTGGAAATAAAATAAGAGTTACTAAATGGAGCATGTAAAGAATTAGTCTCTACAGATTAAGGCATTACAGTATTATTATTAGTACCAAGTAAGTTTCCTTCACTTAGCACACTTCCACTGTCCAAATCATACACTTGAAAGAATGGAAACTCATGGAAATATGGTCAGAGCTACTAAACAGAGTACAGAATTGGTCAATAGATATTTCATTCTCATCTTAAATATCAGGACCAGCTTGCCTAGCCTCAGGTTCCGACACTCCTCATGGGGCGACATAGGATTGGATGATGGATGGATGGATGGATTAAGATATTGTTATTATCAGGAACGAGTATGCTAGCTCCTTTACCTAGTACACTTCTTCATACTTGTGGAAGAATGGAGAATCCTTTGCTTGAAAAGATTAATATTCATCTCTCTACACTTTCTTCCACATCTCATATCTTCTGATTTTTAGCTGTGAGACGGACAGTGAAGGCATCATTTTACACCTTATCTCCTACAGCCTAACTGCGTGGGTGTTCTTTTGTAAAGGAACAGTGACAGGAGAGTAGGCAAAATAATTGAAACAGAAAAATTTGAGTACTGTATCTCTCACCAATAACAACTATTCCTCAGACCCCTCCCAATCCCCCCCCCCCTCCCCCAGAAAAGATGGAAGACAGCAGAAGAAGGACAACTCTTGACAGTCCACCCGGTACATGCCAACGTGAGCCGAGGTTTACAACTACCGACACCACTAAAACTACTGCTGTATATGTCAGGGATGTGCTAAAAAATATCACAACTGTATCCAAACAACTATCTATCTATTTATCTGTCTGTTTATCCATCAATCCATCTATCTATCTGTATATTTATCTACAACTGGTGCTGAAAATTGGGGAAGAAATGGCAAATAGTTTTTTTTAATGGCAATGGAGGTTTAAAGAGTTTTTATGAAGTTGTAGTGGACTTAACTGCTTCAGAAGTATGGTTTCTTTTATAGTTTATTCTTACTACTACTACTACTTTTCAGTTTATTATTATTATTATTATTATTTTTTTTTTTTGGGGGGAGGGGGGTGCTTAGAAGAGACTTGAATAACTGAATAGGTTAAATGTGGCTTATACAACTGAAGGTACAAACATAATTACTGTAACCCTAATCACCCCGTTCATTGCTAGGGCTGAACAAGGCTGATGAATAAAATCATCTGATGGTAGTCCAATTTAAATGACAAAGTTGTAATTAAACTAAAAGAGTTGATGGTAAAAACATGCATGCATGCACGCACACACACACACACACACACACACACACACACACACACACACACACACACACACACACACACACACACACACACACACACACACACACACACACACACACACAGGCAAGATATATCACAAACCTGTTATATTAATCTTACTTTGAAATTGGTGGATAAGTTAGTTGTAGAAGGTCTTCTGTCTGGCGATACTTTATACAGAGAATCACTGATGGCGTTGTCGGTGAAGATGACTGACGGTGCCACATAGGAATAGCCCTGTTGATGCACAAATGTATTAGTATGGTGAACTGTGTGAATAAGGGTATGAGATGGAGGGAGGGCAGTGTGATGGTTGAGGACAGGATGACATGGAGGTGATATATTGTAGCACCATCACGTGTAATATTCTCTTCCCCCCTTCCCATACTTTTCTTCCTTTGTCTCTTCTGTTTTCTCATCTTACCTGTGCGTCTCATAGTCTTGCTCTCCTCTCGTCTCATAATTTTGTACTGCCACTACCATCCTCTATCTATTTCTGTTGTCACCAGCGTAATGTTTCTGTCCTCCTTTCTTTACTTCTATACTGACATATGAATTAAATATTGGCAACAGCCAGTCTCGTATTACCCCATTTAAGGCGTGGGACCCCAAGTTTAGACTAACAGCTTTACTCACTGACTCAGTGCAGGATATCAAGTACTGTACTGTAAGATCTATATAAGTTACTCCAAATAAACTACAGTTCATTTATTTTAACATGGCAGCAGACATCAAATTTTATGATATCTGTAATATGTTTCAAACTACAGTTCATTCACTTTAACATGGCTGAGAAGTTCATCCTTTTTCAGCCTATTTCCGGTTGCTTAATGACAAAGTAGCGGGAAGACAATACTACAGCCCTGCATCCTTTCCATAACTATAGTGCTTTTACCTTAACTTGGCCCAGTTATTACTTATTTGTCCTTTTGCAGCTGTATTTTGTGTAGCTCAATGGCATAATAGATTACTTTGGCTCTACATATTTCCATAGCACTTCTTTAATGACTAGCATCATATTCTCTTGTTAATCCCTTGTTACAACTCAATATTCAAGATGACGAGATACCAGTTTTATGCCAAGTTAGAGTAAAAAGGTATAGTACCATATTTAAGTGTTGATATCTTCTAGCTTAGCATACAGAATGGAGAAATTGCAATTTTATGCCTGGTTAAAGTGAACAGAGTACAGTATATCAGTAATAGTAGTAGCAGGAGTAGTTGGATTAACCAAAGATTCATCTGAAATGTGAACCCAGTGGACTGCAGGCTCAGACTTTCCTCCTGCAGTCCACCATCCGACTTTTGAGGATAAGGAGGAAAATGAGGGATGTTTGTGTAACCAGGCAGTGATTGTGTACCCAGGCAGTGAAGTCACCTAGTTTTATCAGTGCCACCACGTGAAGGCAAACCTCTCCAGCACCAACAATACAGTACAGTACGAGTATATACTTCCTTACTGTCCGTCTATATACTTAGGGGAATATATATACATAGGCTGTTTCCCCCAAAGAAAGGGAGGTAGCCGAGACAGGATGACACATTCCCAATTTACTCATCCAAACACACACACTTACTCCTATCTTACTGTACTTACACTAAATATTTTATCTACATCGGGTGGAACAATGGCTGGAGAATCCTGAGGCACCATCTTTGTAAATTCCTCAGCAAAATTACTGACGTCCAATTCGTCACTAATTCTTGGAACGAAGGGAGCAGGTACTTTCTTTTGAGCGAGGTCATCCCAGTTGAGATTCTGTGGATAAGAGGAGAACTTGAATTAAACATTATCATCATTATTGTTGTTGTTGTCAATCATCATCATCATCATATCATCATCATCATAATCCTTTCCTTTTTCCCATACAAGGATGGGGTGAGGCAGAGTTCAGAAAGCATATGTGGAAAGAGAGCCAAAATTCTCTTTTTGACAAGGAAAAGGTACTGGTAGACATTTTTTTTTTTTTTGGGGGGGTAAAGTAAAAATTAAAAATAAAAACATTACCCTGCCTTGTGAGTTGTGAAGGTCCAGCGCTAGGCTACTGCAGTCTAATTAATTTAAGGGTGAATGACCAGCCTACTGCCCTTGGTGGCCTTACATGACTGAAGTACAGTACTGTACTGTACTCTCAGTTACATCTTGGGCACTGAATCCATACATGCTGTTTAATTTCTTAATACTTCATGTTGTTTTGCTTCGTTTATAAAGACTCCAACATGCTTGCATGCATTGGCCTTGGTCATCCAATGGCAGCTGTCCACATTGCAGCCTCTGTATTCAGTCCCATATCCATGAGGTCACACAATGACTTTGCCCTGTCTTTTTTGGTCTGCCTCTAGCAACCCTACTTACTTTAAAGAATTTATGTTGCTTGATTTCCGAGGCGTCCAGTGGGCCTCCTCCTAGCCGTTGTCTTGGGTCCTTCACCAGCAACTGTGAGATCAGGTCACGCACCTCAGGGGACAGCTCACTGGGTAGGGGTGGCTGCGTCTCCAATATGCGTCTGTTGACAAGCAATTTACAGTTACAGGTGGTTTTGTTGTTACAGGGATGTACTCTTGTTGTACAGCATCAATGATCTCTGTTGTTATGCTGCCATGATCTTTTTGAATGTACTGTTATCAATCAGTTATGTTGTGGATGTATTCTAAAAGGTATATAGCAGGTTAAGCATGGCCCCAAAATGCATCTGTCCCCATGTCAGTCTGGTTAGGGCATGTTAGAATATGTTTGGTTTGGTTTGGTTAGGTTAGGATAGGTTAAGTTAGGTGTCACTGATTTCTTCCAAAAAGGTAAGAGGTTAAACTGATCCCAATGTTATTCTGGTTAGGTTAGAATATAGTTAGGATCAGGTTAGATTAAATTAGGTTAGGTAAAGTTAGAGTGGATCAGGTTAGACTAAGTTCAATTTGATGAACTCATTAGGTCAGGTTAGATTTAGTTACATTAGGTTATGAAGTAAAGATAAGTTATCAGGGATGAAGTGATGGAACAGATTGACTTTGGGGCCAGATCAGCCCTAAATCATTTTGCAAATTTTACCTATTTTTTCCATACATTTGGTGCTTTAAATTGGTGAAACAGCAAATTAGCTTTATAGATATCAGTGAAACTTTTAAGACAAGCTAAGAGTGACCAGTTGCTCTCCCTTTAGTGGCATAAGTAAACATAAAACACCCCTTGGAAGTAAACCCTCATATTAAGACCCACCTTGATATTTCCTGCTGATTGTTCTTCTCTCCCTCAACAGTGAAGGGTGAAGCTCCAGTCAACAGTTCATACGTGAGGACACCTACACTCCACCAGTCCACAGCCTGTAAGTAGAAAATGCAGAATAGCACTTACTACATTTATCTGCTGGGTTAAAGAATTGTTATCGCTGTAGTTATCTTTATCATCATCTTCACATTTAGTCTACTATACCTTATTTCCTGATGTAAAGGATTGTCACCATCATCATCATCTTCATCATGACCTTTTTCCCACTTAAAGACAGGGTAGGTACATTCCAGATAGACAGAAAGCTAGAGAGGTCAATATGCAGCTGCTAACTTGGTCATGTTTGCAGCAGCCTTCTCTTACAATTTCTAGAGCCACGTACAGTGCCAGATAAAGACATAGTGATAGACAGACATACTGACCAAAAAACAGACAAACGGACTAGTTAAATAGACACTGTCATGTCTCTGAGAGCTGCCCCACTTTACTTCATGGGCAGTAGACAGACAGACACACAGACAGGTACAGAAGACAGCCAGCCAGACAGGTAAACAAACACCTACTAACCTGGTCGTGTCCATGAGACCCTCCACGCACCACCTCGGGGGCCATGTACTCAATGGTGCCACAGAAGGAGTAGGCGCGGTGCTCAGTATCATGCGACACAAAGTCCTTGCTCAGCCCAAAGTCTGTCAGTACTATGTGGCCGTCTGAGTCCAGCAGGATATTTTCAAGCTTGATGTCTCGGTAGATGATGCCCAGCTGTGTTTAGGAAAAATTAGGGGTCAAATCAGACTAAAAGTTGAGTTAGGTTAGGTTGGACAGGGTTAGGATTAGGTTAGGTTGGGTTGGGTTGGATCCTGCTAGATTCAGTAACAAACAGTGCAGGCTTCTTCCCCCATCTCCTCTTCCTCCTCCTCCTCCTTATCATCATCATCATCCCACGTCCCCTCTCCACCTCCTCCTCCTGCACCTGATCATCACCATCATCATCATCATCATCATGATCTATGACCTATTTACCAGCTAATTTAGTATGGCCCTGTTAGGCTAGTCTATCCTTCATGGTGAGCCAAAAATATATATGAAGATTGAATAAAAGAGAGAGAGAGAGAGAGAGAGAGAGAATAACATACCTGGTGTAAGTGTTCCAAGGCAAGTATTATCTCCCCAATATATAAACGAACTTCATCCTCTTTGAATCTCTCTCGCTGGTATAGGTGTGTGAAAAGCTCCCCGCCGCTCACGTAGTCTGGAAAAAAACAGTATATATTAGAAAAATGTTAAGGAAAAGGAAATAATAGAGAGCTGTGTTATGAAATTTCTCTCCATCATCATTATCATGGTCTTCCTGCCCCTTTCCCCACTTAAGGACAGGGTGAGATGAAATACCATTGTAAAATTGTCTAACTACCTAGAATGGAATGCAAAATTATCAGTCCTAAGTTTGATTAAAATGAAACCATGACTTACCAAGGATAAGATGTAATTTGTCATCAGTTTCAAGGCCTAGCGGAGGGTGATGAGGAAGGGGGACTGTGTAACTGCTTCCAAAATCGTCTTTCTAAGTCTATAAGTGTCTATAAATCACCAGAACAGCTAAAATATAATGCAAAAATCGTCACAGCTGCCTACCTAGGATAAGATGTAGTTTGGCATCAGTTTGGAAGGTGTAGAGGAAGGGGGATTGCAGAACGCCACCCTAGTTGACATTCTAAGTGCCTAAAAATCACCAGAACAGCTAAAATATAAAGCAAAAATCATCGTAGCTGCTCACCTAGGATAAGATGTAGTTTGGCATCAGTTTGGAAGGCGTAGTGGAGGGTGACGAGGAAGGGGGATTGCCTGACAGCTTCCAGAACCTGTCTCTCTGTCTTGGTGTGTTCCGTGGTCTTCTTTTTCTGCACTATGGTTGCCTTCTTCAATACCTTCATGGCATACAGCTTCCCCGCATCCTTCCCTGACACCTTCCTCACCAGAAACACTTTGCCGTATGCTGTGGAGGAGAGAAAAAGGGGTGTGAGTTGAGGTGGGGGAAAAAATATCATCATCGAGGTCAAATTGGCATTGGCATTATTATTACAGTACTTTTATTGTTTGGCCATGTGGAGAAGATGGAGCACGAGAGATACGAGGTGAGAATATGTGAGTGACGTGGAGAAGGGAAGAGGGAGGGGGAGGCCAAGGATGAGATGGAGGGATGGAGTGGAGAGGTATATGAGAGAGGGAGGTGTGGGCTGGGAGCAGGCCAGTGAAATGACAGGGGACAGGGCGACATGGGGGCGATTTGTTTGTGGCACCCCGTACAGGATTAAGGCGTATGGCAATAGATAGACAGACTTCTATTGTCATCATCATCATCATTATCGTACGCTGAGGAGAGAAAATGTGGTGTGAGTTGATGGGTGATTTTCGGTTGATGGATAAATGCAAAGTAGCTATCGGTAGACAGATAAGTAGATATAGATAGATAACGTGTGTAGGTACATAGGCAGGTAGGTAGGTAAGTAGATAGCTATAGACAGATACATGGGTAGATGATACAGAAATACAGTAGTAAATAAGTGTGTGTGTGTGTGTCTGTGTGTGTGAGAGAGAGAGAGAGAGAGAGAGTCTATCCACATTATGGGAACACTGATATCACATGGAGACGCATACCAAGAGCCAGAAAATACTGGAGCTTGGGATATTGTACTTTACAACCTGGTAGATGATTCTCTCACACACACACACACACACACACACACACACACACACACACACACACGAAGTTAGTAATTAATGAACGAATAAAAATCGGATGGAGGGATATAATTGAGTATACTGGGGGTATGTCGGTCATATCTCGGTGATCTACATAGCATATTCTTGTGCTACTATTCTCAACGGTCCAGGAAGCTCCCAAACACCTCTTCCTTAGTGATTTGTTTTTTAAAATGACTGGTTAATGTCCTTGTGTATGTTATTTATGCAGTATGGCGATACTGGAGGGATTAATGTTACACAGAAGTGGGCAGTAAGATATAATAAAAAGAATACGTCGTTTAGGAAAAGGTGTTAGGGAGCTTCCTTAACGAGAATACAATAATGGGTTTCAAAGACCAGGAGGCATCATATCAGATTGATTGATTGATTTGTTGGTTGATTCCGGATTGATTGATTGATTTGTTGGTTGATTCCAGATTGATTGATTGATTTGTTGGTT
The DNA here is from genome assembly GCF_032717465.1 of Coenobita brevimanus. Classification (NCBI taxonomy): domain Eukaryota; kingdom Metazoa; phylum Arthropoda; class Malacostraca; order Decapoda; family Coenobitidae; genus Coenobita; species Coenobita brevimanus. Next base: position 1,944,309 of record NC_136983.1, on the reverse strand, counting down.
GATTCCAGATTGATTGATTTGTTGGTTGATTCCAGATTGATTGATTGATTTGTTGGTTGATTCTGGATTGATTGATTGATTTGTTGGTTGATTCCAGATTGATTGATTGATTTGTTGGTTTTTTGGATTGATTGATTTGTTGTTTGGTTGATTCTGGATTGATTGATTGATTTGTTGGTTGATTCTGGATTAATTAATTGATTGATTTGTTGGTTGGTTGATTCCGGACTGATTGATTGATTGATTTGTTGGTTGATTCCAGATTGATTGATTTGCTGGTTGGTTGATTCCAGATTGATTGATTGATTTGCTGGTTGGTTGATTCCAGATTGATTGATTTGTTGGTTGGTTGATTCCGGACTGATTGATTGATTGATTTGTTGGTTGATTCTGGATTGATTGGTTGATTGACTTGTTCGTGTCATTATTTACTGTATTTGTTTTTGCATTTAACACATTAGTATTATTTTTTATTTATATATTTTGCATTTAACACATTAGTATTATTTTTCAATTATTTTTGCATATAATATTTTTTATTGATATAGTTTGCATTTAACACATTAGTATTATTTTTATTTATTTTTGCATTTAACACTATTATTATTATTATTATTATTTTTTGCATTTAACACAGTATTATTTTTCAATTATTTTTGCATTTAACACATTAGTACTATTTTTTTTTTTTTTTCATTTAACATGTATTAGTATTATTTTTCAATTATTTTTGCATTTAACACAGTATTATTTTGTGTTTATGCAATCTAGCGATGTTTTGTTTCTTGCATTTGACATTTATTTTCCATGTTTTTACTCGTGTATAATAATTATCATTTTTAAAATTATGTAAACAGCAGAAAAAGATATCAAGACATTACACAAGATTAGGAGAAATACACTGAGATGGTTTGGACATGTGGAGAGAATGGAGAATGAAAGACTGACTAAGAGGGTGTATGTAGGTGAGGTGGAGGGAGGGAGAGAGGGGTAGACCGAGGATGAGGTGGAGGGATGGAGTTGAGAGGTATTTGAGGGAGGAGGGAGTGAGTTGGGGGGAGGGTAGTCAAATGGTGGGTGACAGAGCGACTTGAAGGTGTTTTGTCTGCGGCCACCCTTTGCGGGATTAGGGCGTCGGGCTATAGATAGATAGACACAAACATTCCCTAGGTGGTTGTAAGCCTCGCATGGAATTATTATTGTTACGTTATCTGTCCATCTGTGCCGATAAGGACGATGTTAGCAGTATAAAGGATAGCATAAACGGAATATCGAGCGTTAAGTTAGTATGCTTAGAAAGAATTGTTATGAGGCTTTGATGTTAACAGTATAAAGGATATCAGGGGGAATATCCAGCGCTAAGTTAGTGGGCTTAGAAAGAATTGTTATGAGGTTTTGATGTTAGCAGTATAAAGGATGGCATAAAGGGAATATCTAGTATAAAGGATATCAGAGGGAATATCCAGCGCTAAGTTAATGTGCTTAGAATGAATTGTTATGAGGTTTTGATGTTAGCAGGTTGGCATAAAGGGAATATCGAGCGCTAAGTTAGTATGCTTAGATTTGCTGTGAGGCCTTGATGCTGCGTTAGTATTTCCTTTCGTTGTTTGTATATGGTTGATAGGAAAATGGGGAAATTAACATGAAGGGTAATACTGTTTTTATTTTTATTATTATTATTATTATTATTATTATTTGCAGTAGAAGTAGTAGTAGTAGTATTGTAGTATTATTATTGGTACTACTAATACTACTAAAATATTATTGGTATTATTATTATTATTATTATTATTATTATTATTATTATTATTATTATCCACCTCGAACCGTTTGGACTTGTTAGAGGGTGGGGAGTGAACTGAGGGACGTTTATATAACCTGGCAGTGGAGCGACCCGATTAGCCTCCTATACCAGCGCCACCGCACGAAGGCGATGCAATACACTGTTACCGAGAGAGAGAGAGAGAGAGAGAGAGAGAATATGTCTATGTAGGTCGCGTGAATCAATACAGCAAGTAGCCGACCTATATACCTATGTTCTAGTTCCTGAATTACCTAAAGTGGGTCATAGGAGCCTCACACGTATTATGGGTTACAAAGGAAGTCTCGAAACGCCTCCTCTTTAGCGATTTATTTTTGCCCGT